>NC_063161.1:86899779-87206207 GCF_023159225.1 Perognathus longimembris pacificus | reverse complement strand
TATACATACATATATGTATATATGTATACATATATAGATATATTTGTTCTATTACATGGATGAAAATTCAAAAGCTGGAAGTTTAGTACTTGTTATAAAACAATGAAAGTACTATGAAAGGTAAGCATGAAGTACGCTTGGCCTGCAGACTAATTGGAGGTTGTCAAATTCTTGCTATATTTTATGTATTTATATATTATTACTTGGCTATTTCTGCACGTATTTGCTAGCTAGTGCTTGATTGTGCTTCCTTCTCGCCTAGTCCTTCAACTTTTTACTTGCTGGCTATATGGTATCCTGGGATGAGTAGAGCGAACTGTGTGGTTGTGCTCCCATGGAGATGATGGATAAGGTACAGAGCCAGCCAGAACTGTGCTTAGGTTCACTATGCACAATTTATGATGTATATGAGGTTGAATAGCTTAAAGTTTCAAAAGTCTAACTTGTAGCAGAATGCCAGGGTCTCACACCTGTAATTCTAGCTATCTGGGAAGTAGAGAATGGGAAGATTGTAATTTGAAGCCAGCTGAGGCTAGAAAAGTTCACAAACTTCCTTTGCAATCCATAGTACATACCTATCATTCTAGCTGCAAGGGAAGGTGAGATTGGAAGGATCATGGTTCTAGGTTACTCTGGACAGAAAAGTCCATGATACTTCAACAGATGAAGGTGGGTGTGGTGGTATGTGGATTTTCATCCCAGCTACAACAGGAAGCCCCCAAATGGTGTATCACAGTCTATCCTTATGCCTGGGCAGGAAGTGAGACCCTGTCTCAAAAATAACTAACCCAAAAAGGGTTTGGAGGTATGTGGCTCAGCGGTAGAGTGCCAGCCTGACAAATTTGAGGGCCTGAGTTTAAACTCTAGAACCAATAGGCTTGTTAAGAAGACAAAATGAAATAAGGTAGCTGTATCTGGGGTGGGGTCTATAACAGTGTAAGCACTTGATATCCATATCCCACTTTGCATTTGCTGTCCCTTGTGTTTTAACATTTACAGTAGCTCCTGGTGTGCCAGACAGGCCTGGGTAGATAGGGTATTTTTTAGTACTCAAAATTCTTAGGGCAGCTCGACATGAAACCACCAGCTAGCTAATGAAGCCTGATTTCTTGGGCATTTGCCTCTTATGGCTGACTGGCTTGTTAACTGAATTATTCAAGAATTTTTTATATTATGTTTGAATTTCTTATATCCACTCAATGGCTAATGATTCCTAGTCAGACCCAGGATCACAATGGAAACAAAAAAGTAGATCTGTTCAAAAGATGAGGTTTTTAAAAAACTATTCTGATGGATACTTATAATTTTTAAAAAAAAAATTATGTGGTACTGAGGAATTGAATCCAGGGCCTCATGCATGCTAGGTAAATACTCCACCACTGAGCCACATTCCCAGCCCCAGATACCTATAATTATTAAGGAGGAAAAAGAGATCTGTGCTAAAGATGAGACATTTTGTTAAAAGAGTATCCTTTTGGGTTACTGATAATTATGATTGAATCCCTTTTGGATTGGATGATTGAATAGTGGCAGTGAATCTGGACAGACAACCTGGGAGAGATGTTGGTTTATTGCTTTATTTTCATAGGAATTCCAAGAGCCAATGACCACAACACTGGAGAAAGTTGAATACATGAGTATTACAGTCTGCAGGAGGAAAAAATATTTTTATCATTTTTAAACCAGAAAAATATGAAAGTTCCCCAGTTGTCTTACTTCCCTCTAATTCCATTATTTTATATTACCATTAAGGTCAAAATGTAATCTGTAAAGATGTCATATCCATTTAGGATGCTTCTGTTATAAGCTCCCAGCCCTTGGGCTGATCTCTGAACTATCCGTCTGTCATAGACAGGAGCTCCTCAGACTTCTCTGAAGTGTTATATGCCTGATTTTAAATACAAATGTGTATAAGATATTCCTAGGATTATCTCCTGAGAGACACCTGTGCAGCTGAAAAACGACCCTATTAGAAATAACTGCTGGATTCACATTAAAAATACAGTGAGGAGAAATTGTTCCTGACTCTGTCTGGGTAGCACTTTTCTATTTTAATGGGAAGGAAGACTGGATCAGATATATTATCAAGAAGGAAACCATTCTCCTCTCTAACCTAATTATTTTATTTTCCTTGTCAGGAATGTCTTGTAGGATGCAAAACAAAATCCTCAAATTAAAACTAGCTTTACTTTTTAAAATCTTACTCTACTTTCATATAAATAAGAATTAATGTTTTTTTCTGTAGGAAGCTTCTTGGCCAAATACACAAAGGTGTGTCTGTAAATGCCTTCTTATTTAAAGGATGGATATGGGCAAGGGAAGTGCCCACACGGAGAGGGTAAACAAAGTTAATCATTAATAGATAGAATTCATGAATAGCTTTGCTTCTGTTATTCAGGAGCTTTGTTAGTAAAACTTCTCTACCTGCCTATGAGCTGTACCTGTCCAAAATGGTGACCAGATGTGGTAATCATTTTGTGGACCCTGAGGTTGAGGATCTATAGTTAGAGACTAAAGAGTCATAAAGTCCAAAGTCCTAACTATATCATTTGCTTCCCACATTGATGTATAATTCTTTGTTTTCAAATGTTATAAAGAAGACACACATACATTTAAGGCGATTTCTGTATTTCTAATAGCTCTTTGTTGAGTTCATATTTTCTCAATCAATGTTTACTTAAAGTATACCTATCACATGCAAATAATTAAGGGAACCATTTTTTTCTTATTTATTGTCAAAGTGATGTACAGAGAGGTTACAGTTTCCTACTTTAGGCACTGGATACATTTCTTGTACTGTTTGTTACCTCCTCGCTCATTCCCCCCTCACCTCTCCCCTTTTCCCTGTCCCCACATGAGTTGTTCAGTTGGTTTACACCAAACAGTTTTGCAAGTATTGCTTTTGTAGTCATTTGTCTTTTTATCCTGTGTCTCTTGATTTTGGTATTCCCTTTCACTTTCCTAATTCTAATAGCAGTATGTACAGTTTCCAATGTACTCAGATAATATACAGTAATAGTGCATGTACAACCACAGGAAGGGGATACAAGAGGATCATCAACAATATAAGCTATGGTTTCACATGGCATGTTGAAAGTAATTACAAAAGTGATATACCACTCATTTTCATGGCATGGAGTTCATTTCACTTAGCATCATCTTATGCATTCATAGGGGCATAGCTATTAGGCTCTTGTGATCCTCTGCTGTGACTAGCCTAAACCTGGGCCAATTATTTCCTATTATTATTCCCTATGAGGGAGACCATAAAGTCCATGTTTCTTTGGGTCTGGCTTACTTCACTTAGTATAACTTTTTCCAAGTCCTTCCATTTCCTTACGAATGGGGCAATGCCATTCTTTCTGACAGAGGCATAAAATTCCATTGTGTATATGTACCACATTTTCCTGATCCATTCGTCTACTGAGGGGCATCTGGGTTGGTTCTACATTTTAGCTATGACAAATTGTGCTGTGATGAACATTGTTGTGCTAGTGGCTTTAGTGTGTTCTTGTTTGTGTTCTTTTGGATAGATACCCAAAAGTGGGGCTGCTGTGTCATAGGGGAGCTCTATGTTTAGCCTTCTGAGGAATCTCCATACCGCTTTCCAGAGTGGCTGAACCAGTTTACATTCCCACCAACAATGAAGTAGGGTTCCCTTTTGGCCACATCCCCTCCAACATTTATTATTGTTAGCTTTTTTGATATAGGACATTCTTACTGGGGTGAGATGGAATCTCAATGTTGTTTTGATTTGCATTTCTTTTATAGCCAGTGATGTAGAGCACTTTATCATACATCTCTTGGCCATTCTCATTTCCTCATCAGAGAAGTCTCTTTTTAAGTCTTTAGCCCGCTTGTTGAGGGGGCTGTTGGTTCTTCGTGGTTTTGTTTTGGAGGAATTTAATTTTTTTAGTTTTGCATATATTTTAGCTATGAGGCCTTTGTTCGTTGTATGGCCGATAAAGATCTTTTCCCAATCTGTGGGCTTTGTTTTTATCTTGGAAGCTATGTTCTTTGCCCTGCAGAAGCTCTGCAGTTTGATGCAGTCCCATTTGTTCATCCTTTCTTTGATTTGTAGCATTTCTAGGTCTTTGATAAGGAAGTACCATCCTGTGCCAAGGAGCCCAAGTGTTTCTCCTACTCCTTCTTTTAGTGTTTTCAGGGTGTCTGTTTTAATTTCAAGGTCTTTGATCCATTTGGAATTGATTTTGGTGCAGGGTGATATATAAGGAACTAGTTTTAGTTTGTTGCATGTGTTGAACCAGTGTTGCCAGCACCATTTGTTAAACAGGCTATCTTTCTTCCATCCTATTTTTTTAGCTCCTTTATCAATGATTAAGTGGGCATAGTTCTGTGGGTTCATTTCTGGGTCTTCAATTCTGTGCCAATGGTCTTCAGGCCTGTTCCAGTGCCAATACCGAGCTGTTTTTATTACTATAGTTTTATAATACAGCTTGAAGTTGGGTATTGTAATTACTGTTCTTTCTGCTTAGGATTGTTTTTGCTATTTGGGGTCTTTATTGCTCCATATGAATTTCTGGATTGTGTCCTCTATTTAATTAAAAATGATGTTGGGATATTAATAGGTATTGCATTGAATTTGTATGTAGCATTTGGCAATATTGCCATTTTGACTATATTAATCCTCCCAATCCAAGAGCATGGGAGGTTTTTACTGGAGCCTTTAAAAAAAAATGTTGGTGGTCCATTTCCCTAGAGTGTAAAATTGTAGAAATAACTATGTTTAGGAATGTTATCAATAAAGAAGCTTTTTATAAAGACAAATGAACTGAAATAGGGAAAATAGAGAAAAAGATTTGTGAAATAAAAATAATTAAGACAGGCTGGCAAATAGACTAATTCAAGTTTTGCTTCTCTAGCACTATGAAATAGATAACCTTGAGACTTAGGGACTGTAAACAACACCTTCTCTTCTAATTCTGAAGGTTGACGAGGCTTAGAGTTTGTGGTGTTGCCTATATGCCTATCGACGTGTTCTTGACTTAAGTGCTAGAAGGGTCCTTCACATAGTTGATATACCCTGACAGCTCCAAATGGACATTCTCATTCTCCTTTTTCACACAGACACTCCTTCTTCACGTTGTCTTTCTAGTAGGCTAACCAGATTTCTTCCACAGTGGACTAAGGCCCCCAAAAGAACCCAGTGAAACAGCTGGATGCTGGTGGCTCATGATTGTAATTCTAGCTACACAGGAGGCTGAGATCATAGTCCAAAGCCAGCTAGGCAAGAAAGTCCATGAAACACATATTTCCAATTAACCATTAAAAAAAAACTAAAAGAGCAACAGCCTTGAGTGAAAAAAGCAAATGGACAGAGCCCAAGTCCAAGTTCAAGCCCAAGAACTTGGACTAGAAAACTTCTGAAACTAAAAAGAAACAGTCCATTGGAACAACACAGGTTTTTTCAAGATTCCAATTTAGATGTTGGGATGAAGCTCAGGGACAAAGCACTTGCATAACTGTTGCAACTTCCTGGGTTCAAACCTCAGCACCAAAAAAGAAAAAAAAAAGACAAAAAATACGGTTAAAAAAGATTCCAAGTTTAGCATTAACACAGTACCATTTTTCTCTATATTGCATTGATTAAAGTAAATTACAGGAAAATCCACATAGGGAGTAAAATACTTGAAGGCTGGGTTTATTATTTATTAAGAGTAGTTATCATAGTCAGATATATCAAAACAGGAGTATAGATAGGCATTTTTTTCTGCTGGCCCCATAGCCACTGGATACTCATAAATGCCATTACTAAACTCTTATCCTTTGTTCTCCTCTACAACCCATCTCATATATATATATATATATATATATACACACACATATATATGTATATAAATCTATATATGTATATGTGTGTATTGATAATGTCTTTTAGTGGTGTGTGTGTGTGTGTGTGTGTGTGTGTGTGTGTGTGTGGAGATATCTATCTATCCATCTATCTATATCTATACATTTACCTATGTGTGTGTGTGTGTACACATCCAGCCACTATAATTTCCATAACATCTCAGAGAATGCTTATTGGCTAAATTCATACCATACTATGCCCTAGCTATTAAGAAGTAAAGATAAGGGACTGTCTCCCTGTCTCCCCATGGACAGTTTCTGTGGTAGGAAGTAGGAATCACCTTTCCTATGATTCAGCTGTCTGTCCTAGTTTGCCTGGGATAGCCCAGATTGCTGCTGATTGTTGTGGCAACATTAACAGTGCTCACCTTTAACTCTTTCCATGTTAATATAAATGATCAAGTAGACCTAATGTCAAGACTAAAAGAATGGAGGATTCTCCAAAGCTATGAAGGGAATTCAGATTTTAGACGTTCAACTGCCGACTCTTTTATCTCTTGGCTGCTAGCACCTACAACCACACTTCCCAAACTGGACCTAAGAAAAACTGAGTGATCTGTCCAGGTAGATAAGATCTATCTGTATGTGCAGAGAAGGGAAGTGTCCATATTGAAATGAAACACATGGTTAATCATTAGTAGTTTATATTTCTGGGCATAGTGGTACATGCCTATAATCCTAGTACTGGAAAGGCTGAGGCAGGAGGATTATAAATTTGAGGCTAACCTATGTGTTAGAGACAGCAACACACTGTTTCTAAACATTACTTCCCCCTACCCCTACCCTAAAAAGTTAGAGTTCATGAATAGATTTACCTTTATCATTCAGGTATCTTGTTAGTAAAACTTTTATACCTGTTTTTCAGCTAATCCTCTCTTCTAAAGACAGTTAATTTATATTTAATGTTTTCACTAAAGCTTCCAGTTTATTTATTTATTTACTTATAACAATCCTAATGTTCTTGTGTGGGTCTATAAAAAAAAGCTCAATCTTTAGTGGAAATCCTTTGTGTTGAATAATGAAACTAGAGTTGTAGTGTAAGCCTGTCTCACATTGGATACATTAGAATAAATTGTTCTTATTTCTTCTTAAACTAAAGGATATAGATCAGATGGGCATTCCAAATGAAGAACTGAGTGGGGATATGTTCAGGCAGAATTCAGTTCATTATCCACAATAAGGTTATCTACAAAGTTAATTCCAGCAGACAGACATTAAACTTTAAATGAGATAAGTGGAGGGAAGCTGCCATAGAAACATAAGTGTGTGTCTGAGGAAGCTCAGAGGAGAAGTGATGAGTAAGTGGAAGTAAAAGCAATGTGTGCAAGGGGGCCTAGTATGTTAAAGTTCAACGACATGAGCCACAAATGGATGTTGCTCTGGATTCTAGTTCTAACTCTGGAGAAGCAAAGTGATTTGAGAGAGGTTTGAGAAACAACAACTTTGGATTTTGGGTTCCTCTTTCCTTTCCTCAGTTTCTTAGCTCCAGCTTCTTTTTATGGCCTGTAATCCTCTCTTCTGAATACAACATTCTTCCCTGAGAGGCTCTTGGATAACATGGATATATGAACATGCCACAATGAACTCCCCTTGTACAACTGGTGGAGGCTAATAACAATGTAAATAGTAAACCAAGAAGGCAATGTACTTGGATTATGGACTTTGAAACCATGATAAATAAATATTGAGATATCAATAAGACTGATATGTAGCTTTCTGTCATGTCTGTGGTTGGGAAAGAAGGCTTTAGATGGATAATTAAAGCTATTCCAGAAACCATGATGGAACAATCACCAGTTTGATGAGCATGTCAAGAGCCTGGAGGTGGACCTTCCTTCTTCTTGCTGCTACTACCCTAATGAAACATTTCTTTTTCTTTGAATATGTCACAGTTGAATCTTGATAAAGCTTTCACATTTGTCCATCTGAAGTGTTATTGTAGCCAGGTTGCCATGGCAAAATATCGCTCCCTCCTTGTAAAGGAGTTTGTGTTTCATTTCTGCCAGTGACTTGGGAAAAGCTATTTCAATAATGATTATTCCTAGCCTCCCAAAACTGTCATCTTCCCTATGAATCTAGCTGTACTTGAATAACTACTGAGAAGAGGGCTTTCCCTCTATCATTCCTATAAATATTGGTGGTCAAAAAGAGCAACAGAAAATATTTCCTGGTCTTTATGTAATGTAAACTACTTTTTAGTATTATGTTCATGGGTCTTTAAAAATAATACTGGATGCCTATTATCTTTTCCAGTTAGATCTCTGTGTCTTAGCTATAGTTTGGGACACTCTAGATAGACTATGAGCAGCATTTCCTATTTTATTTGCCAAGATGGAAATAAGTGCCTGTGTATTACTCTACCCTCCCAGACTGTGAACTTTCCATTCAGGGGGACATGCAAGTGTAATGATATCCATCTGGGAGGGAGCTTAAAATAGTTCCCATGCATCATTTTGCTGTTAGGAATGTGAATATGGCTAATGGGGTGTTATCAATCAGAAGATAAAATTAAAATCCCACATTAGGGATTGCTCATGCCAGAAAGGGTGGATTTTGGAGCAGCTGTTTTCTATTAGACACTTGTGTGCTTTTTTTTAAGCAGTAAATTACATAGATCAGATAGTTAATAGTTTTCCCAAGTGAGGTTGGAAATGAACCTGTTTTCCTCTGAACAAAGATATTGCAGAAGAAAGCAGAAGATCTGAACACAGCTTTGGTGTGGACCGTGGAGTGGTTTTCTGCTCCCCATTGGAGGCTCTATAATTCCCCCAGAGGGAATAATGTATATTTCTATACAAACTTATTTATGAATCTAGGCTATTTAAGCTGAACTTCAGAACTCTGAAAGAGAAGACATTAAAGTTTTTACCTGCCTAATGTCTGCTAACAGCCTTCATTCGATTGGTTCCAGAATTCATTAAACCTGAAGAGAGAAGAAATGAGTTGGGGTGAGATAGAGGGAGTAGAGAAGGAAGAAGCGTGGCTCTTAGTAAGCAGCAAGTGTCTCAGTTCTAAATGAAGATAAGTTGTTTGAAATGAACAGCTGAGAGACAGCCCATGCATTTTGCCTGCTTATTGTGGCTCAGTAAATTAAACTTGGTGTGCTCAGAGGCTGCCTTCCTACTGATGTTCTTGTCTTATGGAAAACAGTATGCTCGCACGGCTCCTTTTTTTCCCCATCTCTAACAGATGACAGTAATAATGAGAACTAAAATCACTCAAGTCAGTGTATGAAAGGAAACTGTCTGTTTAAAAAAAATAAGAAGACATCTCCCGGTGCCATCTGCTGAGGTATAATAATGTTTTGTAACAGGTTTTGGAAAGCACATTAAAAGCCTTCATCTGTGCTTGTCCTTTCCAGTTAGTCAAGATATAGTTGTGTCTCTCCTGTCTGATGCAGATTCTTGAATCATGTAATTATTTCTAATTTATCTCTAAAATTAAGCATCTCCAATATAATTTTAATTGGGATTTCATTAGGTACTTATTATACCATGTGTCAAATGATAGTTGATTATTCTGAGCAAGGGTAGAGAATCTGAAAAAGTGAGTGGGCAAATGATGGGTACCTCTGAAAGCTGATGGTGCTCAATAAATATGTCTTAAAAATTATCGGTTGATATATAATTAACATAAGTAATTACGGCAATTAAACGTTATTTATGGAACCCTGCTGTGTTGTTTCCTACCCCAAGCTTAAACATGATTGTTGTTCTTTTCCCCAAATCAAATTAATGTAATGAGAGAAGAGTAAAATAAATATAGGCTTGGATAAAGGAGAAAGGAAAACATTTTTTTTTCATTTACTAGAATAAGATGGCAAGAAGAGAAAAAATGACTTTCATAATTAAGGTATGAAGCTTTAACTATAGTCTTTTCAGTGAAAAGGGATATTCTTTGCTGAATTTGGGACATGACGCACACAGTGTGAAGCAGTAACAGAGGGAGATGGGGTAAAAATAGGTGCTGAGGGTAAAACAGAGAAGTAGTCACTGATCTGAACAAGGAACCATGATGGTGATTCTGGTCATATACTCCCTGCTCATAAATTAATATTTTAATTTGTCTCTATGCTATCAGCATGCAGGGAAGTTGCTGAGAATCAGAAATGTTCCCAAAACTACATGTTGCTTGATAAAGACTGGATCAAGTCTGCCTTGAGTGACAGTGAACACAGATGATTTGTAGGAATGGATGAATAAACAAATTAATGGCAAAGAAGTCCTAAAAGACTCTCTTAAATGCATTCTTTTGGTCAAAGTAAGCATTACTGACCCTGCTTTGGGGAATGGTGGTATGCGGCGTCGGATTTGTCCTTCTACTTGAGTCATCTTGAAAATGAATCTAACCCAGATGAAACCATTTGCTTAAGATAATGGACATCAAGCTGTAAAAGACAATTTCTAGATGAGATGTAGATGACAAGAACCCTATGATTGCCTTAGCCTACTTGGCCTAGAGAGAGATGTAGCCAGGTTGTGGAATGCAAGGGCTAGGGAGTCTCCTTATATTATAGAGACAGAGCTGGAGCTCAAGGAAAGAAAATAAAGTGTTTAGAATTATTAGTACAAGTGACGAAAGAGGAAAGATATTTATAGAGATAGAACTTAAGAGAAACATCATCTGAATAATGATCAGTAGTTGCTAATATACATCTAAGAAGTTGCCTGAAGCCATGGAAAGAAGCCAGGTGAAAGAAATATAAGACACCCATATGTCCAGGAATAGCTCTTATTCTTACCAGCTATAACAGAAAAGGTAATCATGAAAGGTCATTAGGTAGAGTGTTCAGAAGATTTCTTAGAAAGTGACAAAATCATCACCAACAAAATACTGCTCTATTCTCATTTACCCAAGCTTAAAAGAAAACACCTCCAGACTGAATTATTTCCAACCCATGAGAACAAAACTCAATAATATAGATAGCTATACAAAACAACTAGCATTTAACAAAATGAAATGAACAGCTTTGTTAGTACACAAAGAAGCAAGAAAATACGACCATAATAAATAGAAAAGTCAGTCAGTTGAGAAGTCCAACTTCTCTTTTGTTGTAGAGCAAGGAGAGTTGGAAATCTTCTTTATCCAAAATAACTATACCTGGATGATATAGTAAAAGAAAACAAAACAAAAAGATTGCTGAACATTGAATATGACAGTTCAAAATCTGTCATACTCTTGCCTGAAGTTGTTTCTGTCCTTGCCAGTTGGTTGGTAATGGCAGTTCTACTGTTTGGAACAGGCTGTGAAATCCATCATCTTTGCTGCCCAAAGACTCAACTGATTTTATATGGAAGATGGAAAATCCATTTCTGACAGCCTGCTCATGGAAACTGCTGACCTTGGAAAAAAGCAAATAAGAAAGTCCAGCACATTCTCATTCGAGATACAATTCTAGTCAGGATAAGCTATAGACCAGTAGACCAAGCAGAAGTTAAATAGAGATCTAGACACAAAATATCTCAAAAAAGATTGATAATAACTTCACATATCCCTGTTGGTATAAGTATACTTATACATGGGAGGCCAAAGAAAGTTTACTCTGCCAGCATATTCCTGGTTAATTAGGAGATTATACACCTGTGCAGAAAACATTGCCTGTGAAGAAAACATTTTAAAATTGGTGAAAAGAAAAAAAAAACATTCTATAGATACCCGAAGGCCCTCATCAAACCCTAAGTAAAATAAACAGAGATTCACATTCAGTTATGCCATACACTATTGAGAAAAAAGACAGAAATTCCAACAGGATTTATAATCTATAAAGGAACCCCCATGAGATTAATGCATAATTTTGCTTCTGGAATGATGGGTACCAGAGAGTGTGCAATGCACATTCTAAATGCTAAAAGAGAAAGAGCCACAACAGCAAAAACCTCCATTAGTGAAAAATTCCATGTCTAGTAAAATGATCCTTTCAAAGTGAGGGAAGTGTTCTTACATAAATGTTGAGAGATTTGTTACTAAAGAACTTCCTTTGGCTGAAAGGAATCACATTAAATGGTAGCTGAAATCCATTTACTTATTGACAAGAAAAAAACATGCAAATGGCTTAGTTAATAGGTTAATATAAAAGATAGGATTAATGTTTAATCTTTTCAGTATTGGGGTTTGGACACAGAATACATGGAAGAAGAGGAGTGTTGCCCCATTACAAGATATTCTAAGTAAGATTTAGTACTGGTTATGGGAATTGAAGCTGAGGAGTTAAGGAAGAATTTGGAGAAAAAGAATTTCCATGGTTTAATAACTAATGATATCTGTAGAGTTCAGGGAAGCAGCGTCAAAAGATTCTTAAGGGCTACGAGCAGTTGTTCACCTGTAACCCTAGCTGCTTAGGTGGTGAAGATTGGGATGATACTGGTTCAAGGCTAGTCTACATAAAAAATAAAAGCAAATAAAAGCAGGGCAAAGTGGTACAGAAGTTATACCAGCCATGAGGGAAGTTGAATAGGAAGATCACAGTTCAAACCAGTCCAGGTAAAAATGTGAGATCTTATTCAAGAAACTAACTAAAGCACAAGGACTGAGATATGATTCAAGTCGTACAGTTCCTGCCTAGGCACTCTTGGCAGTTCAAAGGCTCAACTGGAAATGGAAGGCTTGGAGTTCAAACCTCGGTAATGTATAATGAAACAAAAGAAAAGAAAAATAATGATTTCTGCGGTTTCTATTCTACATGAACTGGTAAGGGGTCCTGCTGTGTCTTGAGAGATAATCAGAGAAATAAAATATAGGAGGGAACACAGAGAGCATGATTTTTATTTAAAGCCTAATTAAGGACATTCTTTTGCACTGCTTATTGGGGGATTATGTAGGCACCAGATTCTTTTTTTTTTTTTTTAAATTTATTGTCAGTGATGTACACAGAGGTTACAGTTTCCTACTTTAGGCATTCGATACATTTCTCATACTGTTTGTTACCTCCTCCCTCATTCTCCCCACCCCTCCTCTTTTCCTCTCCCCTCATGAGTTGTTCAGTTGGTTTACATCAAACAGTTTGCAAGTATTGCATTTGTAGTCGTTTGTCTTTTTATCCTGTGTCTCTCGATTTTGGTATTCCCTTTCACTTTCCTAGTTCTAATAGCAGTATGTACAGTTTCCAATGTACTCAGTTAAGATACAGTAATAGTGCAGGTACAACCACAGGAAGGGGATACAAGAGAATCATCAATAATAGAAGCTATGGTTTCACATGGCATGTTGAAAGTAATTACAACAATGATATATCACTCATTTCCATAACATGGAGTTCATTTCACTTAGCATCATCTTATGCATTCATAGGGGCATAGCTATTAGGCTCTTGTGATCCTCTGCTGTGACTAGCCTGGGCTAATTATTCCCTATGAGGGAGACCATAAAGTCCATGTGTCTTTGGGTCTGGCTCACTTCACTTAGTATAATTTTTTCCAAGTCCTTCCATTTCCTTACGAATGGGGCAATGTCATTCTTTCTGATAGAGGCATAAAATTCCATTGTGTATATGTACCACATTTTCCTGATCCATTCATCTACTGAGGGGCATCTGGGTTGGTTCCATATTTTGGCCAAGTCAAATTGTGCTGCGATGAACATTGTTGTGCTAGTGGCTTTAGTGTGTTCTTGTTTGTGGTCTTTTGGGTAGATACCCAAAAATGGGACTGCTGTGTCCTAGGGGAGCTCTATAATTCTCTCTTCTGGAGCTCTTCCTTCATTTGAAAAATTCTTTTGTGTAAAAGGGTGTTATGTTGGACCTCTAAATAGTTTTCTGTAACAGTAATGAAGCTTGAATTAAGTAGATGAACTGGGTTCAGTAAGCAGGGTTTTTGGCAATTAGTCTATATTGAGATGTTCTTATGCCAGAAATAGGGTCAGGTGCAGAACAAAAAACAATATAGATGGTTTTGATAACTTCACATCCCTTTTCCCTGAGACATGGAAACTGCAAAGGCATTATTTTGTTTTACTTTGAGAGATAAGGTCTTGCTAGATACCACAGGCTGGTCTGCAACTCACTTTGTAGCCAAAGCTAGCCTTGAATTTATTATCCTCTTGTCACATTTAACTTCTCCTTTTTCAGTTTCCATATTCAACCCATTGGAAGTCATAAAGATTTCTATAAAACATTTATTCCATTCTTCAAAGTTTTCCTGCCAGCACTTTATTTTAGGGCCTTAATACTCCTCATGTGAATCCTTTCAACAGTTGGGTCAGAATTATCAACCCTAGCCAGCCTATTTCCTTTTCAATTCAATAATACTGTATTTCTGGACAGACTATTCTTTATCAAAACATTGTCTTTTGTCATACCAAAACAGTTAAGGACTCCCAACTGCCTATCAAATTGTTAGTTCTCAGTTTCATGTTTTGGACCTCCACAACAAATCTGCGACTTATCCTTTTAGTTATAACTTATATTTCTCCCTCTTTCAACACTGTGTTTCAGCTAAGACAAATAACTTTGTGAAGGCTGTTAGGGTATGTGAGACGAGAAGGAGATGGATTGTGAAAGAATAGAAACAGAGGCCAGATCTAGGGTACAATCGAGTCCACAGAATCAGACAAGTGCAATTGTATCCACCACCTACTTAGTTTGAGGCAGTGTGTGCCAACATATACTCTGTGATAGAAGAATACAAAGGGGATTTTTCTGCTCACCATCTGATTTTTAGCTGATGATATGAGATCACATGCAGTGTCAAATAACAATAAACTATTCAAATTAGCAACCAAGGATTGATTGATAACTTTTGTTGTTTTACTCAGTTTTATAGGACACAGAGATTTGGTTTAGATTTAGTGAGCTTTATGGAACAGATGGGATTTGAGTGTATCAGAAGCAGCATTTTTTTATTCAAGTTCAGAGCTAGAATAGGGATTGGTAGAATAAAGGGGAGAGACAGGTAGGGCTTCTTGTGATAACATGTTGAAAGCAATAAATGTTCAACTGGCTGTATGGTCATGGAGAGGGTTCCAGAGTAGAAATCAAGACCAGCTCTATGGAGGAGACTCTGTATGGGCTCAGTAATTTGCTGAGAAAATATAATTTTATGGTGGAGAAACCTCAAGGAGCAATGGTGGAGAACAGAACTGAAATCAGGACCTTGATAACTGCTTTTATATTCTACTCCAGAAAAGCCTGTTGGTTCTCTCTTAAAAATGTATCTTCAAACACTTTCTCTCTGACCATCTAGTCTGAGCTAACATCATTTACACCTGTGCTATGGCAATAGCCCCACCTTCCTTCCTTTCATTCTTACCTCACTCCTTCTCCTACCAAGCCTCACACAGCAGCCCCAATTTACTTTCTGAGGGATCATATTACTTTGGAGCACTCCACATAGTTGCTCATCTCAGTAAGAGTAAAAGCTCAGGTTACCAAGTCTACAGGGCTACACATACTCTAGTACCAATTGCCTTCCATCTTATCTCCTACTTGTCTCTGCCTCTTTCACGTTCTGCCTGCCACTCTGGCCTTGTTTCTCCAAGCCTATGGTTCCATGGAACCTTGCCAGGTGACTGCCTGGGGTGATAGCTCCCTGATCCTCCCTCAGGCATTCATGCCCTTGTGTCCATTTTCCTATACTTCATTATGCCTAGATCAGTGCCAGACACATCCACAGCTTTCTACTAATATTAAATACCCTGGGGCATGATATCACTGAAACAGAGGGCAGCCATAGGAAATAACTCTAAATCCATTATAGCTCAAAGGAGTGGGAAAGTAGAAGTTAAAAGATTCTTTGAGCACTGCTTATAGTCCACGAACCATTCTACATCCTGATCTCATTTTCCTAGAAAGAGACAGACAATAAATAAATCAACATGGTAACCAGAAGGATTAGGCCTATAAAGAACATCCTAGAAACTGTACCTAAGCAGCAGGAAGAGATGATGACATGTGGGCCAGGAGATGGGATGGTTAGGCATGGCTACTCTGAAGTGGCTGAGACTCAAATGATGCCCTTCTAGCCAGGTTTGGGGAAGGGCTCTCAACAATAAGAAGAGTAAAGCCATGCCCTGGAGTTCCCCTATAGTTTCTCAGGATAACTTTCATTTTTTTTTTTTAAATCCACAAATGATTCTTGTTTGGTCATGATTGTGCTAGCAGGGTGGGACAGAGGAAGTGACTTGTACTCTTGGCCTTCTATTGTGCCATTGTAAAAGTAGTGGCTGTTCCAGTTTTGATTTGTGAATTCTCTTAGACTACCATCTCCTTGGTGTTTACTGAAGACTACTCAATCTCCATTAAAGAGGCCCATCCTGTAGTTCTTAAGTGAACCTTGGCAAATACTTGAGGACAAGAAGGGAAAAGATTACAATAATCCTCCAGATTAGCACAGCATACAATTTACAATGGGAGAGGGCACACTGACAAAAACAAAACAGTCCCAGCTCCTTTGTCAACAACCTCTCATAAGGTTTCAAGCACTTTTTCTTTCTGCCAATGATTGGGTCCTCAAGGTCTCAGCTGTACTCAATAATAAGGCCCATTGTTTTGGAAGCCATTGATTCCCCATTTGCGCAAGTCTTTTTAAATCACATTTTAAGCTAGTCTTCACAGGTGCATTTTAAAACAGTTACCCTTAGATATTTTAAATTTTCTTAGTATAGATTGTTTTATATGTGTGCTGGTGCCACTACTGGGGGGCTTGAACTCAGGGCCATTTGCTTTCACTTGGATTTTTTGTTCAAACCTGGCACTCTATCACTTGAGCCACAGCTCCACTTCTAGTGTACTCTCCTTCCTTCCCCCTTCTCCTTCCTTCCTTCCTCCCTCTCTTCCTCCCTCCCTTCTTTCCTTCCTTCCTTCCTTCCTTCCTTCCTTCCTTCCTTCCTTCCTTCCTTCCTTCCTTCCTTCCTTCCTTCTCTCTTTCTCCTTTTTTCTTCTTTGTGTTGGTGAACTCAGGGCCTAGGTGCTCTCCCTGAGCTTTTGTGCTCAAAGTTATCATTCTCTCACTTTCAGTGACTGCTCTACTTCCTGCTTTTGATAGTTTATTGGAAATAAGAGTCTCACAGACTTTCCTGTTAGGGTACCTTCAAACCATAATCCTCAGATCTCAGGCTCCTGAGTAGCCAGGATTACAGGTGTGAGGCACCATCACCCAGCTTCTTCTTGTATAAATGGAGAGAGATTCTTCTTGTATAAATGGAGAGAACTTTTTTCTGTGTGTTATTTATGTAACTTCCTTTTTGTGCAGGGTCTCATTGGTAAATAATAATGCGAACTTCCTTTAAAATAAATCATTTATCATATAGATGAATATAGATTCATGGGAGGGCCATTCATAAGAAACTCTGACTCATTCACTCACAAATATTCAAGAAATATCCATTATGCTAAGGAGATCAGGCATTGTTCACAGCTCTGGATATCAGGCTAATATTTACCTAAGAAGTATGCTCATAAGAATTGCTTCCTCAAGATATTTTACTTTTATCTGTTGGAAAGAGGTCATACCCTATTTCTATTGAGAAAAGACAGTACTTTGCTGGATAATATTAACAGCACGCGCACACACAAGTCTATGATGTCTACAACTTGAATCTCATCTTGGATTTGGTCCCTTTGTTCAGATATAGAATGCCTCTGCCATTTCAGTAGCCATGAAAAGAGTGGTGAAGAAGATAGTCAGGGATGCTGCCTTCCTGGGGCCTGGCTTCTGTCACGTTCACCAGCATGATGAACTTAAAGGGCTGGTAGAGAACATTCCTAAAATCATCTCTGTTCTTGTCTCCTCTTTTCTCTGTAATCTACTTAGTGAAACTCATCTTTCCCCCAACTTCTACATGAAGTTGGGAAAAACTCCGATTAGGAGTTTTTTTACTTATCTATCACTCTCAAGTGATAAAAGATATTAACCACTGGGAGTTGAGAGCAGCCTTGCCTTTCTTGCCTCAGTCCAATAAAATATCATTGGCTATTTCCCATTCATTGTTCCCTTTTTTTTCTATTAATTAGTTAGCTACTGTCTAACAATTTTGACCATGGAGCATAGAAGAACAGAAAAGGAGTCAGCAAATACACTGATTTTATGATCTTTAAGTAGTTGTACAAAGGAGTTGCCATTTAACAGAGCAGTTTATGAATACAACATATCTTGATCAATATCATCCCTTTCAACACTCTCATCTATCCCTCCCCTACTCACTCCTTCCCTCACTCCTCTTAATTTCTTTACAAAATAATTTTCTAATTGTTATTATAAAGGTGATGTACAGATCTCCTTAATTTTGTAGGATATACCTTGAATTCATGACTGCATTCTTCCCCTCTTCTCCTCTTCATTCATTTACTCCTTTCTCCTTAGTCCTGCCCCACTTCCTTTGAGTACCCACTTCCTCCTTCCTGGTGTTTTATTTTGTTGAATTTTGATTTTGCCTTTTTAAGAAATTACACTATTTCAGATCTCCCTTGAATCTACTATATTTCAGCTAATATATTTGTATACACTTGCCCACCAGCCAGTGTATTAACATACAATTATAAGCTGACACCATTTTTGTTCACAAACACTGGGAGGTTGTGTGATCCTAAAGCACCCCCTCCTCCATTCCTGCCATCTGAACAGCCAGCAACTCAATTTCTAACCTACTATTGTATCTGAATCCAATTTAGCCCATTCTCTACTCAAAATCCAGGAGTCACATGTCAACTCAAGAGGTGCAATTGAAGTCTCTCACATTAAGCTTAGGGAGCAGCATTCCCCCACCTGCATATGTTCCTTGTAGAAGTTCACAACAGCAGGTAATTGGAGCTTAGATCACAATAATATAATAATTTCTGTCACAAATATCCTTTATTTTCATTCTTTTAACTCTTATGTAGTCATTATAAATCTGTCATACAATCCCTTGCTGTTCAAAATATGATCCATAGACCAGCAATATTGATATTGCCTGGGAGCATATTAGAAATACAGGATGTTATATTCACCAAGACCTGCTGAATCAGAATTTGCATTTTAAGAAGGTCTGTAGGTGATTTATGGGTACCTTCATTTGGAAAGCACTGATCTTAGCTTTGGACTGTAAAATTTTTCCTAGTAATCTTCCTCATATTTCACGCTGGAATCTAATATCTATCTTGATACCTCACCAGAAACAGTCAGATTAACATCTTGTTAGATAGGCAATAAGAAAACAAATAAATAACAAAACTCAGTTGGAGATACTTTCTATGGAAAAATGTAAAAGGGTTATTGTTATTGAGTCATGACTCCTTTCCCATATGTTGAAATCTTTATTTCTGGTACCACAGAAAGTGACTCACTTAGGAATTATTGCAGATATAATTAGATAAATTAAGGTCACACTGAAGCAGATGGACCTCTGCTTCTAATATAACTGTTGTCTTTATGAAAAGGAGAAATCTGGAAAAAGAAATATATATAGAGAGAGAGAGGGAGAGAGAGAGAGAAAGAGAGAGAGAGAGAGAATGCACTGTAAAGATAAAGGCAGAGATTGGAATCATGCTTTTAAAAGCCACACCACCGCAGACCTTGCCAGCAAACCTTCAGAAGCTCCAAGAAAGACAAGCAACAGCCGTCAGAGGAAACCAATCCTATTAAGCAGATCATCTTAGACTTCTAGTCTCCAGAACTATATGTTAGTATGAGATAATAAATGTCCATTATATTAGCCAACCAGTCTGATATTTAGTAAGGGCAACAGAACAAACTGATGCATTAATAATATCTGATAGGCAGTGGCTTTAGATTGTGAGAGTCAAGGGAAGGATCCCTGGAGGATGCAGTATTTAGCCAGACCTGACTGATGAGCTAAAAACAGCCTTAGGACAACCTGGGAAGTGGTCTCCATACAGAGGCAATTATAAAGACAAGGACCCAGAAGAGGAACAAGCTTGATGTGCTACCATTGATGGATAGAATACATTAAGTTTTTTTTTTTTTATTATTGACAACTGTTAGGAAAGTTCCAAATAGTAAGCAAGTTACTATGAGAGAATAACTTGTGCCTTTAGGGATTTCTGTGATAGTTCAGGGTATGGCTTTTAAAATTGTGCAGATAAAACTAAATAGATTGTTCTTTTTTAAAATTTTAAGTTTTTATTATCAAACTGAATTACAGACAGGTTACAGTTTCATACATTAGGCATTGGATACATTTCTTGTACTGTTTGTTACCTCATCCCTCATTCCCCCTCCCCCTCCGCCTTTCCCTTCCCTCCCATGAGTTGTTCAGTTCATTTACACCAAACAGTTTTGCAAGTATTGTTTTTGTAGTTGTTTGTCTTTTTTTACCCAGTCTCTTTCGATTTCGGTATTCCCTTTCAATTTCCTAGTTCTAATACCAGTATACACGGTTTCCAATATACTCAGATAAGATACAGAGATAGTGTAGGTTACAACCACAGGAAGGTGATACAAGAACATCATCAATAATAGAAGCTACA
The DNA here is from genome assembly GCF_023159225.1 of Perognathus longimembris pacificus. Taxonomy (NCBI): domain Eukaryota; kingdom Metazoa; phylum Chordata; class Mammalia; order Rodentia; family Heteromyidae; genus Perognathus; species Perognathus longimembris. The sequence goes on along the minus strand of NC_063161.1, from coordinate 87,185,938 downwards.
GTTATACATGGCACATTGAAAGTAGTTACATCTGTGATATAACAATCGTTTCCATAACATGGAGTTCATTTCACTTAGCATCATCTTATATGCTCATAAGGGTATAGCTATTGGGCTCTTGTGATCCTCTGCTGTGACTTGCCTAAATCTGTGCTAATTATTCCCTATAAGGGAGACCATAGTGTCCATGTTTCTTTGGGTCTGGCTCACTTCACTTAGTATAACTTTTTCCAAGTCCTTCCATTTCCTTACAAATGGGGCAATGTCATTCTTTCTGATAGAGGCATAAAATTCCATTGTGTATATGTACCACATTTTCCTGATCCATTCGTTTACTGAGGGGCATCTGGGTTGGTTCCAGATTCTAGCTATGACAAATTGTGCTGTGATGAACATTGTTGTGCTGGTGGCTTTAGTGTGATTTTGTTTGTGGTCTTTTGGATAGATACCCAAAAGTGGGGCTGCTGTGTCATAGGAGAGTTCTATGTTTAGCCTTCTGAGGAATCTCCTACTGCTTGCCAGATTGGCTGAACCAGTTTACATTCCTACCAACAATGAAGTAGGGTTCCCTTTTGGCCACATCCCCTCCAACATTTATTATTGTTAGTTTTCTTGACATAGGACATTCTTACTGGGGTGAGATGGAATCTCAATGTTGTTTTGATTTGCATTTCTTTTATGGCCAGTGATGTAGAGCACTTTTTCATATAGAGTGTTCTTTTAATAGTACTAAGTGGCCATTCAGCACCAAAACGAAAACTTGAAGAATTTCTTCTCCCTACTTTTTAGTTAATTACCCTGTTCACATAACAAGCAGTGTCAGAAAGAGCTGGAAAGGAACATAGGAGATTATCACAGATCACACAGAATGGTCAAGGAACACAGGAGGGCTAAATCAGGGGTCACTTAGAAGATAGGAGATCCAGGTGTACAACTTGCTTCTTCTAAATTCCAATTACAAGCAGAAGTAGGCCTTCTGGGCTTGCTGTAGCTTCCTTCAAAGCCTTTGTGGGCAAGCAAGTGAGTATTTGTTGATGTGTCAACATCAAAACAGTATTTTGCTTTGGAAAATACCAAACAAATGGGGAAAAGGCAGTTTCTGGTAAATGGAAGTAATTCTCAACAGGCAGGCTAAATTCTTACTCAGTTAGCGCTAAGGAATTTTGCCCATGTAATAAGAATGAAAACATATTGAAACCAACAACCCAAGTTTTCCATTGCCATTTCAGGAGATGAGGACTTGGCTCATTATTAATATTCTCCACTTGATTGTTCCTTTTTGTTTTGCTGGAGATGAAAGCTCCTGGTGGTCCTGTTCAAGCAGCTGCTTATTAATCTCCAGACAGGACCACAAGCAGCACTGGCGTCCAGTGTAATGTAGCAGACTGGGGACATGTAGGCCATTGAAGGAAATCTCAAGAACACACAAGCAAATGTGTGACAGGGTGAAATTCCTCTTTCTTATGCTTATGTTGCTCCTTTTCTGTGGATACTTCATTCTTTCAAGAAGGATATTCATATTTAATAGTTGTTTTGCATATTCACACTGAATTCTCATAGTACAGTTTGGATGTAATTTTTTTAATTTCTAGTTCATTAATTGACTCCCTTAGGACTTTGAAGTTAAATCACTTACTTTATGAAATATGGAAATGCTAGGCCAAAGTTTGCTAAAGTAATGTATTATTATTTTTTAAATAATAATAATGATAATTATTATTATTTTGGTGCCCATCCTGGTACTTGAACTCAGGACCTGAAGACTCTCCCTGAGCTTTTTTGTTCAAAGCTTATCTTCTACTGCTTGAACCACCACGACTCCACTTCTAGCTTTTTTTTGTTGGTTAGTTGGAGATGAGAGTTTTGGGGACTTTCCTGCCCAGGTTGGCTTTGAACTGAGATCCTCAGATCTCAGCCTCCTAGGTAGCTGGGATTATAGGTGTGAGCCACCAGTTCCTGTCTATTTTTAAAAATTATCTTTAAGTAGTTTTACAAAGGGATTTCAAGTAAACATGCCAGTTTATGAGCACAATGCATCTTGATTTTCCATCATTCTATGCCATTTCTCCCAACCCTACCTATTGCTTCAGGTTACCTAGTTCCATTTTCATTTATATACATTAAATATGACTATCCAGGATATGGAAATGAGGTGTTTTTATTTTCTTTTCTTTTTGTCTTGTTTGTTTCTCTGTCTTTGGGAGGGTAGTGGGCACAGAAATGGAGAGACAAAAAGTAAACAAATGCAGCAGTGGTACTCACTAAACACTGTTGAAAATGAACTATACAACTTGTTGATAAAGATGAAAGGGAAAACTGTGAGAGAGTGAGGGAAGGGCTGACATTGTCCAGAAAGAAATTTACTCATTACCTAACTTAGGTAACTGTAGCCCCTCCATACCTCACCTTTATAATAGCAATAAAATATTATGACTCTTTGCCCACCCTTCTCTCTGCTCTGCTGCTCCCCATCTCCCACTTGCAAAAATACAATCAGTCTTGCCTGAGTTCAAATTCCAGTTGCCTCTCTTATTAGCTGTGGGATGGTGAGCAAGTCATTTAAACTTTCTGTTGCTCAGTTTTCCTGTAAAATGGGAGTCATAATTCTAAAAGTTTTTTTTTTAATCTTCTAGAGTTGAGAGGGCTAAATGACTGTTTGGAGTCAGATCTAAGGGAAGATGTAGGAATCCAAGCCTCTCTGATACTGGGTTTGTAGTATTGTTTCTGTTATATATAAGGTACTTCTCTCAGATGCTTGGCCTCCCTCATGATTCTTGGCCATCTCTTTCCTTTGTCTCTCATCATAACTTACTTTGTCTGGATGCCAACTCTTTAGGAGCCAAGTGTTTGACTTGGTTGGCCTGATACATCACTGTGAGGTGAAGTGTGACAGTGAGCTCCTAGATGGAGCTCACTAGATGTTTGCAAAGTGGACCGGGCTGTGTTACCGAGATTGGATGATCACCGTTGGGATGACTGGATAGAGAGACATGGCCCAGGGATGAGTTACTTCTGTTGTTTTCTTTCTCTATAAATGGAAGGCAGTGTGAAATGGGCAGACATTGCAACAGATTCCTGTGGCTTTGGGACCTTACTTCCCCTCTCATTCTTCTTTCCATTTCTTAGAGGTCTTTGCTGTTTTCAAGGAGTCCAGCTGGTTTCAGGAGCAGCAGGTCATGTGAATAAAATCTTGTCACCCCAGACAGAGCCTTTTCACCAACTGACTCACTATTTAAAAGTCATTTGTTATTATCACAATACAAGGTTTCTAGTAATAGAACACTGTATTTGAGGAGTGATTTTCTCAAGCCAAATTGACTATCTTACCTTTATTTGAAAATGTATCTCCTCTACCTGTCAAGACTAGATGCTTGAATTATAATTTGTGAAGTAAATAATTCTTTGGTCAAAGTTTATTTCTCAGGTCTCAGTGTCCGGGTACCTATAATTCTATCCATTCAGAGGACTGAGATATGAGGATTAAAGTTTGGACTCAACCAAGGAAGACAAATATGTGAGACAATTGCTTAAAATTAATCAGCAAAAAGGCATGGTGGTATATGGCTCAAGTTATAGAGGGCCAGCCATAAGGGAAAAAGATAAGTGAGCTCAAGTTCCAGTATTGGCACAAAAAAAGTAAAAGAAATTTATAAAAAAAAAAAAAAGAAGCCATCAATTCCAAGTTTTAGGAGTATATTTTGTTCTTTTTCTGGCATAAGCAATTAAAAAATTAGAAGTTGAAAAAATAGAAGTTTACTTCTGCTTAAATCTTATCAGTCTATGAAAATTTTCAATGCAAATACACAGCCTGACTTCCCAATAGGAAACGGAGTGTAATTAGAGAAAAAAAATTGGCAGGAACAAACCAATTTATTACTATTTTCTGCTAGAAATAAACTATGAAAGGGAGCAAGCTTAAGGACTCTGGATTGTCTAAAAAAGAATGCTCACACACGTGCACGTGCACGTGTGTGTGTGTGTGTGTGTGTGTGTGCATGTTCATGCTTTATTTCTGATGACAGATGGGTCTTAGCTACCAAACTTGGAAGAAATGTAGGCAGTAAATCAGTTTTCCCATTTTATGACAGACTTTATCATGAAAGATGATTCTAAATGTAAACACAGTGGGTAAAATGCCACTTAGAGGGAATTTAATAAACATACTAATTTAGACCTCAGCAAGAGAGCACCTAAATATCAAACATAATGATATACCACAAATCAAATATTCAGGATATCTATTTTAATCTAAGAGGAAACAGAGCTCTTATTTTAATCTTGCTATAAAGCCTTTGGCTTCCTAAAGTATGTGATCTTGTTAAATTAAAGGATTAAAGTGAATGCATCCTTACTTTGGTATGTGCTTACAACTAAATAAATAACATGCTTGTTATGACTGCAAACAAAGTGAATTAAGTGAAACAAGACAGACAGCATGGACTTGCTGATGTCTCCATTTCTGACAGCCTCTAATCCTGGAAACAGGAAGATGTGAAGATGAATAAACATTCCTGGTCTATATGAGCGCCCAAGTGGTTAAGTCTAGGCCTCATGGACCTAGGAAGTTCAAAAACTGAAGTGTCTGGAAACCTTGCAAATGTGTAAAGGAAATCTCTCTTCCGTCATCATCTCTGTTTCTTGCATGTTTGAAAATCCACTAATGCTTTATCAATTGGGGGTCCTCAGAGTGGAGAAGAAACATTCCTGCTTATCCCCCTTAGACTCTTTTGAAAGACTGCCCCACTTAAACAGCTGTCCCAATTTAGTCTTCATCAGCTATCATTGGACCTTTCACAAAAGATCCGAAGATTTAGTGCTTTCTCTGAACCTCCTCCCCAGCCCAAGTCTAGCATCATTTAACCTATGGGCCCCAGATCTATCCTCTTTCTTTGTGGAATGCTGTCCTGAGCCAAATATGCCAGCAGTTCAACAGTCCACAACCACAACCACAAATATTTGTTTATTGGGAATCAAAATATGGAGCAGGCTACAGAATCAGAGTCTGGATTATTAGGACCAGATTGAAGAGTGTAGTGGTGGTAGTTGGGCAAATACCACTCCATTGCAATATTGAAAAGATTGGGAAGTCATCAACTGCCCTTCAGAACTGAAACCCATGATTTTGCCACAAGCTGTATTTTATGAAATCTTAAACTGTAACATGAAGAGTGACCTAATTTAAGCCATGTGGGCTCCATGTTTGATGTCAACAGACTTTTCTTTTTAAACCATCTGGGGGAAATGCAACAGGCTCTTTAGTATTTAATAAAATCCGGGACTTTTTCCTGCTAAGTCACTTATCTAGAGGGATTAATTATGGTTACATTATGATGGATATTCCAGGGATTCCATGGGTTTTCCTGTACCTTCTTAGGCGTGCCTTCTTCACGAGGGACAATTAACTATAAGTCTGAAAACATTAACCTCCCTCAGGTGTAATGGATGTGGAAGTAGATCCTGAGGCAGATAGTGGTGCGCCTTCCCTGATGGACTTTTAAGACACACAAAAGATAATAGATGCTGTCAGGAGTAATGGACATGGTTCTTGCTTTATACAAAGGATGAGGTCGACTTACCATGACAGCTATGTGCACCTTACAGAAAATACCTTCTAAGCAAAGTGACTTGTGGAACATCCCCATGGATTCATTCCAAAGCAGCTTATTTTTTTCCCTTCCTACAAGAGTTAAGGATTCTGGGCATGAATATAAGTTATTTATTCTACCACATAAATGAGCTCTTCCCTTTTATTCTCCTTTTAACTCTGGCAAGCAGTATGGAGATTCCTCAGAAGGCTAAATATAGAACTCCCCTATGACCCAGCAGCCCCACTTTTGGGTATTTATCCAAAAGACCACAAACAAAATCACAGTAATGCCACTAGCACAACAATGTTCATCACAGCACAATTTGTCATAGCTAGAATCTGGAACCAACCCAGATGCCCCTCAGTAGACGAATGGATCAGGAAAATGTGGTACATATACACAATGGAATTTTATGCATCTATCAGAAAGAATGACATTGCCCCATTTGTAAGGAAATGGAGGACTTGGAAAAAATTATACTAAGTGAAGTGAGCCAGACCCAAAGAAACATGGACTCTATGGTCTCCCTTATTGGGAATAATTAGTACAGGTTTAGGCAAGTCATGGCAGAGCATCACAAGAGCCCAATAGCTATACCCTTATGAACACATAAGATGATGCTAAGTGAAATGAACTCCATGTTATGGAAACGATTGTTATATCACAGTTGTAACTACTTTCAACATCCCATCTGTATCTGTAGCTTCTATTATTGATGATGTTCTTGTATCACCTTCCAGTGGTTGTACCTACACTATCTCTGTAATCTTGTCTGAGTATTTTGGAAACCGTGTATACTGGTATTAGAAGTAGGAAATTGAAAGGGAATACCAAAATTGAGAGACACAGGGTAAAAAAAGACAAACAACTACAAAAGCAATACTTGCAAAACTGTTTGATTAAAGTGAACTGAACACCTCAGGGGGGGAAAGGGAAAGGGGGAGGAGGGAGGGGGGTATGAGGGACAGGGTAACAAACAGTACAAGAAATGTATCCAATGCCTAACGTATGAAACTGTAACCTCTCTGTATATCAGTTTGATAATAAAAATTTGAAAAAAAATATCAAATGAAGCAGGGTGCCACTATTATTTTAGCTACTCAGGATGCTTAGATCTGAGGATCATGGTTTAAAGCCAGCCCAGGCAGGAAAGTCTGTGGGACTTTTATCTCCAATTAACCAACCAAAAGCCGGAGTGAAGTTGTGGCTCAAATGGTAGCATGACAGCTTTGAGGGAAAAGAAAAGCTAAGGAAAATGGTCAGGCCCTGAGCTCAAGCCCCAGGACACATATATGCACATAAAACATCATATGGGCACATTTCATAATTGTGTGTATTTGGATATAAAATCTCCATGCAGACTAGAATAGTTGAAGTAATCATGAGGACTTATAGCTTGATAAAAGCAGGGATAATGCTACTCATTTTTTAAAAGATGAGCAGATAAAACTGGAGAATGCCCCATCTGTAGCTATGAACAGTTCCTTAGAGTGTCCTATTCAACCTGATTGTCCAGAAAGCAGAGCATCAGAACCTGGGGGATTTATGAGAAATGCAGACAGATGCTCAGGGCCTGCACAAACTGCATCAAGATCTGCTTTTGAAACAAAGTATAGCTATCTCTCCTAGTAAGTCCACTTCAGCAGAAGCCTGGGTGATTCTAGGTACTTCTTGCTTTGAGAGGCTCTGCTTTAGAGGGCACTGGGGACAAGAGAGCCTTAGCTAGCTGGACTGATCTTTTTTTCTTTTTGGATGGAACACCAGAACAGAATAATGGCTTCACATCAGGTCTGGATTTCTAAGAACCATATTTCTGACTAGGCAGTATAGGAGAGCATTTGGTACCCCTTATGAACACGTTTTCATTCCTCTGTGAAGGCCTGAGGTTGATTATAGCAAGAAAGGAAGTAGACTGTGGATATATTCTTGTCTGTATTTTATCATAACTTCAAGTTGAACTCTACCCTTCAGTTCTGAAATTGAGCATTAAAAGACATTCTGAGCCAGAAGAACCCTTATAATTTGAAGGTTTTCCTCCAAAAGAAAGTAGATAAGGAAAGTCTTTCCTCCACTACATGGCCAGCCCTTTATTTAAACACCTTAAAACACTTTAGTTAATAATATATATATGTGTGTATGCATATATGTGCATATATGCATATATATGTACATATGCACATACATATATATACACTATAATATGTAGTATATATACTATTACATGTAGTATATATATATTACATATACACATTGCATAATATTGAACTGAATTGTCAAGTATTGTCAAGTATTATCATTTATATTCATTCTGACCTTTGTCTTTTACAATAAAAAGATCAGATATTTTCCATTTTGATTTATGAAAACTAAATTTACAAAGAAAAAGTCAAGCAATAAAAGAGACATAAAATGAAAAAAATCTATATTTTCTCAGGCTCCTCTTCCCATACTCAGCAAATGATTATAGTCAACAATTATTTTCAGATACTTTCAGAGAAGTTCAGTTTAATTTGTACCCTTCGCCTCCTCCAGTTCCTTTTCTATCTTTTCATTGTTAGGAAGTTATTTAATTAATGCAATAGAACTACAGCATTTCGCTTAAAATTTTTTTTAACATGATTTGTTTTGTGGAACCACAGCTACAAAATCACCCAGGCAGATCTGGCAACACACAGGAAGTTCTAGTTAGAGGGTGAGCCCACCTTCCCAACAACCTTAAACCTGCATGGCAGGTTAGTTTTGGAGAAGAAAGATATTTTGTGGCTCCTCCAATCTGTTAGCTATAATGAGATGCCATCTTGAGAAGGCACCCATTGTTTGAGGCTGAATTACTCTGGAGACCTGAAAAGAAGGGATCAATTGTGATTGTGAGAAATTGAAAGAGAAGCAAAATCCTTCCATGACAGTCACAAGTGAAAGGGATTCACAAACAGTAAGCCCACAGTGCCGAAGGTACTTACTGGAATCCAACACACAGAAGGAATCCTACGCCAGGAGAGCATACCCAAGTCCTGAAAAAAAAAAAAAAAAGCTTAACTGGGATTATCCCAATGTTTTCCCAACTTAGTTTTAGCATGGAATTCTTGTTGAGAAAAAAAAAATCTATTAAAAGTTATTATATATGGTATTCCACAAATTACAGATTTGCCAATGAAATAGATAAGCAAAATGAAAGAGATACTTTAAACCTTATTTAAATAATTTGAAAGATACAACTTTGGGATCAAAAAGTATCATAAAGTGTTATTTTTGATTCTTCAAGACTGTGTCTTGATTGTTTGATAGTAATGACCCATGATGAAGAAAAACAAATTTAGTTTTTTATTCATTAATTACTTCACTAAAAATATTTGTTAGGAAGATATTCATATATATACATATATGTGTATGTGTGTATTACCCAAGGAACAAAACAGATATTAATCTCCTACTTCAAGACCATGGCTTGATTATTTGATAGTAATGGTCAGTGGAGACTAGCTACAAGTCCATTCCTAATTATGGTCAATTTATTTGAGCCTTACTACCCAATATGATTTTCCATAAAGCAACTTACACATTTTATGGGAATTGCACCATGGAATATGATTGTTCTTTCTCTCTCCATGAAGCTGGGATTATCTTACAGCCTCTAGAGCTAATGCGGCATAAGTTTCATTGGCAATGAAGGAAGTAGCAAGAGATTCTGTCCATGGCTTTGCTCACCGTCTCGGCAGGACCACCAAATAGGGTGGTTTTCAAAAGGAACAGTTCTACTTGGCATCAGTGGTCATTGTTTTCTTTTCCTCCCTTACCTCCTTCTGCTCTTTTTCTTCTTTTTTTTCCCTTTGGCTCCTACTCTTCTGCCCCCTTTCCCTTTCTTACATCATATTAGAACACTGATGGAAAATGTTCTCCCTAATCTTCCATAGATGCTTATAAAGCAGGCAAGTATGATTTATAAGGTACTGGAAATCAGTTTGGTGGGGGAACTTGCAGGTATTATATGCATAGCACTTCTCTTGGAATGGACACAAAGATCTTGGCATACTTTGCTTATGAACAAAGTATTGCTATTATCTATTAATTCCATGTGCTTGCTTTAAAAATCATTTTGTGAGAGTACTGTGGCCCCAGGTTCCATATAAAAGGAGATTTTCCTAAAGCTCTCCTTATTACACCAGGATTATAAAACACGTTTGAAGCCCAGTCAAGATGTTCACCCAAGTTTCCTGAATTTCCATTCAATTTTCTTTCTCTGTTATGTATTACAATTTGTATTTCTTAAACTCCTACTAAACTAAAGCACATTTTTGTCCAAATTATCCAACATTGTAGCCTCTGCTTTGTTCTGACTTAGCCTATTGCTTTGATCTCTTACCATTACATATTTTAAACAACCTAAAGAAAAACAAATTTAATTGTCTGTTACTTCATTAAAAATATTTGTCAGAAAGGCATTCTTTACATATTGGTATTATCCATTGAACAAAACAGATATTAATCTCCTACTTCAAAGAGTTTACATTTTTAGTAGTTCTGGTAAGGAAAGATACAATGAACAAATATACATATTACAAATTAATATGTTCTATGGTATCTCAAACTGATATGTCTAGTGGAAAATAATGAATGAGGATAAGGAAATGGGAGACAATAAATGTGTATTCATGCTGGAAGGCTAACACTAAGTTAGTAGTTGACTTGATTTAGTGCTTTTGTGATGTTGCTTAATTTGACTATTATTTTGAAAAAGGTGGAAAAGGGGAATCTGCCCAGTGAAGTGAAATTTAAGTAAATATTTGAGTAATGGGAGAGGATGAGTGTGCTAATATCTGAATTAAGAGGGCAAGTAACAGTAAAAGTCAAAACCCTGAGGTGGGAAGGTGCTTTAATATGTTTGCTGAATTGCAAAGATATTGATATTGGAGAGTAGGAATGGTAGAGATAAGGTTAAAAAAAGGTCTTAAGAGTTAAAACTCGGGGCTGGGGATATGGCCTAGTGGCAAGAGTGCCTGCCTCGGATACACGAGGCCCTGGGTTCGATTCCCCAGCACCACATATACAGAAAACGGCCAGAAGCGGCGCTGTGGCTCAAGTGGCAGAGTGCTAGCCTTGAGCAAAAAGAAGCCAGGGACAGTGCTCAGGCCCTGAGTCCAAGGCCCAGGACTGGCAAAAAAAAAAAAAAAAAAAAAAAAAAGAGTTAAAACTCACTAAGGGCCTTAAAGGCTAAGGTAAAGATTTCAGAACCCCTGTCCCCCTGTCCATACCTCAAGAATGGATTTGAGCAAAACTGAATTAATAATACCCACCTCCAGGTATTACAATAAGATTAGAATGTAGACACCCAGGTGTGAAGGTAGCAACAAGCTATTATAATACCCTACATGACACGTGATGGCAGCTTGGCCAAAGAATAAAGAACATTCTTGTTTGTAAATCATTTTAAATCTAATAGCATAGTCTAATATTTTTGGTTTGTTCAAGAAAGAACTTGAGGCTAGGTTCAGAGTTTTTGATAGGAGCTATGAGATGAGTTTAATGAGATGGGTAAAACAAGAAGTCATATCTTGACATGGTCAATTTGAGGTGATTGCCTGTCCTGGGGAAGTATTTAGAAGGCAGATGTATACAGAAGTCTGGAGTTCAAGAGGTCAGTGACAAAGCTGTACATTTGCAAATACCTAAACTATTGATAATATAGAAGTCATGGAACTAGATGGAATCACCAAAAGAATGAGTCTAGATCATAGAGAAGCCATCCACACTGAGCTGGAGCACTCCAACCTTGAAATGAAGTAGATGAGAAGGAGCAAGTGCAAAGAGCAGAGGAGTGTGTGTGTGTGTGTGTGTGTGTGTGTGTGTGTGTGTAATATATGTATATATATATACACACACATCTATCTATATATGTATATACATATATGAGAGGGTTCCAATCTCTTTTATGAAATCCTTAGGCAAGTCTTCTACTGGAGTTAAGAAGTTTTCAGAGTTTAAATTAGGGAACTTTGTATGCTACTAAAAGCAGTATCAGACGGCAGTTAAAGTGACAAAATAAGATTCCATGCAGGAGCTACTGTGATAAGAGAGATGTTAGTATAGAATTAGATTCAGGTCCTAATATAACATAGAGATGTGGAGATTTACAATGGAAGATCAAGTATGGGGGGTTGTCAATAGACAGAAAATTACTAAGAAGAAACATCAGGATTAAGGAAGGATTCTGACTAACCTTACTTGATACAATTCTATATAAAGGCAGGCAATCAGACTAAGGTTAGGGATAAGGAGCAAGATCAAATATTGAGAGTGAGTATGCATTAATAATGGGGGAGAAATCTTGCTAAAATGATTTTTCAGGACTCTTGCAAGAACTTGGAAGTATTAACTCCTTTATATTTACTATAAATATATCCTCATTCAAAAATAAAATAATAAAACAGAAAGGAAAGCTAGCATGCTAGAGGAGGTTGCCTGGACTCCTACATGGAAATAAATGATCTCACAATCATAAAAATTAAAGAAGAACTTAGAGATGATAAGAAGTAAAAGAAATACAGACCTTCAAAGGCCAAGGCCTAGTTGAAGGAAGTTTCAAAGGAACCTCACTAAAGTTTGGTTCAAGAGAACCTTTTTCAACACATACTATATATTTTATAGGATAACTAGGGAGATTTGGGTAATATGCCATTACATGTGTTACAATTTCATCAGCAAAATGTAGGAATAGTTATGTTTTGCTTTCAAATTAATTGTGGAAAACTTAGCTGTGTGCTTTTTGAATTTCAGAATAGTGAAGTGGTAAGAGAACTTATTATCTAATCTTGATGATGAAAAGAAAAATCAAGAGACTACAGCCAAAAGATGTTAGAGCTAGAGTGAATGTTTAATGTTCTTTTTTTCAGATTTAAGAAGTGTGAACTCTGCAAACATATACGTTAATCACACAGGTATATTGCTTTATGAATATGCACAAATGAAGATAAACACAAATGTGGCTATAGTCTAGCTATGACGGTGTAGCCAGAGCTATTACTTGGAAGTAAAAGAGGTTCCTTAAGTGAGGATTTTTTTTTTTTTTTTTTACTAAGAACATTGAAGTCTTCAATGAAGAATTTTCCTAACCCATGCTTTTGTGGTTTAGACCAAGTATAGCATGTAATCAAATGAACTGTCTTGTATTAAACTGAGGCTTGATTTTATATTTCAAGTAGAGATTGAGATACGTGGTCTCTATTGTATGAGTCTGTGATTTGAATATAGTAGTTTGTCTTTCATTTCTATCCAGTTTCCATGACTCAGAACCCTTATGTCAGGCAATTATACCATTGAGAGGCAATTATACCATTGAGGATGCGGCCCAGCTCTCAGATTAAGGCTTCACACCTGGGGATCATTATTCTTTCCCCTATCAATTTATTATTTAAGGACTTATTATTTGACAGTCCTTATAGCACATAAGCAATTAGGGTATCTGAGAGTCTGTCTGTATTAAATGTATTTATCTGCTTTCCTAGTTTTTTTATGTCTAGAATAATTAAATTCCAATCTAATGTGTTGCGGACTGTTTTGAAATTGACAGCTCTCTTCTATTCAGGAAGAAAAAAACCCACAGAGACAAATAGATTAATAACACGCACATTCGCGTGTGCATGCACACACACACACACACACAGTACATCTGAAATGGGAGGCTATTTTACCTTCTTCCTACATAAATCAGCATTAAAGTACTAGATCTATCTGATTTGCTCATTTTTAACAGATTAAAGAAAAATAGCACTACTGCTTGTTTGGCCATATAAGAATTAACTTATTTCTTGGAAAGGAATATTCCCAGCATCAAATTTGTTAAACATACCGTGCAAGTAAGGAGGTATTATCCTTTGCATTTAAGAGGAAGTGGCCTGCTCCACGTGTAATTCTTTTCAAGAAGGAAATGGGCTGACTTGACCTCCCAGGAATATTTACTTGCATATGCTTTGGATGCAAAAACCACTTGGCCAAATTTTAATTTTACCATATGGTTTTTATAACAGAAGGGCTGGTTTCTTTTCTAAGGAGTATATTTGCATATGATAGTCTAAAGGCTTTTCTCTTTTGTTCCTACAAGATTAAGTCTCAGTCCTTAGAGAAAAGTAAATCAAAGGTGTTTCCTTGACACTTGAATATTATAATCTGAAAATAAGAGGAAATGCTGAGAAGCAGCTTTTATTTCCAAAAGCTGAGCCTGGGAAATATTATTTTTCTTTCTATATTGTAGCAGAGAAGTCCTTGGTTCTTGACAATGAGTGTGTCTCCACAAGCCCTGTGAAGAAGTTTAAATAACTTTTCAAAAACTTCCTTATCAATTGTCTACAGAGTGAAATTCCTGTAAAAAGCTTTTCTTTTTTCAGATGCATGAAACATTTGACTTTTGCATCTTGCTTGTTCTATAATACTTATTAGAGTCCGTGGAAGTATATATTCGGGGATGTTATATAATTTTGTGTAGCACTTTGCAACTTTTCCTTGGTTGTTGAAAGATATTATTTTATCTCTACAGAGAAAGAACTTCCTTAGGATTCTTCTCGATGCTGGTGATCATTACACAGTGGCTAGTGTTAAAGAAGAAATCATTTATGACACTTGTTAAAAGAATGGTAAGGCATGTTTTATTTGGGACTGTTATACTATTTTGCAGTGGGGGAGAGAAATTGGGACAACTCTGAATAAACAAGTTATAGTAGGATGGATAGCCAAGGTCTAGCTTCAAGTTATAGGATGCAAAATTATGAAGGGGGGATATCAGGGGGAAAAAGAAGAATCCTGGATAAAGCAATCTAATGAGATTGTTGCTAAAGACCTATGAAGGTGGTGAGACATCTCTTTAGGCCCAGTGGAGATGGAGAAGTACTAGAAGATAAGGAATCCCATCATTATGGACATGGTCAGATATTGAGAGAGGGAACTTCTGGCTTAGAAGGATTCTTTCTAAAATTGGCTAAAACAATTCAGAAAGGAAAAGGAGGCCCAAATCAGAGCTTAGTTGAAAGGAGTTCAGAGGAGCCTAGTCTTTTAGAGATCTTTGTTACCAGTTGTAGAACCCAGAATTGTCTGTCTGGGAAAAGATGCTAATCAAGATGTATTATACACACAAACTGACATGTGGAATTGATGCCCTGTATATAGCTATTCATATATAATAAAAATTAGTAAAAGAATGGTCTGTCTGGTTGCTGAGGAAGAAATGGGTGGGGCATAGAACCATCGATTCACATCCAAAAGACGTTAGGTAGGCAAGTAGGAAACTGGCCAATCATACCTTTCCTTTTGTTTATATGTTCACAACTGTTATGTAGAAACTTTTGCTAAGTGTTCGTATATAATATTTAGCTTCACAGTCTATATTCTTATGGGGTGATTCTTATCAGGGTGACTTTTGTTCTTTACTTTGTCTCCTTAAAAAATCTGAGGGATAAAACTGGGTTTGGAAATAAATTAGAGGACTAAACTTTAAAAATGGAGTTTCAATTTCTTATGGCAATTTTCCCTTTTCTTATGACTATTTTGAGAAAGTTGATGTAGTGGTTGTTTTTCCCTTAGATTTATGTTCTGGAAAAAAAGTTAAGTCACACGTTGAAGCAATTTTCAGATTAATTAAAATAGAAAACACAGCTAGGATCATTATATTCTTTTGCTTTGTTTGCAAAGGCACTTAGCAATAATAATGCCTCTCCCGGTTTTGCTAAATAGGCCTGTGGTGGATGATGTAGAGCTCTGCAATAGCAGATTAGACAACGTGGTACTTTTGAATAGAATTAGGGAATTGAGGACTTCAATAGGCAACATAACAAGAGGCTGTTTTCTCTAAGGTAATGTGTGTTATCAACTCTAAATAAAAATAAAAACTGTACACTGAGGGACATTGGGCCACTTACAAAGCCATATGGATGGGAGTAGTAGTATAGATGAATTCATGATGTAAAATAATAGATTGTAAGATTTTGAAAACACCTGTGTTAGCTATTTTCATGGAAAATTATCACTGAGAAGACTATTGTTCTCTGAAAAAATTATTCATTGTATGATTATAATACACTTTCTGGCGTGTTGTTGAGGAGTCTATTCCAAAATAAATCAAACAAGTTTCACCAAGATAGTTCTCTCAAACACACACATCTGAAAACTAACTTTTATTATTTCTTTAAACTGTAAAGTAAGATTAAGTCATGAAAGTCAAATGACATATCTAATCAAATACATTGAATACGTAAACAAGGAAGTTTCCTCTACTCAGCATTTCAAATAGAAATAAGCATATAGAGAAAACTAATGTTGAATAGGCTGCATCTCTTTGGGTTTAGTTTTCATTGTTCACATGCTAGGGATTGAACCCAGGCAGGGTCTTTCACATGCTAGTCAGGCAACATACTACCCAGCTAACCTCTAGTGCTTGGCTTTCTTTTATATCTGTTTATGTTTATAGGACACTCCATGTCTACAGAAATTTAAATACCTATGGATATTTGAAAAGCATTACTAGGACAGATGTAGAGTTGGACTTTTCTCATTCTTGTTTACCAGACTCACAGCACTCTGTTTGGTAGTTGGTAGTGTGAGGCCATGACACCTTTTCCTTTTTACTCTTTATAATTAGCCTTGGATAAACACAACAAGAATATACTTTTCACCTGACTGGCGGCTAGTGCAGCATTACTAGTGAGCTAAGTAATGGCTATCACAACTCCCTGAAGTTACTTGCACTTAGCAAAAAAAAGCCCTGTACAGACAGGCTTAGCAGAAAGTATTCATTATTAATCTGTAATTCAAATTTAGCTAAGCACTCTGTGTTTTGGCAATCAAGGAAGAATGATATGGCTAGTATCTGGAGTTTGTTTCAAAAGAAAATTCTCTTGTCATGTGCCAGTGTGTAATCTTGTGATCTTAGTTGTCATCTTAGTTACTCAGGTTGCTGAGACCTGAACAACTGAGGCTCTGAGCCAGCTTGGGCAGAAAATTCTGTGAGATTCCATTTCCAATTAACCAGCAGAAAGCCAGGTTGGAGATGTGGCTGCTCAAGTGGTAGAAGAAAGAGTATAAGACCCTTAGTTCAAATCTTGGTACCTCCCCTTCTTTGAGAGAGAGAGAGAGAGAGAGAGAGAGAGAGAGAGAGAGAGAGAGAGAGAGAGAGAGAGAGAGAGAGAGAACTCCTGAGGCTCCTTCTCTTGAAAACATTATGTGTACTGCTCTCTAAGTTATTCTAGAATTTGCTACCATTGTGGGTACCTTTGACTTAGTTCATGGAGCTTTTTTTATCCACAAGAATGCACCCCACCCGCAGGATTAGTGTTAGGTACTGGATCAGAACCCCCACTTTTAATTGGCTTCTTCTCTCCTCTATCCCATTTTTCCTACACCCCTGGGATAATTTCTTTCTCTTGTTCTCTCCCTCTCTCCCTCTCTCTCTCTCTCTCTCTCTCTTTCTTTCTTTCTTTCTTTCTCTCTCTCTCTTTCTTTCTTTCTTTCCTCCTTTTTCCCTCCCTCCCTCCCTCCCCCCCATGTATATGTGTGTGTGTGCACTTGTGCGAGCACACATGCCAGTAGTTGGGCTTGACTCTTTACCTGGGCTGGCACTCTGTCCCTTGAGCTACAGTTCCACTTACAGCTTTTTGGTAGCTAATTGGAGAAAAGAGTCCCATAGACTTCCTGCCTGGGCTAGCTTTGAACTACATTCCTCAGATTGCAGCTTCCAGAATAGCTAAGATTATAGGCATGAAGAAATGGCATCCAATTGGGATCATTTCTTTAATGAATGTGCCTCTGGGCAACCTGATTTAAGATGATTTCTCTATTTACTTCTATGAAGAAAGCCATTTGCCAATGAAAGCAGGAAATCTAAATCATTAAAAACTTTGTGTTGAAAGATGTCTTTCATTTTTCACTAAGCTTTAAATAATAAGCAAGTATTCTGTTAATAACATGTAGTTCTAAAGAGTAGCAACTGAACTTTCCAGTGTAATGGGTTGTGGTTAAGGACACAGTGGCTCACAGAAACTCCTAGCCATGGTACATTCAGAACTACAGCCAAAACAGAATTGGACTGACCTACTGAAGCTGTGGTGTGGACTCTCCCAAGAAAGAGAAATCCAATATGTTAGGTAAGTTCATTTATGTCAATTTTCCTCTGGTATGATATTTCTACAAATATCTACTTTGGAATTTATACTTTTTTCTGGATAGATTATAGGCTGTGGTTGGATCATCTTATTTCTGGCTTTAACTTTAATTACCATCTAATTTAAACAGCCCAATTAAGTTTGACTTGGTGTCTCCTAATGAAAAACTATATTCATTATCAATTTCTGCATAGCAATATTCCAAACTTGGGTAGCTTAAAAAAACAAATTTTTATTGTATTATAAGCTCCCAGTGGTTAGGGTCTGGAAACTCTGGCTCAAGGTTGCATTCAAGCTTCCACTCAGGGCTGGAGTCTTTGAAGACTGTATGGGTAGAGGGATCCTCTCCCCAGCTTATACTGGTGGGATACTTTAATTCCTCATTTCATGGGAATCTCATAACATACCTGAGTATGTTAGAGATGGGGGGTGAGGGTGTGGGAAGAGGGAGAGAGAGAGTGTACAGACATCAAAGACAGAGTTATGGGGTAGGTGTCATCTAAATTTTCTGCGGAAGTCTCAGTGTATAAGAACTTGGTTCTCAAGATGGCACTTAAAATGATAGGACCTGGAGGTCCTTAGGTCATGATATGCATGCCCACAAAATGGATTGTGGGATTCTCCAATTCTCTTCTGTTTGCTCCATATTGAATTGTGACTGTTTTGTTTCCACATGTACACCTGCCAAGATGTCCTGCCATTCACTGCCCTCATTAGAACTAAACTCATGCAGACACTATGGCTTTCAACCTTTAGAACTATGATCAAAGTAAGCATTTTTGCCTTTGGTGCCAGTCCTGGGGCTTGAATTCAGGGCCTGGGCACTGCTCTTGAGCTTTTGTGCTCAAGGCAAATGCTCTAACATTTTGAGCCATAGCTCTACTTCTGGCTTGTTGGTGGTTAATTCGAGTTACGAGTTTCATGAACTTTCCTACCTCAGCTGGCTTTGAACCGTGATCCTCAGATCTTAGCCTCCTGAGTAGCTCAGATTATAAGCATGAGCCACTGATGCCCAGCATAAGTAAGCTTTTTCTCTTCATAAATTAGCTGTCTCAGATGTGTCATTGGACTAATACACAACTGACTGTTATCTGAGTCTCAAAAGTGATATAACATTACTTCTATCATCTTTCATTAATTGGAAATGAGTCATGAAGTCCAGCTCATATTCAGCAGGAGGAGAATTGAACTCCATTATCTTGAAGTGAGGAATATCAGTGAATGTGTGAATACATATTTAAAACCATCACAAGAATCATTACTAGAGCAACAATACTTGAATGGATTATTTTTATTAAGTATAGATAGATGATAGATAAATAGATAGAATACATACTATGTACTAGTGTTAGCATTTTCAACAAAACAGTCAGTTAAGACTAAGTCTTTATTATTTAATAAAATTATTGCTGACCAACCAGCAGAATGCATAATGTATTATCACATCACTGCAGTGGAAACACTTGGGAGCAGAATAGACAATAGGATTAGAGTAGTACAGATAGTAGTGTGGTTCTCAACTCTGTCCAGCTATTAGAACAACTAAGGGCTTTCTAAAGATTGATATCTCATCCTACCTCCAAACCACTGAATTAAAATCTTTGCAAGTGAAATGGAACCCAAATATCTCTATTTGTAAATATTTTTGATGATAATAGTAAGTTAGAAAGTTTAAGCATTTACTGAATTGTTCAGCATTTACTCCGTTGTTACTTTTTTTTATCTTGGGGAAGTTGAACCTGTGATAATAATTTTAATGCAGGTGAATTATTGGAAGGTAATCCCAGAAAACCTTGACAAAGGCTTGGCCAAGTGAAACAGGGAAGGCAAGGAAGCAATCTGGATGCAGTGCAAGCACATTAGGGCTGTGATCAGAAACTTATGGAAGCAGTTGTCTGTCATTCTCCATTTCCTTTTTTTTTTTTTTTTGCCAGTCCTGGGGGTTGAACTCAAGGCCTGGGTACTGTCCCTGAGCTTCTTTCACTCAAGACTAGTGTTCTACCTCTTGAACCACAGTGCTATTTCTGGCTTTTTCTGAGTAGTTTATTGTAGATTAGAGGCTGAATGACTTTCCTGCCTGGGCTGGATCTCAGCCTCCTGAGTAGCTAGGATTACAGGCATGAGCCACTGCCAGGGGCATGGGAAGTGAGGTGTTTGTCTCCAGTGTCCACCAGTCAGTGGCTAATGCTTCTAACTGGAAGCAACCAGGAAAGACCATATGCAAATGGCAGGGACCTGAGGGAATACTGAGAAGGCACCAAGAGCCGTTAGCTACATGATTTAAAAAAGCTTTGGAATGTGTTTATTATTTATTGCGTAGGTATTGGCATAGACTGAGTGAAAAAGTTACTGTGTGTAAAATATCTTGTACAATGGCCAGGCCATAATAAGACTCAGTAAATTTTATGTTGGTGAATAAAACTTTCTTTGCTACTTTGAAGTTTTCTGAGCATATAGGTACTAAGATAAACTGGCACATTGAAATCAAGTAAGTGATGATCCTATATAGCTTAAGGGAGCTGCAGGAACTAAGTTAATTTTAGCACCCATAAAAGTGATCTTTCCTTTCCCTTTTCTCCACACACACCCATTTACTCCCCACCAGGAGAACAACACTAAAACATCATTCTCATTTATAGAATAGGTGCACTGAGGCACATATTGCTCAAGGTTCACATTAATGGCAAAGAAGTGATTCGAATCAAGTTTGTCTGGTCCCAGACATCAAGCTTTTAGCAAAAATGTTAGTCAACTAAAGTTGTTCATTATGTGCTTAAATTGTCCCTGTTTTTCTCAAGGTCTGCTTGGTTTCAGCACTTCCCAATTGAAGAAACCATTGTTAAGTCTCCCAGCTGGGAAGTTGTGACTTTTGCTCTGACCGCTTGTTCCTACAGATTGTTCCCATGATCCATCCCTAAGCCCTCTCTATCCCTTCATTCTGACATAGCCTGGCCCCAGATTTTGTTTTCCTTCTGAAGTTTCCTTTATTTTCATTTTCTTAAAGAAACCAATTCACTGTATTCATAATATTCAATGTGCCTATGAGACAACAAAACAGGTAACATGAGGGGAAGGGTGGGGTTGGGAGAAATGGGGAGAACAATGGGTGTCATGGGCTCAAGGCTGTGATCCTAGATATTCAGTAGGCTGAGATATGAGGAACACAGATCTAATCCAGCCTTGATAGGAAAGCCCATGAGACTCTTATGTCCAATTAACTAAAAGCTAGAAGTGGAGCTATAGTCAAATGGTAGAGTGCTAGTCTTGAAAACAATAAAGCTCAGGGATAATGGTGAGGCTCTGAGTTCAAGCCCCAGGACCTTCACACAGAAAGCAAAACAAAATAAAAGCAAAAACAAAACAAAACAAAATGATGGGAGGGATGACACTGATCAAGATGCATTGTACTTCTAAGCTAACATGTTAAACACATTTGAGCAGCTACTCAAAGATAACTTTAAAAAATTAAAATTCAATAAAACTAAAAAGGTATAAAAACAATTCTTGGTATCTCCCACGAACACTCTTTAATACCTTGAAATGTAAAACTAAACATAATTTAAATGAACACATAATGGTATAGTTCAAGGCAAAGAAGGTATTGTCTCCTCACATGTATAAAAAGTGAATACCTATGTAATTAATTTCATGTTAGTTTATATTTACTAGTTTATATCTTTGTTAGAAAACTTGAATGTCGTAGGGTTCCCTTTTGGCCACATCCCCTCCAACAATTGTTATTATTAGTTTTCTTGATATATGACATTCTTGCTGGGGTGAGATGGAATCTCAATGTTGTTTTGATTTGCATTTCCTTTATGGCCAGTGATGTAGAGCATTTTTTCATATGTCTATTGGCCATTCTCATTTCCTCATCAGAGAAGTTTCTTTGTAAGTCTTTAGCCCACTTGATGAGGGGGCTATTGGTTCTTTGCAGTTTTGTTTTGGAAGAAGGTAATTTTTTTAGTTCTGCATATATTTTAGAGATGAGGCCTTTGTCTGTTGAATGTCCGGTAAAGATCTTCTCCCAGTCTGTGGGCTTTCTGTTTATCTTGAGAGCTATGTCCTTTGCCGTGCAGAAGCTCTGGAGTTTGATGCAGTCCCATTTGTCCAACCTTTCTTTGATTTGTAGCCTTTCAGGGTCTTTGTTAAGGAAGTTCTGTCCTGTGCCAAGGAGCCCAAGTGTTTCTCCTACTCCTTCCTTTAGTGTCTTCAGGGTGCCTGTTTTGATTTCAAGGTCTTTAATCCATTTGGAATTGATTTTGGTGCAGGGTGATGGGAATGTAAACTGGTTCAGCCACTCTGGCAAGCAGTATGGAGATTCCTCAGAAGGCTCAATATAGAACTCCCCTATGACCCAGCAGCCCCACTGTTGGGTATCTATCCAAAAGCCCACAAACAAAATCACAGTAATGCCACCAGCACAACAATGTTCATCGCAGCACAATTTGTCATAGCGAGAAGCTGGAACCAACCCAGATGCCCCTCCATAGATGAATGGATCAGGAAAATGTGGTACATTTACACAATGGAATTTTATGCCTCTATCAGAAAGAATGACATTGTTCCATTTGTAAGGAAATGGAAGGACTTGGAAAAAGTTATACTAAGTGAAGTGAGCCAGACCCAAAGAAACATGGACTCTATGGCCTCCCTTATTGGGAATAATTAGTACAGGTTTAGGCAAGCCATAGCAGAGCATCACAAGGCCCAATAGCTATACCCTTAGAAACACATAAGATGATGCTAATTGAAATGAACTCCATGTTATGGAAACAAGTGATATATCACAGTTGTATCTACTTTCAACGTCCTATGTGTATGTGTAGTTTCTATTATTGATAATGTTTTGTATCACCTTCCTATGTTTGTACCTACACTATCTCTGTAATCTTATCTGAGTATATTGGAAACCGTGTTTACTGGTATTGGAAGTAGGAAATTCAAATGGAATACCAAATTCGAGAGACACAGGGTAAAAAAAGAGAAATAACTACAAAAGCAATACTTGCAAAACTGTTTGGTGTAAGTGAACTGAACACCTGGGGGGGGGGAGGGAAACGGGGGGAGGGAGGGGGCATGAGGGAAAAGGCAACAAACAGTACAAGAAATGTATCCAATGCCCAACGTATGATACTTTAACCTCTCTGTACGTCAGTTTGATAAAAAAAATTTGAGAAAAAAACAAAACAAAACAAAACAACAAAAAAAGAAAACTTGAATGTCGTGTTTGAGAGGAAATCATTAAAATTCTTCACGTATTCAATTTGCTCAAGTCTGTTGCCCAAGATATAATGTTTTTGTAACCATGATTCAATTTATTTTTCACTCCATTTTTTTTTGTACATTTACACTTTGGTTACATTAGCCTTTCAGGCTTTTTTCCCCCTATGACTAGCCTTAAGTGCAATATTTATCGTGTTAACAATAAAGTAAAATAATACTGTGACCTAATAAGGAAAAATGGCATAAGAGAGCTGCACTCATATATTACCTTTAAAATTAATAAATACCATGAGAATGGAGATGCTAAGCCTGATCAATTTGCCCTCATGGACGCATGCGCTCAGTCACTTTGCCTTCTAATATATGATGGGGCTAGATTAGTTGCTGTACTGTGTCGTTAATCTAAACATGATTTGTGACCTTAAATTTCCTGTTTGCTCTCATCCAAGCTCACCTTAGGAGCCAAATTTAATATGTTTTCTCCCTAGTAACAGTGCTTACAAAAACCCATATTCCTTGACATTTAGAAAACAATGTTACCCACAAAAGCCATTAACATCTAAAGAGATTAAATTAAAATTCATTCAATGGCTTCACATTTCCCCTGAATGTTCTTTAGATTTCAGTATAAGATGAACTTTTGTGAAATTCCTGATCATTTTTCCCCATCTTATAAGAGGTATTCTCACTTAAGCCCAGTTTTCTTCCTCTTTTCCTTTTCTTTCTAATACATGCTGAAATAACCTAATTTGGAAATTTGAGAAATTGTGTAATAGAAATTCTAATATACAGATGCTCTTATTTTTAAAATATAGCCTTTCCTTTCCCTTCTCACCTCACCTTTCCCTTGCACTCTCTTCCTTTCCTTCATTTCCTTTCCTTCCTTTTCCCTCCTTTCCCTTGTATTCTTTTCCTTTTCTTCAAGAGGAGGGTGGAATATGGATCAGGGAATTATAAACTTAATACCCTGTTAATCTGTTTATTTTTATAATTTGGAAGTGTTGCATATTCATTTATAGCAGATACTTTCTTTAGGACCTGTGCAGATTTTTAAATATCAAAAGAAATATAACCCACAAAAGCACATCAACTTTTAATCATCATAATGTACTTATTAGTATAGTTGTAGATCCAAGAACATATTGGAAAAATGCAGTAATCACAATGACTAAGTCAATAGGAGGTAGAAAAGGTAATTTAGTATGTAAGGCAGAGACATAGCTTTGGATGGCTTTGTGAGGTGAATGAACCTGTGAAATGAGTTCAGTAATTAATCTAGCTGCTAATACAAAACCCTATTACAAAGGTAAAAATAGTTGTCTGTTGCAGAGGTCACAGAACTACAATAAGGAAAACAAACCCAAGCTCTGGTGGGTCATACCTATGATCCTAATCACTCAGGAAGCTGAAATCTGTGGATCATCATACAAAACTGGCCTAGGCAGGAAAAAAAGTCCAAGAGATACTTATCTCCAATTAACCACCAGAAAACCAGAATTGGAGTTGTGGCTCAAAGTGGTAGAGTGCCTGCCTTAAGCAAAAGAGTTCAGAGACAATGCCCAGACCCTGAGTTCAAGCTTCACAACTGACAAAAAGAAAAAAAAGAAAGGAAGGAAGGAAGGAAGGAAGGAAGGAAGGAAGGAAGGAATGAAGGAAGGAAGGAAGGAAGGAAGGAAGGAAGGAAGGAAGAAAGGAAGGAAGGAAGGAAGGAAGGAAGGAAGGAAAGAAGGGAGGAGGGAGGGAGGGAGGAAGGGAGGGAGGGAGGGAGGGAGAGAGGGAAGAAGAAGACAAAGTTCTCTCATTGAAGAACATCCACTTGTAATTCAAAGACTTTCATATTAAACCATGAGCTCTGGAATCAGATTTTTATTCAGATTCCATCTTTTTCCTCTAAAGTTCTGATGACTTCAGTTTCATAATCTGTGAAATCAGTACCCATCTCATTTAACTGTGTGCAGTGTCTCACACACTGTCTTGACACATAGTCAACACTTTCTAGTGACAACTACTGCAACAGTACAATTATTTTTATTAGCATATATTAATTGTTCAAAGGAGTTTTATTGTGATATTTCCATATATGCATAACATGTATTTTGGTCATTCCTACCTTCTATTACTCTTTCTCATGGTTTTATACTCTTTCTACACCTCCCATTGTTATTTGCAATTTCACATTCATGCCGTTTTGTTGAAGTTCTAGATTCCACATATAACTTCAACAAAACGGCATGAATGTGAAATTGCAAATGACAATGGGAGGTGTAGAAAGAGTATAAAACCATGAGAAAGACCCCTCCATTTTCTTGTTAATGACATCATTTAATTAATTTTTAAGGCTGAATAATACTTGATTATGTATATATTTATCATTTCTTTCTCTTTGTTTTCTACATTCAACTTCTTGTAGCTATGCTTTTTTCATTTTTATTTCTTAATTATTGTTAAATAGTTGTACAAAGTGGTTTTAGAACAAAATATTAACTTGTGAGTATAATGGATCTTGATCAGTGTCACCCCTTTCATCATTCTCCTCCTTCCTTTCCAACCTAACACCATTTGTCTCCTCATGTTATCTGCTTCTATTTTTTCATATTTACAATGAGTGATTTGACTGTATTTGCCCACCATTCCTCTCTCCCCTTAACCACACCTTTCAGATAAGACATTTTCCAGTTTCCTAATATTCAGCGTGTTCAACTGCTTGTTAATTATTCAAAAGGGTTATACCATGGGACTCCACCCCGTGTATACCACACTTTAGTCTGTTTATTGTGTTTTCATGCATATAGCCTTCTATGTGTTTTCATTTATGTTTATATTTTAGATCTCATTTCCACATGTGAGAGAAAACATGTGCGCTTTGTCTTTCTGAGTCTGTCTAACTTCACTCAACATGATATAATTGTCTAATTGATGAATCTGTCTATCTATCACATTTTCTTTTTTTTTTTTTTTTGGCCAGTCCTGGGCCTTGGACTCAGGGCCTGAGCACTGTCCCTGGCTTCTTCCCGCTCAAGACTAGCACTCTGCCACTTGAGCCACAGTGCCGCTTCTGGCCGTTTTCTGTATATGTGGTGCTGGGGAATCGAACCTAGGGCCTCGTGTATACGAGGCAGGCATTCTTGCCACTAGGCTATATCCCCAGCCCTATCACATTTTCTTGATCCATCATTCATAGTAAGGCATCAGGGTTGTATATATAATTTGGCTGTGGTGAATAGTGCAGCAATGAACATGGGTATGGAAGTGTCTTGTATGACATTTTTTAAATCCATATGTGGGGAAGAGAATCTAAGCTGATGATTCTATAGCTTTGCTGTTGTAAACAATGCTGAAAAAAAATAATAAAAATACAAAAATCTCCACTGTATGCTGACTTAATATTCCTTTGTATATGTGCCCAGGAATGCTATAGCATGATCATATGATAATTCTATTTGTAGCTTTTTGAGAAACTTCCATACTGATTTTTATATTTGCTTCACTAATTTGTCTTCCTATCATAAAAGGCCTCCCTCTTACCCTTCATGCTCTCCAGAATTTGTACTTTGATTTCTTGAAGATTGCCATTCTGACTGTGTTGAGATGGAATCTCTGTGTCATTTTGATTTGCATTACCTTTTTTTTTTTTTTTTGGCCAGTCCTGGGGCTTGGACTCAGGTCCTGAGCACTGTCCCTGGCTTCTTTTTGCTCAAGGCTAGTACTCTGCCACTTGAGCCACAGCGCCACTTCTGGCCATTTTCTGCATATGTGGTGCTGGGGAATTGAACCCAGGGCCTCATGTATATGAGACAAGCACTCTTGCCACTAGGCCATATCCCCAGCCCCTGATTTGCATTACCTTTATGACTATATATGTTGAACATTTCTTCATATATTTATTGGCCATTTGTGCTTTTGTTGAGAATTACCTTTTCATTTGCCCATTTGTTTGCTGGATTTTGGCTTTAGTGTTTGATTTTCAGCTACTAATTTATTATTCTTTCTGCTTTTGTCTGGCATGGAGACTTGAACTCAGGGGCCTAGGGCTTCCTTGGCTTACTTGCTTCACACCCCATGAGCACATAGTACTTTGGCTTTAAGAAGGGAATGGCTGGCTCAAGGCACCAATGCATCAGCCACTGATAGGTGGTCTACAAATACTAATTTGGTTTGTTCTTCTTTCATCCCAGTACTTATGACATGGAACAAATAGCCTATATCTAAAGGAAGATTTCAAAGAGTAAAAACTACTGGGAAAGTGTTTAAGAAAACCTTAGAGGTTGTGAAACAAATCCAAGGAAATCAGGATGGAAGAAGCAGTTCCAACCCCCAGTCTGTATGCTAATTAGAGTCCCAATCAATTCTGTATTTTCAGTCCTGAGGCCATAGTGAATTACTCAGAAGGCTCCCAGAACTGACTGGTGCCATGGAACAGCTGGAGTGGTGCTTCTCTTTTCTACCTTACTTCTCTTCCATCTTTGACTGTTCTCTCTGCCAGTTGGCAATTCCAGGAGAGATGACAAAGGAACACTATGGAGTAGGAGGTGGGAGAAAGATGCTATAATAGCTAAAAGATAGATTTAGAGAGAAAAGTTCCAAAGGTAAATGATTTCAATACCCTGAGAAATTCAACTCCTGGCTGACTCTGTCACCAGGTGAGGGGTGAGGGGGATGTCTCAGCTTCCTAATTTTCATGCAAAATTCACGAACTGTATATCCACACAAGAAGATAATTTCAATGTGTTTCACCTACCTTACTGTGCTTTTAATAAGAAGTTTCTGAAAGTGTTAAGGGTAATAGTTATTTGCAAAGACAAGCACCAGACAAACTCCATCATGAATTATGCTATACCCCTTGCACAAGATTTCAGAAATGCTGTACTGTTATTAAGTAGTTTCTGCCTAAAAACATTAATTAATTAAAAATCTAGGTGCCAGTGGCTTATGCCTGTAATCCTAGCCACAGAGAAGGCTAAGATCTGAGGATCCCAGTTCAAAGCCAGCCTGGGTAGGAAAGCTTATGAGATTCTTAGCTCCAATTAACCAGAAGTGGCTCAAATGGTAAAGTGCTAGCCTTGAAAAAAGAAAGCTCAGGGACAGCACCCAGGTCCAGAGTTCAAGCTCCAAGACTGGTGCATGTGCATGTGCATGCATGCGCGCGCGCACACACACACACACACACACACACACACACACACACACGTCTCACAAGGTGGAAGTTTTAGTAAGGATTTATTTCAGTGTAATAGGATAAATTAGGGATAAATGAAAAGAAAAACAAAAACCAACATTTTCTACTGCCCATACAGGAGATGGAATTAAAAGACTTGTGAATTGGAAAGTCTGGATATTACCATTTACATCTTTTCATATTGTGTATTTCTTAAAACAAATTGTTTGAGATATTCTTTTTAATAGATGTATTAAAGTTACAAGCAATTTACACACCACTATTACAGTGTTATAGTATTATGAGTTTGACTGTACTATTTTATTGGTTAATTTTATGCCTTATGGAATCCTATGTTAATAATTTTTTCTTTCTGTTTGAATAACTAGTTTCATTTATTCTGGCAAGACAAGTCCAGTGGTGATGAAGCCCCTCAGCTTTTGCTTGTTGGAAAAAGTCTTTATTCTACTTTTGAAGGATATATTTTCAGAGTGAAGCATTTGTTTTATGTTTTTGTTTGTTTGTTTTCATGGTACTGAGGTTTGAACTCAGGGCCTCACACTTGTGAGGCAGGTGTTTGACTACTTGATCCACACTCAGAGCCTTTTATTACTTCGGTTATTTTCAGGTCTCATGTATTTATCCATAGCTAGCTTCATATCATGCTCCTCTTACTTATGACCTCCCATATAACTTAGATAACCAGTTATAGATTGAGATGAGATCTTGCTAACATATTTTTCCTGGACTGGCCTCACACTCTGATCCTCCTAATCTCTGTCTCCTTACTAGAAGTATTATAGGTACGAATCTCCTCATTTAGCTTCAAAACAAAACATTTTCAGCCTTTGATTTCCTTCAACACTCTGAATATATTAGCCTACTCTCCTATGTCCTGAAAAGTTTCTACTGAGAAATCTACTGTTAATCTTTATATCCCCTTATAAATGATGTACTTGTTTATCTTGATGTGTTCCAGATATTTTGTTGTTAATTTTCAAAAGTTTAATTATAATATATATTAATGTGATCTTATTTAGATTGAATCTCATTTGAGATTATTTAACCTTTTTGTACTATATAGTCATAGCATTCTGAAGATTTTGTAAGTATACACATTTATTCCTTCTTAAGTAATCTTGCTTTCATCCATATACCCCTTGCTCATGCCTGTATGTTAGCTACTCAGGAGACTAAGATCTGAGAATCACAGTTCAAAGGCAGTTGGGGGCAGGAAATCCTATGAGACTCTGATTCCTAAATGATCATCTAAAAGCTGGAAGTGGAGCTGAGATTTGACTGGTAGAGCACTAGCCTTGGGCAAAAAAATGTAAGGGACAGCACCTAGGCCCCAACTTCAAGCTCCAGGATTGGCACCATGATGAATCAAATCATCATATGTCATTCTCAGTGTGTGTGCAGATTGTTCAGAGGTACGTGGTCCAGGAAAGGGACACAAGGAGAAACCATGGAGGGAGGGAGAGAAAGAATCGTCTACAGGACAGGGGTGACAGGGCTTATGGAATTTCTTTTAGGGATTGGAAGATGATGAATTAGATATTAGTGATGACTGCATAAACTCAAAGTGATACCCATTGAATTGTGTACTTTAAAAAGGTCAATTTTAGATGGCTGCCAGTGGCTCATACCTCTTATCCTATTTCCACAAGAGTCTGAGCTCTGAGGATTGTGGTTCGAAGCCAGCCCAGGTAGGAAACTTCCTGAGACCTATCTCCACTTAATCACCAGAAAAACCAGAAGTGGAGCTGTGATTCAAAGTTGCAGAGCATGAGCAATAAGCAAAAGAAGCACAGTGACAGTACCCACACCTTGAGTTGAAGTCCTAGTATTGGCGCACACACACACACATGCAAAAGGGTCATTTTTATGGTATATTAATTATATTTCAACAACAACAATAATAATAATAATAGAGAGTTCTGGGAAGACGGCGGAGGAGCAGCAGAGCCCTAGCTGAGCTCCCTCCAACATCGCAGTTTTCCCACCCCAGAGAAACTTTTACTCCCTAGATAGAGAGCCCAAATAAGTTCTAACAGTACAGGGATTCTGGCCAGGAAGAAAAAATCAACTTTGCTGGTCTGAAAACACAGATTTGAGCTCCGGGCGTTGTCCCGCCGCCACACCAGTGCCAGCGCCAGCACAGCGCTGCGCACTCCACGCAGCTCAACGGAGACCAGGGAGAAATTCTCCAGAGGGCAGCATACAGACACGGATTGCAGGCTGAACATGGACAGGCTGAAATCGCAGATACAGCGTGAGTACTCCCACGAAAGACAGTCTCACTCACGCCCACAGAACAGCTCCTTCCCCAACCACCAGAGCAAAGTGCCATCTTTGACACTGGCAAAGGGTCAGACCAGACTGGAACTAAAGCCCGCCTGGGGAAAGCAAGGACAAAGGAGCCATCTTTGAGAAGGGCAAGAGGGACCAATCAGTGAGAGCCAGCTCCGCCCAGGAGAATGACCCTTGCCCAGGCGGGGGGCTTGTCCTGGGCCTTGGCTTGGCTAGAGGTGCCCACCCTGCCTGCCGGTATTCCTAAATTAAAAGCGAAAGTGGCGAGCAGCTATTGGCAGCACAGAACAGCCACACGGGAGAACAAACTTCCCAAGGCAGATAAACGGTCCTGTTTAGAAGCCCAATTCCCAGCCCGAAACAAAGCTGAATTCCATACCCAGCTCTGCCCAGA
Organism: Perognathus longimembris pacificus; assembly: GCF_023159225.1. Taxonomy (NCBI): domain Eukaryota; kingdom Metazoa; phylum Chordata; class Mammalia; order Rodentia; family Heteromyidae; genus Perognathus; species Perognathus longimembris. Next base: position 87,155,122 of record NC_063161.1, on the reverse strand, counting down.
AGGCCACCTCACCCAGGCAGGAGGAACCTCCCCCAGGCAAGCAACCCAGGCCAGAGGTGCCCCGCCCTGCTGAGTCCACAGCCTATTCAGAGCCAGACATTAAAGGAAGCAACCACACAGAAGATGGAGGAGCCACGGTTCCCGAGACTGTTCACGTCCCCATCTACAGTGGACGCCCAAGGCCTACCTGCAAGCTGTGTGAACCACAGAGCCCAGGACTTCACTAAAAGGGGAAGTGAGTCAGAGCAGATCCACCCCCTGCGAACTGAGAGCAAGTCAAACCAGCCAAGCGGCAGAAGAGACTGCAGACCATCACAAGGAAACCAGAGACTGTAGAAAGCCCACCCAAACAAGGAAGACTTTTTTTTGTTTGTTTTGTCTCAAAAGTTTTTTTAAGCTTTCATTTTCATTTCTATTTTTTTCTTATATTTTCATTTCTGAAAAGTCATTGGTTTGTTTTTGTTTTCCATTTTCACCGGTTGGTTCTATCAAGATTTTTTTTTCAACTTTTTTCTTTTTTCTTTTTCTGGTATTTTTTTTTCTTTTTATTTTTTAAAATAATTTTTCTCTGTTATGTGCATCTGTCTTCCAGTATTCTTTCTTTATTTCTCTCTTTGTGTTCTCTTTATTTAAAAATTACTTTCCTATGAATAACACCTCCACTCTTTACTGCTAACTCTCCATTGTCTATCATTTTAACCTTGTTGTTTCTACTGATTCTACTCTCCCCTACATTTCCACGTCACTGAAACTAAGCCAAAATCATCACCCCCACCCCCATACATTTTACTCTAGTTTCTTTACTACCTCTAACCTACCCTCCTGACTTACTTCTAGGCCCTCCAGATCCCATTGACTGATTAAGCAGGGTATTCCTGCTTAATCCAAGTGAAACAAAGGGGTTCATAGAGAAAGCCAGTCCAAAAGCAACTTAATATAAGAACAAGAATTGCTCATAGGGTTGTAACAGTAAATAAGTAACTGCTGAGTACAGGGCTCAGGATTGGTTGTTATATTAAAATTGTATTCTTTAGGAACACCAAATCTAATTTTATTCACAGGTATAAAAGGTATCTGTATATAATTGTGAACTTCTAAGATTTACACAACAGTGCTTGGTAAGGTCTGCTTTGGGTCTTAAACGGTGCTCACAGGTGCTTGTAGATTGGCATTCCCAATCCAAATGGGCAGAAGAAACACAAGAAAGATGGCAAACAATGAAGTCTTATCTCCCACTCAAAACAAGCAGGAAGCAGAGCAGTCAATCAAAGACATAGAAGAGAACTCCCAAAATGCTCTACAAAGTCTACTGATAGACATGATAAATGAAAAGTTTGAATCTCTTCAGTCAAATATTCTAGAGCGTGAGAAGGCAAAGCAAAAATTAATGGAGAATTTCATGGCCTCCACAAATAGAAAGATAAATGAGGGGCTGGGGATATAGCCTAGTGGCAAGAGTGCCTGCCTCGGATACCCGAGGCCCTAGGTTCGATTCCCCAGCACCACATATACAGAAAACGGCCAGAAGCGGCGCTGTGGCTCAAGTGGCAGAGTGCTAGACTTGAGCGGGAAGAAGCCAGGGACAGTGCTTAGGCCCTGAGTCCAAGGCCCAGGACTGGCCAAAAAAAAAAAAAAAAAAAAGAAAGATAAATGAACTTCAAGAGACAAATGAAAAGATAGCTACCCAGCTAAAAAGATTTGAGAGACAACCCTCAAAACCAAATTAATGAGGATAATGAAGTAAAGAAGTCCATATAGGACCTAAGAGATGACATGGAAATCATCAGGAAAGACCAGTCAGAAGGAAAAGAGATTCAAAATCAAGTAGCTAGCCTACAGTCCCGACTAACTGAAGCAGAGGATCGAATCTCAGGAGCTGAAGATTCCCTAGAATCAATAAGCAAGATCAATAAGCAATACAAAACCAATCCAATTGACAAAACAGATCACTCCAGGAGATTCAAGATACAATTAGAAAGCCTAATTTAAAGATAATAGGTATTGAGGAAAACCTGGAGAAGAAAGTTAATGGAATGGGCAAACTATTTAACAGAATATTAGCCGAGAACTTCCCAAATATCCAGAAGGAAAGGCCTATACAGATACAAGAAGCAGTTAGAACCCCAAACCGACCAGACCAGAATAGAACATCCCACAGACACATTGTGATCAAAACAGGATCAGTAGAGTCCAAGGAAAGAATCCTTAAAGCTGTTAGGAAGAAGAAAACAATCACATATAAAGGAAAAGCAATCAGAATTACCCCAGACTTTTTAGCAGGGACCATGAAAGCAAGGAGAGCTTGGAATGAGGTATGCCAAACCCTAAATAAAAATAACTACCAACCAAGAATAGTGTACCCAGCTAAACTCTCATTCATAGCTGAAGGTCAAATAAAAGTCTTCTACAGTAAGGAAAAACTGAAACAATATATCTCCACCAAAACAGCTTTACAAAAAACACTCAAAGATGTACTATACAGAGAAAATAATCAAGATCCCAATGCAGACAGAGAAATGAACCCTAAATAGTAAACCAGAATAACAGATCAACAAATGGGAAGACTCAGCCTTTAACAAGATAGGGATAATGAAAGGAACAAATGATCAGCTCTCAATCCTAACTCTCAACATTAATGGACTTAATTCGCTAATCAAACGACATAGGCTCATAAGTTGGATCAAAAATCAAGACCCATCTTTCTGCTGCCTCCAAGAGACACATCTATCCAGCAAAAGTAAACATCTTCTAAAAGTGAAAGGCTGGAATCAAATCTATCAAGCAAATGGTCCCCATAAGCAGGCTGGAGTTGCAATCCTAGTATCAGACAAAATTGACTTCAAATTAAAAAAGGTAAGAAGAGACAAAGAAGGTTACTACATACTAATAAAGGGATCTCTCCTACAGGAAGATATAACCATCCTAAATATCTACACACCAAATACAGGAGCACCCAACTTCATCAAACAAACACTACTGTCTCTAAAAACACTCATAGACCTAAACACATTGATAGTTGGAGACTTTAACACTCCACTATCACCTCTGGACAGATCAACATGCCAAAAACTGAGCAAAGAAACCATGGAACTAAACAATTGCATAGACCAACTAGACTTAATCGACATCTACAGAATATTCCACCCAGCAAGGACAGAATACACATTCTTTTCGGCAGCACATGGAACATTCTCCAAAATAGATCACATCTTAGGGCACAAAGAAAATCTGTACCAATTCAGAAGTATCAAAACCATTCCCTGCATTCTCTCAGACCACAATGGAATAAAATTAGAGCTCAACTCAAACAGCCACCACAGAAAATCCTACAGTTCATGGAGACTAAACAACACACTGCTGAACCATGAGTGGGTCATTGAAGAAATTAAATCGGAAATACAAATGTTTATGGAACTCAACCAAGATGAGTACACAAAGTACCAGCTCCTTTGGGAAACTGCAAAGGCAGTACTCAGAGGAAAATTTATATCTCTGAATGCATACACCAACAAATTGAAGCAACAGCAACTCAATAATTTAAGGAAGCACCTTAATTTCCTTGAAAGAGAACAACAAGCCAAACCCCAAGTCAATAGATGGAAGCAAATAATTAAAATCAAATCAGAATTAAATCAATGAGAGACAAAAAAAAACAACATCGAAAGAATCAACAAAACAAAGAGTTGGTTCTTTGAAAAAATCAACAAGATAGACAGGCCCCTAGCAAACCTGACCAAAAAACGAAGGCAGCACACTCAAATAAATAAGATAAGAGATGAAACAGTAACATCACCACAAAAACAACCAAAATTCAGACCATAATAAGGGACTATTTTGCAAACTTTTATGCCAACAAATTCGAGAACTTGGAAGAAATGGATGATTTCCTAGAAAAATTTCATATCCCCAAACTCAACCATGAAGACTTAAACCTTCCAAACAGACCCATATCCAGTATTGAAATAGAAAAGGCAATAAGTGACCTCCCAGCCAAGAAAAGCCCAGGTCCAGACGAATTCACAGCAGAATTCTACAAGGCCTTCAAAACAGAACTCACACCAATATTTCTCAAACTCTTCAATGAAATTGAAAGAGAACGTTCACTTCCAGACTCATTCTATGAAGCCACTATAACCCTCATCCCAAAACCAGGCAGGGACTCATCACGGAAAGAGGACTATAGACCGATTTCCCTGATGAATATAGACTCAAAAATTCTCAACAAAATTCTGGCCAATCGACTTCAACAGGTCATCAAAAAAATCATACATCACGATCAAAGTGGATTCATCTCAGGGATGCAAAGTTGGTTCAATATACGCAAGTCAATTAATGTAATCCAACACATCAACCGGAGCAAGGTAAAGAGCCACATGGTTATATCACTCGATGCGGAGAAAGCGTTTGATAAAATCCAGCACCCATTTATGCTAAAAGCCCTGGAAAAACTGGGATTCCAGGGAACATTCCTGAATATAATCAAGGCAGTTTATGACAAACCAACAGCAAGCATAACTCTAAATGGTGAAACACTAAAGCCATTCCCTTTAAAGTCAGGATGTCGACTCTCTCCCCTTCTCTTCAACATAGTACTAGAATTCCTAGCCAGAGCAATTAGGCAAGAAGAAAATATAAAGGGGATCCAAATAGGAAAAGATGAAATTAAAATTTCTCTCTTTGCAGATGACATGATCCTATACCTAAAGAACCCCATAGACCCTACCCCCAAGCTACTAGAGCTGATCCAAAACTTTGGCAAAGTTGCAGGATATAAAATAAACGCTCAAAAATCAACGGCCTTTTTCTATGCTAATGACCCAAAGAACTTGGCTAAAATCAGGAAAGCAACTCCTTTTGCAATAGCCCCCCAAAACATAAAATACCTAGGAATAACCTTAACCAAAGAAGTGAAAGACCTCTTTGATGAGAACTTTAAAAGCTTGAAAAATGAAATTAAGGCAGAACTAAGGAAATGGAAAAACCTCCCATGCTCCTGGATTGGGAGGATTAATATACTCAAAATGGCAATATTGCCAAAGGCAATCTACAAATTCAAAGCAATACCCATTAATATCCCAACACCATTTTTTAATGAAATAGAGGAAGCAATTCTGAAATTCTTATGGAACAATACAAGACCAAGAATAGCAAAAACAATCCTAAGCAGAAAGAACGGTGCTAGAGGAATTACAATAGCCAACTTCAAGCTGTATTATAAAACTATAGTAATAAAAACAGCTTGGTATTGGCACCGGAACAAGCCTGAAGACCAATGGAACAGAATTGAAGACCCAGAAATGAAACCACAAAATTATGCCTACTTAGTCTTTGATAAAGGAGCTAAAACAATAGTCTGGAAGAACGACAGCCTCTTTAACAAATGGTGCTGGCAAAACTGGTTCAACACATGCAACAAAATAAAACTAGATCCTTATATATCACCCTGCACCAAAATCAATTCCAAATGGATCAAAGACCTCGAAATCAAAACAGATACCCTGAAAACATTAAAGGAAGGAGTAGGAGAAACACTTGGGCTCCTTGGCACAGGATGGAACTTCCTTAACAAAGACCCTGAAAGGCTACAAATCAAAGAAAGGTTGGACAAATGGGACTACATCAAACTGCAGAGCTTCTGCAGGGAAAAGGACATAGCTCACAAGATAAACAGAAAGCCCACAGATTGGGAGAAGATTTTTACCGGCCATTCAACAGACAAAGGCCTCATATCTAAAATATATGCAGAACTAAAAAAAATTACCTTCCTCCAAAACAAAACCGCAAAGAACCAATACCCCCTCATCACGTGGGCTAGGGACTCAAAAAGAGACTTCTCTGATGAGGAAATGAGAATGGCCAAGAGACATATGAAAAAGTGCTCTACATCACTGGCCATAAAAGAAATGCAAATCAAAACAACATTGAGATTCCATCTCACCCCAGTAAGAATGTCCTATATCAAGAAAACTAACAATAACAACTGTTGGAGGGGATGTGGCCAAAGGGGACCCTACTTCATTGTTGGTGGGAATGTAAACTGGTTCAGCCACTCTGGCAAGCAGTATGGAGATTCCTCAGAAGGCTAAACATAGAACTCCCCTATGACCCAGCAGCCCCACTTTTGGGCATCCACCCAAAAGACCACAAACAAGAACACACTAAAGCCACCAGCACAACAATGTTCTAGAATCTGGAACCAACCCAGATGCCCCTCAGTAGATGAGTGGATCAGGAAAATGTGGTACATAAACACAATGGAATTTTCTGCCTCTATCAGAAAGAATGACATTGCCTCATTTGTAAGGAAATGGAAGGACTTGGAAAAAGTTATACTAAGTGAAGTGAGCCAGACCCAAAGACACATGGACTCTATGGTCTCCCTTATAGGGAATAATTAGCACAGATTTAGGCAAGTCACAGCATAGGATCACAAGAGCCCAATAGCTATACCCTTATGAGCATATAAGATGATGCTAAGTGAAATGAACTCTATGTTATGGAAACGATTGTTATATCACAGTTGTAACTACTTTCAACGTGCCTTATGTAACTGTAGCCTCTATTATTGATGATATTCCTGTATCACCTTCCTGTGGTTGTACCTACACTGTCTCTGTATCTTATCTGAGTATATTGGAAACCGGGTATACTGGTATTAGAACCAGGAAATGAGAAGGGAATACCAAAATCGAGAGACATAGGGTAAAAAAAGACAAGCAACTACAAAAGCAATACTACAAACTGTTTGGTGAAAAATGAACTGAACAATTGAATAACTCATGGAGGGGGGAAGGGAAAAGGAGAGGTGGAGGGAGTAATGAGGGACGAGGTAACAAACAGTACAAGAAATATATCCAATGCCTAATGTATGAAACTCTAACCTCTCTGTAATTCAGTTTGATAATAAAATATATATATATAAAATAATAATAAATCACTACAGACTCAACCTGCTTCAGGCATAGCTTGAAATCCCCTCTATGACACTGTAGAATCTAGTCTGTGTATGAACTGCTCCTACTCTAACTTTACCACAGCAACACAAGCTATTAATAATATCCTTTTGGAATGTCATTGTGCCTTGGTGTTTAGCACAAAAGAGTGAAGACACTGTATGTTGTAAACTGTGATTTAAAATATCATTTATTTTTATATTTTTGTCAATACCAGGGTTTGAAGTCAGGGCCTCACATTGGCTTGGCTTATTTGCTCAGATGGCACTATACTACTTAAGCCATTGTTCTAGTCTGGCCTTTTGCTAATTATTTTGTAGATTTTTTTGTGTGTGTTTGTTTCTGGTCCTGAGGCTTGAATTCTGGACCTGGGTACTGTCCCTAAGCTTCTTTTGCTACCACGTGAGCTACAGCATTACTTCTGGCCTTTTGTGTGATTAATTAGAGCTAAGAGTCTCATGGACTTTCCTGCCCAGGCTAGCTTCAGACTATGAGCCTTAGATCTCAGCTTCCTAAGTTTGTAGGATTGCAAGGAGGAACTGGTGCCTGGCTTGTAAATATGTTTTTGTGGAGTTTTCTGCCCTGGGTGGCAGATAAAAAATATCCTCTAGATTTCAGCTTCTTGAATAGCTAAGATTATAGACATGAGCCACTGGCACCTAGGTTTTTAATTAATTAATTTTTCTAAGCAGACAGTTACAGCATTTCTGAAATCTTGTGCAAGGGGTATAGCATAATGTATGATTGAATTTTTACAGTGCCTGTGTTTGCAAAGAATTATTACCCTTAACACTTACAGAAACTTCTTATTAAATGCACAGCAAAGTAGGTACCAAATTATGCAAAGTTTAATTTAAAATGTTTAATTTTGATGTAAATTTTGTTAAAGGTGTGTCTTATTGTAAATTATTCAAACCTGTTTCTTCCTGGTCTCTACAGTGAACTTAAAGAATTATGATTTTCCATCACCAACTATTTGGCAGGATTACCAGGCACTGAGCAATCCAAGTTTTGGAGAAAGTACAGGGGGCATGAAAAATGTAACCCAACTGCCTGTTTGCAAAGAATATCTGCTTAAACCTTTCCCTTACAAGAAGTTATATTTATAAGAGCAGCTTTCCTATTCATTTTTAGAGGCCTCTTTAGAATTAAAAAATATTTCACTGGATATTATCACTCAGATTTAATGGTATGCAAATCATGTTACCTAGCAGTTGTGTTCATTTACAGAAATTTGATACATAGGATGCCTCAGATGTTAGTCTATATTGCATTTATTTGACATTGCCAGATTTTAGGTTTTATGCAATGTGAATAGTAATATTTGCTACTCTTGAAGTTGGTTTTACAAAAACTAATATTTGTTGAATTTCATTTGTGAACATAAAATTACAGGCAGAATCAGTCTAAGGCTTCATACTGAAATGAACTTGAAACCCCAGGCTAAACAAATAAACCAGGTAGCATTAATGGGAGATTTCTAGGCAGGAATCTCTGTCATTTCCTGGGAAATTCAAGGCAACCAACACATTTCCCTAAATGTAGGCCATTCATTATGGTCTACAAAGCCCTTGGGATAATGTCATCTTTTTTTTCTTTCTTAGGAAGAAAAAAAATCTCCAAAAGAAAGAATAAAAAGTGTGGCTGGGAGTGTAATATAAATATGCATTCAAAGAGTTACATGTATCTTTTTCAACCTATCACTTTGTTTGTTATTTTTTTTTGTTGTATTGTTTTTTACTAAATGATAGTGTTAGGTAATAGCTAAGATCCAGCCCCCTGACTTTACCAAAGTCATGTGACATTTCAGGGTCATAAAAGAATGTAATGAGCTGGAAGAAGGGAGTAGGAATGGTCATGAATGCTTTAAGGGCCAAACAAAATAAAATATTAAAAAGAAATCAAGGTTTCACTCTGATAATGTAACTCAAATGTATTCATTTTAAAGAACTATTACATTTATTGTTTTGATGATTATTTGAAAGACTGACACCATTTTTGATCACTACTCTCATTCAAACTAGGTGGAAATATCCATCCAAATGTCTTAACTTCCATTACACTGTGGGAAATTAGGCAGAAGTAGTGACATTATCATGTGTAATCTTTATTATTGCCTGTGATTCTCACAACCTAAACCACTCTAGCACAATGTTAGTGAGGGAACTATTGCAGCAAACATATCAGAAGATTCAAATGCATAGTCAAAGCAGTATAGCCAAGAGTCAGGGACAACCAGGCCATTACCAAAACAATCCAAAACTCTTTACAGAGGAAAAGAAGCCCTTGGTACAAACCACTTCAAGGACTTTCTGACATATATTTGCTATTCTCTCCAAAATCTCATTCTTGGTATTTTTTGTTCCTCAATTTTTCCATTATATAAATATTCACCTTTGCTTAAATTATGGTGCCATTGGAAGTAGTTTTAGATCTTGAGGGGACATTTTCTTTCATATCTAGATATGGTAAAGGGATATTGTTGTGGATCACAAATGCCAGAATCAAATGGAAATGGATCTGACATGGGGTGTTTAAGGAGATGGTAGCCTTGATGGACTCCTTGCAGAGAAGGCCTGCAGGAAAGCTGTGAGCTGCCCCTTATCTCTTGCTCCACCCCCCCATAACCTTTTCTCTATAGGGTTCCCTTGGGGCCATTTCACTTTCACACTAGAACTCTTGCCATGTAAATTTACCTTTTCAAAGTACTCTCCTATCTTAACAATGATTAAGTACTGCCCTTCTTTATTTACAGTGGGAACTAGATAACCCTCACTTTATAGATATGGAAACCAATACTTCAGGGGTTAACTGAATTGCTTAAAATTCCACAGTTGAGAGAATTAATTCTTCAGACTGGGCACTAACTGACTTGGATTATTGCCTCTAACATTAGCTCTTCAAAAATTCTAGCAGCAGCATAATCTCTTCATTTTTGTTTTATTCTCCTCCAGGTTCTTTGAATTCTCAGCCTTTCCTCATGTTCTGATCACTGCCATTTGCTTCTGTTTCTGCCATTAAGCAAAGATAAACATGGCCCCCATTTCTCCAGACTGCCAGTTTGACTCCCCCAGACTCTATGGAGGTTTATGATAGTAACAACTCAGAGATTTTGTTGGTTTGTTTGCTTGTTCATATTTATGAAAGGCAGGGTCTAGCTAGATGGTTCAGTTCAAGCTGGCCTCAAACTCCTAGCCTTCCTGCCTCAGCCTCAGACTCCTGGGATTCCAGGGATGCCCAACCACACTCACCTGAAATCTCAGAGTTTGAATTTGTCAAGTATATTACTTTCTGCTTTTATAAACGTTTTATAATTCCTCATTGCTCAAGATTTTCCTCAAAATCCAATGTCAGGTTTCCTTTCTGCCATGAAGGTACTTTCCATACTTAGCCCAGTACCTTGGGGCTCATCCTATACCAGAATAGATGGGCCTTTCAGGATTTTTTTTTAATGGGCTATATTGAGACCCCTGCCTATAACATGTCTGCTCCTGTTCCTAATTGAAGATTTAAAAAAAAAAGTTTTGCTGTTTTACAAAGGAGCTCCCTCTCCACTTGCCTTTTCCAGGATAATTAGCTTGTAAAATACATTCAATAATTCAAAATTCTTACTAAAATAACAAGAACATACTTTAAAAGTCAGTGCTTTCCAGAGACATGCAAAGAGAAGGATTGCTTCCTTTTCCTTTCTCACCCTCCCAGTGTCTTCTGACTTCTTTTGAACTTCTGAATTTCTTTTGTTCACTTAAATCTTAATAAGTCATAGCTGTGCCACTGCTTGCTCATCACCCAAGTGGAGCTTTATTCATTAACTTTTAATATAATAGTATAACACTTAACATTTTCACTAGGTTTTCCCTTTCTCTGATTTTTTTCAACTACAGTCACATCATTTTGTTAAAATGGGTTACTAATATTTACAGTATTATTATCCTTGAAACTTCATCCATTGTGCAAAGCCAAGTAACATGTTGTGATTTATTTTCCTTTAGTGTATATATCTTTCTGTAATGAAAAATGTCCTTGAGTATTCATATATTTAATTTTCTCTAACTCTTTTTTTTTTACTTTTCCCAAATACTTGAACATTCCTGCTGCAATGTTAACAATCCTTCTTACATGAAAAAACACCAATTTAGTGGTTATTTTTCCCCCTTTGGTATCTCTTCTATTCATTCTAGTCTTTTAGTTTCTCCTCTTGTCATTTTAGAACATTGTATTACTACTTCTCATTTCATGTTCCATGTTTTCTGGATTCCATACAGATGAGCTCAGTTTTCTGTAGCTGTTCAGAAACTTTCTAGGTGAAAGGTGCATTGAAATTAGTCTTATTATTCTTTTTTTAGAATTTTCTTAAGTTTTACTGTTATTGTAAAGTTGATGTTGCTTAGGTCAGGTAATGAGTTCATTTCTTTTTAAACAGTGTCACCTCTTCCTTCCTTTTCTCCCATTTTTTCCTTCCCAACCCCCTCTCCTCCACAAGTTGTAGAGTTCATTTTCAACATAGTATCATGGTTGCATTTTTATCCCTTTGCCCACCATTTCTGTGCTCCTCTTTACCCTCTCCTAAACAGATAAATTTACATACAAGACAAAAGGTACAGAAATAAAAAACAACAAAGAAGAAGAAAAAAAAGCAGCATAAAAACTCTTGTTTTCATTTTTTGGAGTTCATCTCAGTAAACATCATTTTATATGATCATATGTCCATAGCTATTGAACCATTGTGATCTTCTAAGAATATCCTTCTTTGGTCTCATTGTGTAACTAACTGCCTAGAGCCCTGTATAATTTATCATGACCAAGTATATTTTTTTGTCCTTTACCATCCAGTGTGTTTGCTTGTATATTTATAGGCACTTTCTAGCACCACAAATGAGGGAAACCATGAGACCTGGATTATTTCACTTAATATAACTTTTTCCAATTATTTCCATTTTCTTACAAATAGGGAAATAACATTCTTAATGAAGGAAGCATAGAATTCCATTGTGTATATATACCACATTTTCTTGGTCCATTTATCTGCTGAGAGGCATCTGAGCTAATGCCATTGCTTGTCCATTGTAAACAGTGCTGCAATGAACATGGTTATGTTGTTGGCTTTAGTGTGGCCTTGTTTGTCGTATATTGCATAAATGCCCAGGAGTAGAATTGCTGGGTCATAGAGAGCTCTATGTTTAGTTCACATTCCCACTGACAGTGTAGTCGCATTCCCTTTTGGCCACATCCTACCAGCATCAGTTATTGTGAGTTTTCTTTATAATGGACAGTGTTCTTCAGATGTCTGAAAATGTTAATTGCTGGATAGAGAATTCCAGGTCAAAAATAGTTTTCCCTGTACATGTTGAAATTAAGCTTTATCACTGTCTTCATTCTATTGTGTTTTTTGTTTGTTTGTTTGTTTCTTTATTGTCAAAGTCATGTACGGAGGGGTTACAGTTTCATACATAAGGCAGTGTACATTTCTTGAGAGCGTGTTTGGAGGTTCTAGCAGGGGAGCACAACTACTCGTATACCCTTGACCGAAGACCGGTCCTCCTCTATCAGGTCGTCCTCTTCCACTGAGCCTACAGCTTCAGGAGGGATGCACATGGAGCAGTGCGGGAGCAAGAGGACACCTGCCTAGCCAGCTAGATCAGCCGAATCAACCCTGGCGATCAATGGGGTGACAGATGTCGCAGCCAGATCGCCCTCATGTCCGTGAGTACATTTCTTATCCAACTTGTTACCTCCTCCCTCATTATCCCCTGCTTCCCCATTTCCCTGCCCCCCCTATGAGTTGTACAGTTGGTTTGCACCATATAGTTTTGTAAGTATTGCTGTTGCTTTGGTTTGTCTTTATCCTTTGTCTCTCGATTTTGATATTCCCTTTCCCTTCCCTATTTCCAACACACATATATACAGTATCCAGGGTACTAAAATCAGTTGCAGTGCAGAAGTTTTGTTGATTGCTGGCCTCACTCCTTTATCTGTATGCAGTGTTTACAATTTTCTCTTTATTATGTTTGGAAATTTTACAATGATGTACTTTCATACTTTGCTTTTTTTGTCAGAAATCATTGCTCCTTTTAAATTAGCTTATATTAGTTATACAGGAATGGAAGGATTTTGTTGTTATGTCTCTACACCTGTTTACAGAATAGTACAATCAATTTTATCCCTTCTATAATACTCCATGTCCTTTTTCCCCCCAAAAGCATCCCTAGAAAGCCTTTTTGTTCCATTTTCATATTGTAAATGATCTCTCTCAACAGTATTCAACTCCCCTTATCCTCTCTGCTAGGCCAACTCCCACTGGTCTCCATCCACCCACAGAGTCTATTTCTCTTTCCCTGTTCCTCTACTGATCATCAATTTTTGTGTTTTTTTTTTTCTATGCTATCCTTGCATATACTTGCAACATGTTACAAAGTTATTCGTCTTCCTTCTTTTTCTTTTCTTCCTTCTCCTCTTCCTGAGCACTTTCTTTTTTGGTTCATGTTCTATATTTAACCATATATGTTATTATGTATTAGTAGGAACTACTCTTAGTGAGACTATAAAACTACTGAGTCAGTTCTCCAATTAATGTATTTTTTTCACTTTTATAAACTCTGTATTTATTTTATTATATTTTAATTTACAAGAACTCTGACTTTTTATTTCATCATTTTCCTAGTATGTAGTCTTGTTTTATAGACATTTTTATTAAAAAAATATTTGAAGTATTTTAAGTTTCTCTTACTCTTTAAAAACTTTCCATTTATGTATTGCTTTTCAAATCCTGAAAGTTAATAGAAGCTTCAGAAAAAGTAAATTCATGGGCTTAATTTGTCAAGATTTATTTTTCATTTATAGACACTAAATTCAAGCTGGCTTAAGCAAAAGAGAAAACTATATAGTTGAAAATAACCACAACACAAAGACAGAGGTGCATTCAGAAACCCACCTTGTTTTGCTAGAAATATCTCACTTCAGCCTGAGGGTAGGACAACTTCTGTCACATGAGATGAATGAAATAAAAATAGGGGGAGACTGTCCTACAAATCCTGTAACAATGAAAACATGTGTCATACAAGACTCCAAATGAAAAAGAAACACTCACTACATTTTTTTAATCAGTCATAGGGCTTGAACTCAGGACCTGAGTACAGTCTTCAAGCTCTTTCATGGAAGGCTAGTACTCTACCACTTTGAGCCACAGCACCACATATATATATATATATATATATATATATATATATATATATATATATATGTATGTATATGCATATAAATACACACAAATATATCACAAAAATTATCTTTGAAGATTGTGACTCATGATCTTTCCTCATATTTCCATGAATATTCTACTCCTGTCCCCATAAAGTACATGTAAAGTAAGCCCTTCTGAAAATGTAGGCTTGTTCCAGACAGCCCTTCTCAAACTTACATATTGGCATACTGACTTCTGTGGCTCTTATTCAAATGCAAGTGCTGACTTAGTAGGTCCTGAAGAAGATCTGAGACTTAGCATGCATTTCTAAAATGTGTCAGGAAATAACTGACATTCATGAGTTTTATATCACCCTTAAATACAAGGCTTTAAAACCCTTTTTAAATTTTTTTCAGTTGCCATTGGCCAGAATCTTACCCAGTAAACTTGAAACCTAACCTTGCCAAAAGCATTACTTTTCCATAACTCAAGACTGAGCCAAATCTTGCATGGTTTGGGGTTTTGTATAGGTAGGCTAATGTTTTCAAGATGAATTAACTTCTACTGAGCAAAGCAGAAAACTAAACAATGAAAAATGTACAACTTTCTGGGAATAATTTTCAATTCCTTATTCTTTCCACTAGTACCTTAGGCTCTCTGTGCTTCTGTGTGGGCACAGACCTTGAAAAAAAGTCTCCAGTCTATAAATGTGACTACAAATGATTGTGAGATTGGGCAAAATCATTCCTCTACAGATGCTCACAGGTTATTTTTACACAATCTGAAATCCATGAAGCAATTAGAGAAGCAGACAAGAATTAATTCATGGCTCAATGTCTCCTAAGTGAATTGCTCATCATAAAGGCCCAGATATTGCCAAGCAATAGGAAATGCGTGTCATTCCAATACTGTGGTCCCTAATGGAACACTCTTTGTGTTAGTCAATAGTAGAATTTAGTTTTACCGCATAATGACTCTCACATTAAGCTACATGGTTTTGTCTTTGATAAAAATAGAAACCTGGACAGGGCTTGTTCATTCACACCTGTAGTCTCAGCTACCTGGAAGGCTGAAATGGGAGTAGCTTTTGGATAAAGGATTTTGAGACTAGCCTTTGCAACATGGTGGTACTGTCTCCACAAACAAAACAAAAAGAAATAAAAACAAACAAAGCAACAACAACAACAACATCAAAACCACTTGGACAATGGCCGTCTGAAATAATTTGAATCTTTTCCATATTTATTTGTGTCTCTTAGAACTCATATTTAATCACTTTGTACATTTCTGAAATCTTTAATAATAAAAAGTGAAAGCAGTGCCATGTGTAATTGGGTACCAGAAACAATCCTGCCATTGGCTGAGAGGTGTGGATTGAGGGTTGGGGGGACTCCTGTGTGTTAAATTGGCTCTGATGACACCTCATCCAAATCCCAGGGCAAAGGATCAGCTTAACTGGCCTCAGGTGAAATGGTGGGAAGGCTTGCTCCCCACAGAAAAAATAAATAGCTGCAGGCAAAAAAAATAAATAGGAGCAGGCAAAGATGGAAGGAAAGCCTAAAAACATGCAAAGTGGCACAAATAAGTCCAGTAAAAAGTACACAAAAAGTTAATGTGCCCAGCAAATCTCATCAACCCCTTAATCATTGAACAACAGTTTGTCCAAGTCATAGCTTCTAAATTTTAAAAAGCCGTCAACATAGTGTAGTGAAAGTGTAAGTATCTTTATGCCTTGTATTGATTTTCATGTAAATTAGGGGTCTATATAAACATCTAAGTGTCTTTTACATATCATGGATTTGTAAAGGAAAGCAACCTTATAGATATACTAAATAGTTCAATCCATTGTATAGAAAAGAATGTGGAGAGACATAGAGATTAATTGCTTTGGAGAGAGACAAAATGTAACTACTTTAAGCCAGGACCAGTAAGATAAAGAGAAATGAAAGTTGTTCAGGGTCCCTAAAATGCCAGACATGCTACTATAATTCTTTGAATGAATGGATCAGTTTAACTCTTACATTAAATCTTTTCTAGACTACCCATGCAAGTTATATGTTGTCCAATTAGCACAATTAGTAAATGTGTATGGGGGGTGTGTGTGTGTCTTTGCTTTATAGTACCTAATTGCTCCTCTAACCCCAGATCTGCCTATGGTTCAAGAATCCAGGTGAGTGAGGGCAAGAGGCCTGGGAATGGATCATGTCTTTTGCAAAACATGATCTGCTCTGCCCCTCTCCTTCCCTTCCCTCTTTTCTCTTTTCACAGTTAGATTTGGTCTTGAACTTGGTAAGAAAGTGATACCCTTGGAGAAAGGGGCAACAGAAAAAAATCTGTATCTAAGAAAGGCCAGGGGAGGAGCTGCATGGGTATCTTAGTAGAGAGGGAGGGACAGAAAAGGGCAGGCCATGGTGGGGCAGTGGAAAAAATTGGTTGGAATGGTTCCACCATCTGAAGGAAGGGGCTAACTTGCTGGCTCTGAAAGGGCCCTGAGACTGCAAGTGGACCTTTACCATGTCCAGCAGTGTCCTAAGGAGGGAAATAACCCCAGCCTCAACCCTGAGCTCACCATTTGTTGAAGGGGTGAATACCCCCCAGGTTCCTGGTCAGCCATCTTGGAGGTTCAATCCTAACTCAAAGCCACAGCTGCTCAGCACCTCACCAGGGACCTAGTAGGGTCCAAAGCAGATGAATAAGCTGTGTCAAGACCTGCATTCCTCGCCCTAGAAATGACACAAGTTCTTGCCTCCAAGTGCACTTATATAGGCTTCCCAGGCTCCCATTACCATCTCTAATTCTTTAATTTGTATATTCTTCATCTACCCACTGTTCCTCACATCATTTTTCAGATTTTGCTCTTTGAACCTTTTTTTGAGACAGTCTGGTAGATTTCTTTCCCATTGGCTTTATAGACCTCTTGCCCTAGAAAATTTTGAGGGGTTTTGGTGTTTTTATATAAGAAAAGATGAACTATTTCCTGGTGATGGCTGCGAATGCTGGTAATCCTAGATGACTAGGAGGCTGAGATCATTGGAATCATGGTTTCAGGCCAGTTTGGGCAGAAAAAAAAATCATGAGATCCTTTCTTAATGAAGAACTGGATGAAGTAAGCTTGTTATTCTAGCTACTAGGAAGCCTAACATGGGCAGATCATGCCCAGATGCATGCCTGGGCATGATGTGAAAACCTATCTGAAAAATAGTAATAAAAATTCAGGGTGGGTGGCATGGTTCAACAGTCAAAGCACCTGATTAGTAAATCCAAGTCTTTGAGTTGAAACCACTAACTAAAATAAAATGAGAGTAACTTTTACACACTGTAAGATTATACATGTCAGATTACACATACCTTCTATATGTAAGAGAACACAAGATCTACGATGGCATTCTCTGTCATCCACAAACCATGAGCAGTATAATCTACAACTTTCCAATGTGGCTATAAAAGTATGGTACTGAAAAATTCCTTCCAAATGCAGAGGCTTCACTTTGAAAACCCACAATCTATTCACCAGCATATTTCATTCATTCTGACTAGGAAATTTTAAGTCTTGTTGTAGACTGGCAGCAAACAGTTATGGAAAATTGTTGTGGGTGGTTTTTTGTTGTTGTTGTTGTTGTGGTGGTGGTGGTGGTTATTATTATTATTAAGAGCTGTTGCTTGCATTTACAAGCTGAGAAAAACTTCATTTGCCCTGTGAGGCTCTTTTTTTTTTTTTGCCAGTCCTAGGGTTTGGACTTAGGGCCTGAGCACTGTCCTTGGCTTCTTTTTCCTTCAAGGCTAGCACTCTGCCACTTGAGCCACATTGCCCACTTCTGGCTTTTTCTGTGTATGTGGTGCTGAGGAATGGAACCCAGGGCTTCAAGCATACTAGGCGAGCACTCTACCACTAAGCCACATTCCCAGCCCCCTCTTTTGTTGGAGCTTCATATTTAAAGCACATGTGCATCCTAGTTGTTGTTTTTTCTGGCTACATGGTATTCACAGACTTGCTATTAAGAAACTATAAAGTTATGGGATCAATAGTCATGGAATTGGATTCAGCATTGTCTCTTAAGAAGGCTATGCTGGCAGTGCTGAACTCATTAGAGAAAACACTGTTCTAAAAACAGTTTTATCATAAAAGCTGGAGTCCAAGACTTTCTTAAGCCTAAGACATGATTTATATTAAGTTGATGACTTATGAATTAACCACTTAGCATGATATTGACTTATTAAATAACTCTTCCCTTGGATTTGGTATTTGGAAACTAAGGAGAGTATCTTATAGGAATCTCAGTCAAGGCAATCTCTGTACAAACTTGTTATTTCTATTAGTTTTTCAGTGAATCATTATTATGGAGTATTTGAATCAAAGAAAATACAAATTTGTTATTAACTAGTGATTCAGAACCATTCCTTACCCCATTGTAGTTCTGAATGTTCAAAGAAATATTAGAATAATCTAATTATCATCACGACAATCTGTACAGATTTAGAATCTCAGAACCAACTCCTCAGCCATACATTCACAAGTTGACTATATAGCTCATTCTTTTCTTTCTTTCTTTCTTTTTTTTTTTTTTTGCCAGTCCTGGGCCTTGGACTCAGGGCCTGAGCACTGTCCCTGGCTTCTTTTTGCTCAAGGCTAGCACTCTGCCACTTGAGCCACAGCGCCACTTCTGGCCATTTTCTGTATATGTGGTGCTGGGGAATCGAACCCAGGGCCTCATGTATATGAGGGAGGCACTCTTGCCACTAGGCCATATCCCCAGCCCTCATTCATTTCTTACCAGACAAAAAATGTTTGCCAATGAATATTTTGGGTTTGCTGCCTTCCTAGATTACTATGTTATTTACCCATGGCCACCTCCTAATCTGGCTGAAAATATAATGATTTACAACAACCATTTCTTCGCTCATGATTTTTGTGGGTTGGCAATCATGGCTGGGCTCAGAGGGGATTCTTGGCTGTCTGTATCCAGACAAAGATTGGTCTGTGTTTAGTGATGCATTTGAGCTATAGAAGCAGGGGTTGTCTGTGAGCACACTGTTCTTCCAGGAGGCCAGCTTAGTCTTTCTACATAGAAGTAAGAGATTCCCCAGCAAGCAGAGAGAAGGTAAGTATCAATGTATAAGCTACTCTCTAGGTTGTACTGGCATCATTTTTGTCAAATCTCACCAGCCAAACAAGTTGTATGGCTTAGTAGAATCTCCTAGAAGAGGAAGACTATACTGGAAATAACTATTCCTACTGAATTATATGGAAAGGAGTAGAAGTTGACCATACTGTAAAGATGTATGGAAGCTTTTGTTTTGTCTTTATTTATTTATTTATTTATTTAGTGTTGCTATTGCAGTTTGAACTCGGGGTCTGGGCATTGTTTTGGAGCTTTTTATTTTTTAAATAATAATTATAATTTTATTTTTTTGTAGATAACTAACCATTTTTCTGTCTCTAAATTGTAAGGCAATGAAATTTTATCTGAGTTCTTTTTAACTGTAACTGCATTCCAGAAGTTAAAGTTGAAGTGTTTTTTGGGGAATAAAAGTAACATGGGAAAAAGAATATTCCTAGCCAGTCTCTGAAGCAAGGGACCTTCCTCAGGAATGAAGAATAAATAAGTTACTAAGACAGGCTGTGTTGTACTGGGAAAGAAAGATGAGGAAATAATTTTTTGTGTCTATATGTTTTTAATGTTATAGACTAGCATATCAAATCAATTCCGAAAAGAATCCTTTCCAATAACTGTGTGTGTGTATGTATGTATGGTATGTGTGTGTTGTGTGTGTGTGTGTGTGCTGGGTTTGTACTCAAGGTCTCAAACTTGCTGGGCTGGTGCTCTACACTGAGCCCTGTTTTCATGCTGGATATTTTTGAGATAGGGACTTACTTCCTGTCCAGATTTTTGCATATACTTGTGCCTGTACCACACTCTGCCTATTTTAGGCTTCCTGTCATAGCTGGAATGATAAGTGCATGCCCCCATGTCAGCTTCTGTTGAGAGTTCTAGAATCTTTACTGACTAGACTGGCCACAAATTATAGACCTGTAGATTTCAGCATCCCAAGTAACTAGAATTACAGGCTTGAACCACTTGTTCCTGGCTTCACCTACAAATCAGAAGAGTTTCTGATGCTTACAAGTTCACACAATGAGTAATGAAAGACAGTTAATACTGCCAAGTAATCTTACTGTGTTTTCTTTTTCCTTATTATTATTTTGGTTGGTCATGGGGCTTGAATTCTGTGTCTGGGTACTTTCCCTGAGCTCTTCAGCTCAAGCCTAGTGCTCTACTATTTGAACCACAGCCCCACTTCTGGTTTTCTGGTGGTTAATTGGAGGTAAGAATCTCACTGATTTTCCTGCCTGGGCTGGCTTTGAACAGTAATCCTCAGACTTCAGGCTCCTGAGTAGTTAAGATTACAGGCATGAGCCACCAGTGCCCAGCCTTACTGTGTTTTCTATGACAAGATGGAAAGCTAGTACAAAAGGTGGCATTGGCTTATGTATACAGATATTTGTGTATCTAGATTTTCATTGTTTTCTGTGTTCTTAGTTCCAATCAGAGGTATTTAAAGAGGTATTTCCAATCAGAAGTGTTTTAATAAACACATGTATTGTTTCTTCAGCTTTGAAATCCCTCATATAGCAAGTATAGTATAATAATTTTATACAGTGTATATTATGTATAACATAATGCATAAGAGAGTATTAGAATAACATGATATAACATACACAGACCAATGAGTAGATTAGAAGTGGGTTTTCTGTTCATACATCTTTGGTGATGTGTCTCTTTAGAGCATTTGCCCATTTTTAAGTTGGGTTGTTTAATTTCTTATTGCATTTTAAGAGTTATTTATTATATATATTTTGTTAAGTATGTCTTTTAAATATTTTTCCATTCAACTATTTGTCTTTTCATTCTTTTAAAAAGATCTTTTGCAGAACAGAAGTTTTTCATTTTCACTAAGTCCAATTTAACATTCCTTACTTTTATGGATTGGATTTTTAGTGTTGAATCTAGAAAGTCATTGCTAAACCCAAGGCCAGCTAAATTTTCTCCTACGTCAGTTCTTAGCACTTTCTAAGCAGTTTTCTAAGGGAAATTATCCTTACTGTGCAAAATTTTGTCTTCTGTAGTATAGTCCTTTTATCACATAATACCTTCGCACCTTCTCATCTCTATTTGTCTACAGAATTTCTATCCATTCTTCAGAGCCAATTTGAGGAAAACGTCTCCTGATTACATCAGACCACTTTGATCTCATCCTTCTTTGAACTCCTGAAGCTATGGTAATGCATGCTATATTGAGAAGTATTGCACCGTACTCTGCCTAGTGCTATTTTAAAAATTATATCTAAGTGCTAATCTTACGTTGCAAGAAAGAAAAGTTAGAAATTATTCATCATTCATAACTACCAGCAGGTTTAGTGTGATTTAGACTCTGATTCTAACAAAAAATAACTCATAAGACTTAACTCAGAAAGCTGCAAATTGTTAAGGGCTTAGTTTTGAAATCACATTAATATAGTTTTTACTTTACCTATGTGACTGATGACTTTGGCAAACAAATTATACCAAACCTCTTTGGCTTATAGAAGTTTATCTATTACAAGAGGGTAAGAGTGATATCTATTTAATATAGTTAATATAAATATCAAAAGGAGATAAGTACCTATAAAACTCAACTTACATCCTGTTACATGATATGTGATCTAGGTTATATTATTATTATGTGATCTATGTAATTATTCTTTGTATATATAGACTAAGTATAGAATGAATGAGTTAGATTACAATAAAGATGAAATATTATACCCTTTGCGATGTCTATATCTTATTATTATTACTAATATTTCTCTGTTTAAGAGTACATAGTAGAAAATTGAACTGAACTAAGAACCAGGAAGAGCTATGTGCTGGTGGCTCATGGCTGTATTTCTAACTTCTCAAGAGGCTTAGATATAGGGATCAAGGATTGAAGCCAACCTGAGCAGACAAATTCGTGAAACTCTCTAAACAAGAAAAAAAGCCAGAAGTGGTAAAGTGAAAATAAAATACAATAAAACAAGAATGAGAGGCCCTCATTTCAGGCCTTAGTACCAACATACACACATGAACAAGGAACATCGCATTTCAAATACTAAATTTTGACTATTACCTTTGTTCTTTCACCTGGAACATTCACAGCTGCTATGCAGAATATTTATTCTATGACCACATGTACTATCAATATTAGTGCATGAGACACAAGAACAGAGTCAGCTTGAAGACAGTTCATTTTCCTCTGGGTTGATAGGTTCTCTCTCTTTTGTTGGCCAGAAAAGAGAAGACTCATCTACAAACCTCGGGGAGAAATCACACCGTGGATGACAGTGCTGAGAGGTAAGAGGGCTCTGTCTGCTTAACATACCTAAAACTACTTATGGATGAAATCATTTTGCATACAATTTAAAATCATTTTGAGGCAGATTGTCTATTACTTGTAGCTAAAAGAAGCCTAACAAAGGCATATTTGTAACTTTTATATTGAATAGAGCTATGGTATAAAATAGTTTCTTCTGGATTCAGCTGTGAAATTCAGTCAAAAAGAACTTTAAGCCATTTCCCTGGTTAGGGGATGGGGGGAATGAAGCCTAACTGCAGATACACATATGGACCCTAATCCAAGAGCTTCTATTTCTTACCTCAAAGTGTAAGCTACTGTTAAATTAGTAGTCTACTCCACCTAGAGGGACGGGTTCTGAATGTGCAAATAGTAAGAGCAATCACTTGTAGAAAGCAGGGGGCAGTTCTGTTCTTGAATTTTAAAATGGTTGAATATAGTCTGCCTTGAGGTCCTTTCATTTGCTTCTTCCCTCTGGATTGTCGAATAGTATTGGAGAGCAAATGTTTCCCTTGGGTTGAATGCCAGTGGCTCATGCCTAGAGTCCTAGATAGAGCCAGGAGGCTGAGATCTGAGTATTGCTGTTGAAAGCCAGCCCTGGCAGAAAAGTCTGTGAACCTCTTAACACCATTAACCACCAAAAAGCCAGAGGTGGTACTGTGGTTCAAATGTTAGAGCACTGGCTGCGAGCACAAAAGTTCAGGGACAGTGCTCAAATCCTAAAATTAAGCTCTAGTACTGGCACACACACACACACACACACACACACACACACACACACACACAAAATATCTCCTGCAGGATGTAATCTCCCATAAACTCAGGAGGTGGGCATTAACATGAAGGAGAGAGAGAGAGTGAGAGAGAGAGAGAGAGAGAAAGAGACAGTAAGAGAAAGAGAGAGAGAGAGAATAGGAAGGGAAGACTGTATGCTTTCCTAGAGCTGTTAATAATAGAGGGACAAGGGCTATAAATAATTGATAGCTGTCACCTCCCCGCTTCTTGGTTATTCATAGGCTTTGAGATGATCCTTTATCTTCACACCATCTAATCCTGTTACATCACATGCACTTCCATTGCTAACATTAATATGTCTGCCAGTGACACGTACTGAACACTGGCCTTTCAGAGCTAGCACAGACTGCTGATTGTGCCAGTCAAGAGCAATGTAATTGTCACTGGCAGACAGAAATATTACCATCAGACAGAATCATGTAAATAATATGGAAAATAACCTCCAACACCAATGACAGATCTTCATAATGAAGGAGAAGTCTCTTCCATCACATGCACTGGACAACCCTCCTGAAAGAGTCATGGCAGTAGAGACAGAGGTGAGTGCGGTTCAGTCAGGCTGAGCACCTGCACTCTTGATTTTGCACACTATAGAGATAGAGTAGGAGGAAAGCAATGAGAGACTATGAACATTTAAGCCTTTTTTTTCTTCCCAATACTGTCATGTACACCTGCAGAGGTACCACAGCAACCTAGCAGTGATTGCCTTCTGTGACAATGTGGCCACATTAACCTACATACAGTAAATTTCTAAATTCTCCTTCTAGGAAGAATGAGAATCCCAAGCTCAGAGGGGATCAATTCAGAAAGGAAGAAGGCAAAATGCTGTGTTTTAATTGGCAGCTAAAACAATTTGGGCATTCCATGGCTCATTTTATTTTCAAAGTGTTGGAAGGGGTATTGGCTGAATGAATTCTTCTTCTCAGATGCTGCAAGATCCCTGTGCACCTGTGGCAAACACTACCCATTCCTCCTTCTTCCTTGCCAACAGCATCCCAGTTCTGAACAGGATGGCAGGATGCCTGGCTAACTGCTAGCGCCCTCAGCCTCCCTCAAGCAACAGTAGCTAGGGCTGGCTGTGTGGAAATCATTCTGATGAATGAGACATGAGCCTGTGGGGGCATGCTTTTTTTTTCTCTGTGTGTCTCTGTCTCTATGTCTCTGTCTCTCACTCTTGAGAAAGGGTCTCCTTGGCTCATCCTAGCCATCTTCCTGCCTTCCTAGTGCTGGAATTATAAGTGTACCATACCCAGCTGTTGTTATTTTCTTCAAAGAAGGTGTGGAATTTTCCAGAGCTACTCTTCTGCGTTCTACCTTCTCCCTTTCTTGAATGTCTGCCACTCAAGCAGCTCCAAGTACATGTCAAGAGTTGTGCAGACTCAAGCCCTGACCTCAGAAAGCACGAGTCAGTGCCAACATGCTGCTTCCTCTGGGATGGTTCTTTTTTTTTTTTTTTTAAGTTTTTATTATAAAACTGATGTTACTGAGAGGTTACAGTTTCATACGTTAGGCATTGGATACATTTGTTGTACTGTTTGTTACCTTGTCCCTCATACCCCCCTTCCCCCTCCCCTTGTCCCCCGCTGAGGTGTTCAGTTCACTTACACCAAACAGTTTTGCAAGTATTGCTTTTGTTGTTGTTTCTCGTATTTTACCCTTTGTCTCTCAATTTTGGTATTCCCTTTGAATTTCCTAATTCTAATACCAGTACACACTGTTTCCCATACACTCAGATAAGATTACTCTGGGATGGTTCTTATCTGAAATAAACAATTTTCTCTTTCTCTTTTTAATGTTGCCATAGGTTATGTTTTATTGTTTGCTGGTATCGCATTCCTAAGTATAACACTCAATCTCAAAGGCCCTTGCTACACTCTCACCATTAAAAAGAATTTAAAACATCCTTTTAAAAAATCAGGTTAGCAGGGCTGGGGATATGGCCTAGTGGCAAGAGCGCTTGCCTTGTACACATGAAGCCCTTGGTTCGATTCCCCAGCGCCACATATACAGAAAATGGCCAGAAGTGGCGCTGAGGCTCAAGTGGCAGAGTGCTAGCCTTGAGCAAAAAGAAGCCAGGGACAGTGCTCAGGCCCTGAGTCCAAGGCCCAGGACTGGCAAAAAAAAAAAAAAAAAAATCAGGTTAGCTATTATAAGAGACAGTAAAGAAAATAATTGAACTATTTGTTGAGTGTGTAGTATTTGCTGACCATCTTTACATGTATCAACTCATTGAATGGTTGCAGCAATCTTACAAAATATGTTCTGCTATATGTCCATTTCATAAATAGAATAGAGATAGAATGAGATTAATCAACTTACATAAGGGATACAACTAGGAAGTGATGGAGCCAGGATTCCAGGATCTAGAATTGAGGCTTTAAACCACTATATTTTCTGACATATACTTTCCATTTCATAAGAACCAAGTCAAAGTTTTAACTGATGAACTGATAAGTAGGTGATTTACATGTAAGCTCATTCTGATTGTTCTTCTACTCAGAAAAAGATTGTTTTCTGAGATTTGGTGTCAAACAAGTTTTTCCTTGTATAGTATTTTTGTTTCCAGAAGCTCAAAAAAATTTAATCTATCCATCCATCCATCCATCATTTGAAGATTACTATGGAAACTATCTGCATTACATCTAACATATTTGCATTGGTATATATTGCATTTGCCTGATTCTAGAATTGTAGCATTTAAAATTACACATTTTTAAATTTGGATCATTGCAAAGTGAATTTTGAAATCTATCCATGTTGCTAATTTTTATCTGAAGGTTAGTGTGTCCATTTATTTGTCATTGATCATCACTAAAATTGAGATAATGCACTTTTTGGAAAATTTCAAATAAAAATCCATACAAATATACAGTTTTTCTACAAAGGAATTTTGATGTGGTAATAAAAATTAGAAAGGTCAGAGTTCTTCTTGTGGCTGTGCACTTGAATTGCTCTATGAAAATGTGTGAGTCAGTTCTCCATTCTGGGTATTTTTTAGCTTGACTTTTGTTCTCTGGGACCTTTGCTTCATGTAGCTACCAGTTAATAAAAGTGAGCTGAGTATGTTAGTTATATGTTCATAGGCATTCATACAGGTCTCCATACTTTCTTGTTTATTTCCAAATTGCTTTTATTTTATTTCATCTAATTTCGGGTCCAAGTTCTTGCCTCTGTGAATTAAAATTTAATTTTTGCTAATAATAATACACCATGTTTATTGAGTGCCTGCTGCGAAATGCTTTGCTTGTAATACTTATATACCACAGTTAGACACTGTTCACCTATAGGCAATGGTATCACTTGGACTGTTTTCTTAGTCTTGGTTTTGATTGGTTAGTGCCCATGATCTACTGGCTACTTGATATTTTTAACAGCACCCCGACCATAGTTCTAAGAAGACAGGTGCTATGATAATTTGCATTTTTAGAGATAAGAAAGTGTTTGCATTTGGAGTTCCTGGCAGGAAAAGGGTGATTATTCCCACTTTCTTAATTCCTCTAGTTCCAGGCCTATTGGTCTGTATGCCAACATGCTATGTATGATAGATAAACCATGTGTGAATTTTGTCTCAATTATTGGGTTTAAGTTCTTAGGTTCTTGACAGGGCTGGCTGCCATTCTTCTCTGCCTTCCCTGTCATCCTCCATCCAGACCCATTCTACAAGGGAGAAAGCAGATGGAGCATGAGTACTTCCTGTATGTGTATCTATCATCTACATGGAGACAGACAAACTACAGCTATAGGGATCTCTTCCTTGTGTTTTATAAAGTTCATTCTCCTTTTCTTATAGCAATTAAAGCTTGTCTGGATACTTAAAATATATCTTAGCATGTTATTTTTCAGTCAACAATAACTCTGCTACTGTAAACTCTCAGCACAATAAAAAAACTACAACTTTCCTTAAAAGTTTATGGCCTATCTAGTAAGCAAGAAAGGAAAATCACCTAGCACCAGCAGGGATAAACAGAGCAGTAAGTGTTCTTGGTATGCTCTTGAACCAATGTCATGACGGACTTAGATTGTAGAAAGATAGGAGAGCAGATAAAAGAGAAATCAAAGAAACTTACTTTGACCTAGGACCTCTATTTTAAAATGTTTGAGGGGCTGGGAATATGGCCTAGTGGCAAGAGTGCTTGCCTCGTATACATGAAGCTCTCTGGGTTCAATTCTCCAGCACCACATATACAGAAAACGTCCAGATGTGGCACTGTGGCTCAAGTGGCAGAGTGCTAGCCTTGGGCAAAAACAAAAATAATTTAAAAAAAAGAAAATGTTTGACTATAACTTTATGCTCCTGGAAGATATGATAAGTTGGCAAATGAACACAAAAATGTGTTCAGAGCTAGTATTAGCCCTAGAGCACTTGATACAGGTAAAGGTACTCTGAAGGTAGATTTTAAAAGGTAAACTAAATATAATAAACCTAGAAAACATAAGTTTGAGATAACTTTAATAAAGTTACAAGAAAAAACAAACCCTTAAGGGTGTGTAACTGTGACTAAGAATCAACAGGTAGGACACATATTGGACTTCCTCCTCCAGAATGTGAAGGACTACTACTCTAAGTTAAAAATGATTTAAAAAAAATCAAAGTATCACTAATGATTGGAGACATAGACGTAGATACAATAAAGAAGAAATTATATGAAAATAATTTATTTGCAAAGATCACAAGTAGAGTTTTCAAGAACATGAAATCTAATTGAAATAAAAATGAATGGACTGATTGAACCACAAATTAGATACAATTAAAGAGATAATGGATTGAAAAATCAACTGGAAGAAATTAAGTAGACTGCATTTCAGAGGTAAATAAAATTTAGAAACATGAAAGGCTTACAAACATTTAAGAAAAAAGTTCTAACATATCTCAAAGAGAAATTTCAGAAGAAAGTATAGTAGTCCCAAAAAGAATCAGGCTAGTGTTTTCCAGAATTCATTAAAGATGGCAACATCACTTTAGGAAACTCAAGTTCTGGCAGTATAAATAAATCCATACTTGGAAATACCATCGAAAAGCTATAACATACTACAAATAAAGAAATCTTTTAATAAATATAATAGAGAAAACTAATTATGAAAGAAACAACAGTTAGAGGAAAAGTATACCTAACAATTACCATAAAGGCTAGAACACAATGCAATATGTTCAAATGTCAAATGTTAGATTAGGTATAGACAGCTCATGTTCTACAAAAATGCTAAGAATATGCACAATTAATGATTCTGGGAAACTTGAACACACACACACAGATGAAGGAAAACAGATCCTTGTCACCAGTTACAAAAGTCAGCAGGAATCATGAAATTCATAAAAACTATTTAAAGAGAGGACAAAGAGTATAAAAAGAGTAAATCAATGGGGTGAATTTGATTAAGGTACATTACCTGTGTTACAGAATATCACAATGAAACCCCTTGGTACAATTAATTCATGCTAATAATCATTAATATATACTAAAAGTCATTTAGCTCCCTGGCTTATAGTGAGCATATGCCATTAACTGTGACCAATACAAATGCTTATCCATTTTATTTTTTCCTTGTTAGCTTGGACAAAATGTATAGAGAGGGCTGAAGTTTGGTATTTTCCTTCCCATGTGTCAGTTAAAATAGTTTTAACTTTTACAATATTTCTCTTGAAGCTAGACCTTATTAAAAAAAAAGAGTATTCCTGTAAGGTTGAAAAAATAGAAATTAAGATCCCTGCAGGAAATACGATGGTGGGAGTGAACATGACCTGCCCAAGACTCCTGGGACCAAGGAAGAAGACTTATCTCCCAGGAGAAAGATAACTGACCAGTCCAGGCATATGGGGGCCAAGTTGAAACCACAGAAGTATATTTCCTGGCTTTCATTTTATGTTATTTATACAGTTTTAACACTAATATGGAAAAGGCAAAAACTGAAAATAAATTCATTTTCTCTAAATGTGGCCAAGCATTCAGATCAAGAACCAGGGATTAAGGCTAGGGACCTCTGGTAAATTCTGGGGATACTTCCCTTCCTCCTGCCCAAAAGTCCAAGGGGATTTTTCTCCATTCCTCATTGTGAGAATCTGGTAGGGAGCCTGAATATAAAGCACAGGAAAGTGCGGAACCTCCCCTAAGATTTAGCCCCAGAGATGGAAACTTGTCCACACTGATCTTACAGCAATTTGTCAGTTAATTTATCTGTGTGTGTGTGTGTATGTGTGTGTGTGTGTGTGTGTGTGTGTGTGTGTGTGTGTGTGTGCCAATCCTGAGGCTTGAATTCAGGGCCTGGGCACTATTCTCGATTTTTTTTTCTCAAGGCGTATGCTTTACCACTTAAGTCATAGCTTCATATCCAGCGTTCTGCTAGTTAATTGTAGATAAGAATCTTAAGGACTTTTCTTCCCCGAGATGGCATTGAACAGCAATCCTCCAATCTCAGCCTCCTGAATAGCTAGGACTACAGGTGTGAGCCACCAGCTCCTGGTAAGTTTAGGGAGTTCCATCTCAGTATCCTATGGAGCTTTCCACTCTGGCAAGTGATTGTTTCCTCTGTCTTACTGCCCTTATCTTCAGTTGTGGGGGCAATGGCTTTCCCTGTGACCTCTCTTCCTGAGGAATTTAAAGAGTAGTTAATCTCCCATTTGTTCAGCTTTCTTTTCATTATACCAATGAAACATTCTACTCCTCACATGCTGCACTGGAAACTGGATGCTCCCACAATTTAGAATGTAGCTTACAGAGTACTAGTCGAGAGAGAGAGAGAGAGAGAGAGAGAGAGAGAGAGAGAGAGAGAGAGAGAGAGAGAGAGAGAGAGAAGAGACAGAGAGACAGAGAGACAGAGAAAGAGAGATAGAGAGAGAGAGAGAGAGATTGAGACTAAAGAAACTGGCACACTTACCTAGCTATTTAAAATCCCAAGTCCAAAACACCAGCACCACCAAAACAACAACAACAACAACAACAACAACAACAACAACAACAACAACAACAAAAAGATCCCCAAACAAAACCTTCTATACAATCTCAATGGAAGAGTGAATTGTATTTTAGTTGCAAGGGAGGAATGGGATAGGAAAACAATGAAAATAAAACTTTAAGCTCCTTTTGATCATTGATGATTTCAAACAAAACAGCAATAATTTGTTGAATAATAGAAACTTTGATGTTCCTGATTTTGGATTGCTTCTGCCCAGCACATTTCCATCATTTTTCTATGTCACCTCTCCCTTCTCATCACTCCTCCCACGTTCAGTCATACGTCTCCCTCTGTTTCAATATCTTATCTTGCTCCAAGTTACTCATCTATAATCATGCTTTAAAGTCAAGTTCAAGACCTGTCTCCTTGGCTAAGTACTGAATCATTTCCACAATGATTCACCATTAACTTATTTCATCATTAACTCCATTCATTAAGTCCATTAATTCATTTCCTTCTCTGCAAATGAAGTACAAGTTTTTCAAGAGCTGAGATTTTGTTATTTAGACATATTATAAAACCTATTTCTGCCAATATTATAAATTAGGACTGTCTAATTTTATTCCATGACTAAGCCTAGCAGAGAAACCTTAATAAATGTTGCTTTTTGAGTTATATATTAATTTCACTAAGGTATGTGTCTTGTTTTCCAGATGCTTGCTTACGTGTCTCAACATGCGGTCAACTTGACTTTAGACTCGTGAAAATTAAAAACACTAAAATGACCTGAAAACTACTGTGTTTGCTAATATACTGCTTCTCAAATACACCCAGGTGGCTCCAAGTATTTGCATTCATATTTCTGAGTGTAAATTGTCTTTCTTTTGAATGAACATTTGTGTGGGGTATTAACAACTTAATGACTCCATTCCTAGCGATGCTATTGCTGGGACAAAGGTGAGCTAAGGAGGTCTACAGAAATCTAGGGCCTCAACCTGAGATACTGGGCTTATGACGTCATCACAGAAAACCATTCCAAGACATGTTTATTAGCAAAGTTTATTAGCAAAGCACAGAACCCACATAGACATGGGTAGGGCATGCAAATAGAAGTGTACTGATTGTCCTTGCATCAGGAAAACTTATACTAGGTAAAACAGGGATGTAGTTTAAACATTCATCTAGCTAAATGCTTTTATTATCCTAGGCACCTGGTACATCCCAAGTCATTCCTGTTACTATATGGTTCTGACATTATGAGCTTGTTCCAGAGACAATAAGTCTAAAAAGGTTCTTCAGCAACATATACTTCTGCCTTTGTGACTTTTAATTACCATCCTTCAAATGAAGGAAGAGGAGCAGACCAGGCTGTTTCCTTGAAAGTATCCATGCTTGGTCCTTCAGAAACAATAATCATGTGCAGCAAGGACAGAGATCAGGAAAAGAGATCACTTTTCTACAGGCTAGCAAAGGAGCATGAAGCTTCAAGAAAAGAAAATGGTGTTTGTTTGTATCTAATAAGGTTATCCAGCTGCACAATATTTCTGAATTCCAGGTGTCTGCTGCTCATGACACATGCCCTTGGTTTGACCTGCTTCCAAGACAGTTGGAGGACTTGAACTTCTGTCAGACCTAACAGAACGCCCACATCCATATAAATGAAGAGATGTTCGAGTGCACATTTACAGTGCTTTAAGCTTAGAAATCTCATGTGAAGCACATATGTGCACATATACATGCAATTAAAAGCTGTTTATGTTCACAATCACTTTATACTATCTACATTTATGACTTTCACTGGTTCATTGTCTTTTTTTTAAAGGAAGCAAAAGGAAAATCAACTAGATAAATAAATACGGAATTATCTTTTTTTTAAAAAAAACACCTACTTCTCAGAAGTAAACAATATCCTCAGGCTGTCTTTCTCTAACTCTAATGTTTTGGGGGAGATTTTCAGGGAGGGAGGTGACAAGTAGGTCAGATGTCTATGCAGTTCATCACCACTGGTGAAGTCATTTATGGGTGTGATATTACCGCATAGGTGGTGACCTCAGCACCCTGGCATCCATATTGTTCCTGTTTGTAAATTTTATCTACCACAATGTACAGATTTAGTTGAATGATAATGTTGTTTTAAGTGAGAGGTCATAGGGGAATGAACCTCTCAGCCACCAGTGTCTGGAGTTCTACATTCAGGGTTTTCTTCATAATGCCGAAAGGCAGTTTTGCTGTCTCCATTAGTGGCGTCCTTTCCCTCACAGGCCTTGGTTTAAGGATTTTTATTCAGGCTTCTTTTCTGGTTATGCCCTGCTTTGTTCAACTAAAGATATTATTATCATCATTCTTAACGGATGTGCTGGTTCACAGAGATTTTGCTACTGAATTCCAGGTTTAAGGCTTATCAGCTATTTGATCATCACTTGGAAAGGAAGGAAAGCACCTTAGAAGGCTAGATCAATGAGAGAACGATTTTGAAAAGCAATGTCACTTTTTATGTTGTTCCACATATCTAAAATCAATATAAAATGTGTTTTGGCAATAAGAAAGTTATATACACTGACCATTGCTTTAGTGTAACAGAATGAGTTTCAAGTTTTTAATATTTCTGGGCTTTGTCAGGAAATCTGAATTATCCTTCTTATTCTTCTCTTCTCTTTTTCCCATATATAACCTTTAATTATACCTGTAAAGATTTTTTATTTCAATAAAAGAATTTTTTACAGAAATAAAATCTTAGGTAACACTTAGGAAATTGAAATTCTATCTAAGGTAGATGGGGTTGGTTCTGCTGGAAAATGATTCTACAAACTGTAGCTATAAGTTTAAATGTTTTTTTAAATGATAATGAAGGTTTTAGAAGTTTAGGAATATTTGTCCTTATCCTAACCAATAAGAAACAAAACTTCATTGATGTGTCTTGGTCCAGTGTGGAATATTGAAGATGAGAGTGACCAGTGGAATTAGGTCTTCTGGGTTCTAATCTTGTCCTTGTCACCTAAGTTGGACAAGATACTTTTCTTCATTATGCTGTAACTTTCTCATTTGTAAACAGTGAAGGTTGATTAGGTGCTTATCCCTCAAGGTTATTCCGAGAATGAATGAGCAAATTACTTAGTGCAGGACTGGGTACATAGTAACTACTCAATAAATATTAGTTTTAAAGTAACTCAAGTTGTTAATTTATATGCGCTTGAAGGCTTTTTGTTTTCCTGCATCACAGGTAGATAGTAACTGCAAATCTTTAAGATATATTTAGACTTTGCTAGCTGACAATTTCTAAAACAATATATCATATCACTATAAATTGTGATCTTATACTGCAAAATATAGATGGCACATGAAAGTTTAAATTTATAAGGTGCCTATCAGTAATACTATAGACAGCATGGTACATAAAAGTGACAACCAACTCTGTAATAACCATGCAGTTCAAAGTTGTCTGAAGAAAATGTAAAGCTACTAGTTGTTATAGAACTGTATTAATAGTGTGGGTCATTTAATGGAATGAAGGTCTTCATAGAGGCTTTCATGGATATAAAAACAATTATTCTAGGAAATAAAGTTTTATGTGTTAGTTGAGAATACATTTTCCTAAAGATTCAGTTTGAAGTACTTAATAATTTGAATCTTGAAACCAGAAGCTTAGGTACTTTCTACATCTATATAATTTATTATTTCAGGTGTTCTTATCTGCACCATCGGGGTAGTAATGCACAAGTTCATTCCTGTCAAGGTAGATAATCTATATGAAAACATTGACTATATTCTAGGACTCAGCAGAGCACCATATAACTGCAGAATGTCCAAACCATGAAGTTCCAGTGCACGTTATTTACCACTCCCCACAAATGAAGACTGTTGTCAATTGAGTTTGGGACGACTGTGTACTGGTGGCAGGTATTTAGAGGCTTGCATTCCTTTCCTGGACTTTCTCATTTTGGTGCTAGAACTGATTTTTCCACTGCGTGTGTTGGAAGTGTCTGGATCCATGGTTTTGGCACCAAACTCTTTTAATGGCGGACAGCAGGTAGAATATAAACAGAGAAAGTTTCAGCCCCTAAGGTGGAGAGACTTAAGATGTATGTTTTACCTGGTATCTCAGAGGTCCCAAGAGAAATGTTGCCCCAATTGCCCTCAGTGGCTGTTGACTGGATAACATATCCTTTATTGACTGCCCTTTGTTCCTTCCTCATTTTTCTCTTATGCATCCTAATGTTTCTTGCATTTTCTTGCAATGCCACTGACATTTGACTTTTCTCTATGTCCACTTTCAGGGAATTCCAAATTAGGATGAAAGAATTGCATATCTTGTGGAAATCCACAATTACTTTGGCTTCTTTAAGACTCTGGGAAACACAGAAAGACAAGTACATTGAATTTTCACAGTACCTTAATTTTCCAACCTCCCTTACACCATTTGTCAAAGGAAGACTTTGGATAAGGTCAGTGGTTTTCAATAATAATTGTTTAGTAATAATCTGTTAGAGACTGAATCACAAATTACAGAATGTCTTTTTATACACAAATATATAAACATTACATTGTGTATACAATTTATAATATTGTCTTGTTATAAAGAAATGAAAAAGAGCTGGATGTTGGTAGCTCACCCCTGTAGTCCTAGTTACCCAGGAGGCAGAGATCTGAAATTAGCCCAGGTAGTGAAGTCCATGAAACTATTAGCAAGCAAAAGACTGGAGTGGCACACTCTTGAGCAAAAAAACCTTAAGTTTGAGCACAGGAACTGGCAAAAAGTAAAGTATTTTAAAAGTAAGCAGCTTTTAGGATAGGTTAGGAAAATGAAATGAAAAAGAACAACCTGGATGTTTGGATGAACATTTAAACTTTAAAATTAGGGATTTTTTTGAACAGCAATTGAAGTTTTTAATCAGCTTCATTATTTCGTTTCCTAGTATGAGTGCCATACAACTAAGTACTTGCCAATTCTAACAGTTTTAAAATTGTTTGCTTTGTGATTTCAGAAGTATTTTTAATTGGATTGAACCAAAACTTTGAAAAGATAAGGTAGATATCATTAGCACCACAAGTTAAACCAGTGCCAATATATAGAAATTGCACAGGCATTATCACTGTTAAGCTTCTCATTAGAGGGAGGTGCATGCTTAGGCTCTTAAGTCAGGTTAAATGATCTCTTTTATAATGGATACTTTCTAATAGTCTTTATACTACCAAGAAATCTCTAATACTATAATTGAATGAGCTTTATAGATTTCAGTGTCTGCATTAGTCAGAAGATCACAAATTTTCAGTCCCATTTCCAGATTTATTTGGTTTATGTTGGGTTTTGTTTTTTGTTACTGACAATGTATCTACTGAAGTGAGCACAATGACATCATCACCCTAACACACCAGTCTGAACTTTTCTATTTATTAAAGCTATCAAGTTGGTGTTACAATTAAGTTTGCAATTTACTTGGTAAATGAGGTTTATTTATTTGTTTCTTTTTATTTTTTTTGTAGGACATAGAGTTTGAACTCAGGGCCGGGGCACTGTCTCTGAGCTTTTCTGTTCACTTTGAGCCACAGTCCACTTCCAGTTTTCTGGGGGTTATTGGAGATAACAGTTTCAGGGACTTTCCTACCTGGGCTGGCTTTTAACTTGGATCCTCAGATCTAAGTCTCCTGTGTAGCTAGGGTTACAGGCATGAGTCACCAGCTCCTAGCTAAATGAAGTTTATATATAAACAAATAAACAGACACACTTGTATATATTAACTATTTTTATTTTGATCAATAGTAGCCAGGAATGTTGAATATGAAATGTGAATTATGCTATTATGCTTTTCTTTTATTTTTTTTTCTTCTCCAGAAGTTCTGGGTAGATCTGCCAGAACCAAGGTTTCAACTCAAGACCTGGAAGCTATCCCTTAGTTTTGTCTGCTCAGTGTTAGCACTCTAGCACTTGAGCCACAGCTCCATTTCTAAATTTTGTTTCTTATCTGTAATCACAAATAATTCTCACCCTCAGAAAGACAGTGAACAACATGTGAATTTGTGTGGCTTGTCCAACATTGTTTTGAAATACCCTAGAAGGATTCTGACTTTGGGACTTATCCACATACACACTTCAATACATCCTACCAATCATTTCAATAGATATTTGCTCTTGTGTGTCATACATTTTCCAGGTTGCTGCTATGTCAAAAAATGAGTCTAAATACTTAATTTTTTCATCTACTTTGTCTATGTGTAGTGTTTTTTCAAAATAACAAATCTAATCTTTTCCTGTATAAACTCATTAAAAAAAGAATGAGTATAACTACCGAATATTTATCATTGGCCAATTATTTGAAAAGAAACGTGTACATATTTCTTTTTTATTGTAAAAGTGATGTAAAGAGGGATTACAGTTACATAAGTGAGGTAATGAATAAGTACATTTCTTTTCAGTGTTACTCCCTCCCTCATTTTCTGCCGCTTTCTCTCCCCACAATGTCCCTCCCCTCCAAATTGTAAAGTTCGTTTGCAGCATAGTGTCTTGTATCTCTGTTGCATTGGTTCACCTTTTGTCCTTTGTCTCATCATTTCTCTGATTTCCTTTCTCATCCCCAAATCAGATGAACTTATATACAATACAAAGGTACCAAAATCCAGAATAGTGATAACAGGGAGGTAAATGAAAAGGAAAAAAATGAAAGAAAACAAGAAACAATTGCATACAGTGCACTAAAGAAAAAAAGCTCTCATGTTTCAATATATTATAGTCATTTTGATTAGCATCATATGTACATAGTTATTGAGCTATTGGGATCCTCTACTAGAACCATCTTAGACTTATACTAATTATTACAAATCAAGGACACCCGGAATCCTACATTTCTTTGGGGTGGCTCACTTCACTTAATATAATTTTTCCCAAGTCTTTCCATTTCCTTATGAATGGTGCAATGCCATTCTTTCTCATGGAAGCATAGAATTCCATAGTATATACTCATCTTCTTGATCCATTTATCTACTGAGGGGCATCTGGGTGGAGTCCATGTCTTGGCTATGGTAAATAATGCTTCAATGAACATTGTTGTGCTGGTAGGAAAACACATATATTAATGATGACTTCATGTAGATTCTTGGATTTTTATATGTGTTCACCATATAAAGAAAAAGAGTCATTATCTGGGCCTGTGCCCCTAACTTACTGTGAATTAAAATGCCAACAGTCAGTTTAATAAATTGCCTCTATCTCTTCAGTGCTATATGTTCTGAAATGTTTTTTTTGTACTTCCAATGATTCTTTAAGTGCATTTTCATCGTCATACTTAAAATTTTCTTGCATAACTACAGAGGTACATGCACAAAGTCCATTTTTAGGAAGCAGTCTTAGATCTCTTCCTTACAAGGAAGTATAGATATATTGGAATACCAGGGTTTTTTTGAGCTTTCACTTTCACTCTTATTAATCAGGGCTTAGGTTTTCCTTGTTTTAAGGATAAATACAGAAAGTTGTGTTTTGGGATGGGCATCTGTCAAACAGAATTATTGGAGGCTCTTATCTGAGGACTGAAGTTCAAAGCCAGTCCAGGAAGGGAAGTCCATGAGATACTTATGTATAATCAAGTGGTTGAACACCAGTCTTGAGCACAAAGTTAAGGGACAGCTCTCAGTCCCTGAGTTCAAACTCCAGTATCTGCTTTAAACAAAAAAGTACAACCAAACCCAAACAACAACAACAACAACAACCTACAATTATTGTTCTCACAAAAAAAAAAAGAAGAAAAGGAAAAGGAAATGCCTCATGGTGTCTGGAAAGCCACAGAAAGGTCAGCTGTGACATTGAAGGAGGAGGAGAGAAGTGAATAAAGGTTTTTGGAGAATCAGTACAAAGTATTCAGTATTGTTTAGGAAAGAGAATGTTTAACTGTAATTTACTTCTTTATGTGTCCACATCTAGAATCTGGAAATTATCCTCTCAGATCGTACGATCTTCAGTATCATAAGGAAGCATGGGGTGATGGAAGCATGTAACCGGAGAAACTTAACACTTCTGCCTGCTCAAGGTGACAGGGACAATTATTTCAAGTACACTAGGAGATTTGTGCCATGAAATTCTACCCACAGCAATTAGGAGCCATACTTTGGAAGCAATTTTCTCAGGTGTAAGGAAACAATCACCGGGACATGCATCTTAGTAGAGCCAAGGGCTTTGATGTGAGCCTTGTGTGTCTGGGTTCACTTATGTCATTAACTCAAAATGAAAATCTACACTCAGGACTAATGTTATCCTTGGCTTTTGGAGTAAACTTGGACCTCAGTTTCCAAATGCAAATTCCAATCATTACCGGTTTCATGTTACAGTCTAGAAATGAGGAATTGGTATTGTTACTGCTGTTGTTAGCAGTATGGGTGGGTAACTGTACCAAACTCTCAGAGTAGAGATAGCTGTTGAATGATAGTTTTCAATACATGGATACGTTACTTCCTCCTTCAGAATGTGTATAATATAAGCTTTGCTATGCATGTTGATTTAGGTTCAGAAGGACAGGGATGTTATGAATGAGAAACATACTTTGGAAAACAATCTTCAGTAGATAGTGGATCTTCCTGGTACTGATAGTAACTTTTTTCTCTCTCACACTGTTAATGAAGGTTGAAATCTGGAATAAAAATTCATTACCCCCCCATCCTATTTCTAGTCTTATAACTTCAGATTTCACTCTTGGTACAGCCTGAGTGCTCCAAATAAGTTTTCTGAAAAGTTCCACATGATGTCCTATTTGTGGCAGAGAGCTTCATGACTGCAGGTTAGATCTTAGTGTAGGTTCCCTAATGGGCTGCTGTGAGCTGCTGGTGAGCAGCAAGATGGAGTAGTTCATAGTGTAGTTCCAGGATGAGAAGAGGATGAGGGTACAGATTTCTAATACTCATCTTCTTCTTTGAACTTTTCCTGGACTTAGGATTTTATGTGGGATATTTTAAAACCCAACTTTCAGGTGCTGATATTATCACAGTGAAATTTTGCAAATTATCATAGTAGGAAAATAAAAAGGAAAAGGAAAAGGAGGAGCCAGCAGATGGAAAACATATTAGAGTGCAAAAATACTGGCAAACATGTATGAGACCAATCCATCCATTTCCTACATTTACAAATGAGCAAAATCAGGGCAATAAAATACATCTATTTATTCTGGAAACAAAAAAATAAAATCAGAAGTATTTGTTGTCTATCCTTCTTTGTATTTGTTGTCTTTCCCTTCCCTGTTGACAGAAAAAGTGATTGGAAAAACCACTTGTTGAATTACTCTAAGCCTGTGAATCTATCTCGGGATGTGGGCTGGAAGTCTTAGTCATGCATGTAAAGTTTGTATGTGTGTTTGTCAGGGAGGATGAGGGGAGAGTTAGTGTTAACAGCCACACACATGTTATTTAGAAAATGCAGAATGTCTTTGAGCCTAAGCAATTCCCCCCTCACCTAGTTTCTAAGCCCATGTGGATTCCAAGAGGATCTTAATCCATATGTTCCCGATTTGCTTTCACTAAGTCATCTGCATGTTGTTGGTAAGAGTCCTTTGATGTCTAAGAAGACTTATGAGCAATTTTTATGGCCTCTCGGGGTCTTTGTTCTTTCAAGAGGCAAGATGTGCTTTGCCTGTATGGATGGCACTCTCACATTAACCATCCAAAAGTTCCCTGAAGTTTGCAAAGGAGGCAGAGGGAATTTTTAACCTTGAGGAGAGACTCCCTCTCCTTTTCAGTGCCAAAACTTTGGAAAAAGTGTGTCTTTTTCAAAAAGGGAATATGTTGTCAGCATTTCAGTGTCCCTTTCTGGTGTGTGTGTGTGTGTGTGTGTGTGTGTGTGTGTGTCTTTCTCAATTGTTGAGAAGGATGTTTTACTAAAATATAATTTTGTGGTTTTTTTAACCTTTCACTTTTTTTTTTCATTTCATACAGGGTGCCAAACCATTAATAATTCCCCGCCTCAGCCAGGCACAGGTGGTTCACACCTATAAACCTAGCTACTCAGGAGGCTGACCTCAGGAGTTTGGATCAAAGCCAGCTTGAGCAGAAAACTCTGTGAGACTCTTATCCACAACTAACCAGAAAAAAAAAGCCAGAAATGAAGCTGTGGCCCAAGTGGTAGGGCACTAGCCTTCAACCAAAAAGCCAAGCTAGGGCATAAGGTGCTCAATCCAGGCTCCAGTACTAGTGTACAAACACACATGCATGCATGTGCATGCATATACACACACACACATACACACACACAATTCCTTGCCTCAGAGAATGTTTTTGGTAGGGCTAATTAATAGTACAAAGAGAGAAGGAATTGGCTCTAAAGGTAGTTAGTTATGGTTGGAATGGGGAAAGGATAAGTGGTCCTTTGGAGTGGGGTCCTTATCACACTCCCGAAAAAGTTCTGGAGAGAGGTCAAAATCTGAGATGTGATGGCACAGGGAACTACTTAACTAAGTTCAGGAGTTCCCAACAGCCACTTTCCTAGATTCTGTTCATGGCAGAGGAGCAGCTAACCCATGGCCTACCTCCAGGAACAATATGCAGGGGTTCCTTAGCCATCTCTGTAGAGATCCCTAGGAAAGAGGGTGAGAACCTTGTGTTGCCTCAGTGCCATGTGAAACCTTGGGGCCTTTGATCCTGGTTGGAACAATAACAAACACTGCATATCCTTCAGTACACTAAGATGAAGCTGTCACCAGATTGCAGATGACATAACAAAAACAGGTATGTGATTTTTCCAGAATACCTGAGTTTGTGTACTAACTTCATCTCCACTACACTCATGGCTGTTATTTTGAGTGCTGTAACGTAACTCCATGTCTTAAGTAATGGCTATTGTGTGTAGGTAATTCTATTGTGTTGCGGGGAATGGTCAGTGATATTAAAAGCTGTTGTCTCTGCCTTCTGTATATGCTAACTTTTATTAATCTTTGCAGACAATCTCAGTAAACTTAAAGCAGTGTAATTAATTGTTTTATATGGATCGTTTCATTTAATCTTTGCAGCAATTTTACAAAACAGAAACTTCTATTACCACCACTTTACAGGTAAAGACACTGAAGTTTAGGTTGGGAATATGGCCTAGTGGCAAGAGTGCTTGCCTCGTATACATGAAGCCCTGGGTTCGATTCCTCAGCACCACATATATAGAAAACAGCCAGAAGTGGCGCTGTGGCTCAAGTGGCAGAGTGCTAGCCTTGAGCAAAAAGAAGCCAGGGACAGTGCTCAGGCCCTGAGTCCAAGGCCCAGGACTGGCAAAAAAAAAAAAAAAAGACACTGAAGTTTAGAAAGAGGGAAACTTTCTTAATATCATGTATGCAAAAAGAGATTGTGCTAGGATCTGGTCCAAGGCTATGTGCTTCTCCAATCTCTCTCTCTCTCTCTCTCTCTCTGTGTGTGTGTGTGTGTGTGTGTGTGTGTGTGTGTGTGTATGTGCATGTGCTTTCCAGTACTAGGACTTTAACTTGTGGCCTTATGCTTCTGATTTGCTTTTTTGCTCAAGACTAGTATTGTACATTTGAGCCACATCTCTACTTCCAGCTTTTGGCTGGTTAGTTGGAATTAAGAGTCTGTCAGATTAGTTTGTCCCGGCTAGCTTCAGACCTCAGTGCTCAGATCTCAGCATCCTGAGTAGCTTACAGACTATTATTCTTAGTCTCAGTTGTTTACTTCTTCCATTACGCTATAAATAAAACAGGCCATATAGTTGAATACAAGAAAAGAAAGTTCAAAAAGAGGAGTTGAGTGAGGGGTGAAATGGTCAAGAATGATTTCCTGAAGTTCTAGGTTTCAACATTAGTTTCATATAGCAACCCTGTACTATTACATTGTCCCCTGACCTTTGAAATGTAGAAACTAACCCTCATAACATGGATGAAATTCAGCCAAAGAATGTTATTCAGAGAGTAAAATTGGAATATGATAGAAAACATAGAGGCATAACTGTTTATAGGACAGTTGTTTTTACAGTAAGAAATCAAGCCAGAGTACAACAGAAAGCGATATAAACAGAAGAGTAAGTTATACTGGCCATTGGGATGGAGTGTTAAACAGTACACAAACCACAAGGCTTCATCTCAAGTGTGTTTCCTACCTCCGCATCTTCAATGCTTGTTAAAAAGGATTTATACCTGGATTGCTTTATCTAATTAAGAAATTGTATTTCAGGGCTGGGGATATGGCCTAGTGGCAAGAGTGCTTACCTTGTATACATGAGGCCCTGGGTTAGATTCCCCAGCACCACATATACAGAAAACGGCCAGAAGTGGCGCTGTGGCTCAAGTGGCAGAGTGCTAGCCTTGAGCAAAAAGAAGCCAGGGACAGTGCTCAGGCCCTGAGTTCAAGGCCCAGGACTGGCAAAAAAAAAAAAAGAAAGAAAGAAAGAAAGAAATTGTATTTCCATAGGGGCTAGCATTCTGTATTTTCCCGGATACCTACCGGACATCTTAGTGACTCAGGTAGTCACTGAATTTGAGAACTGTTGCTGTAAATCAGATGATTACGTACCTGACAGTAATAGGAGAGCTAAGAACAGAGAATCATCCTGTGAAGTAATGTTTATGACTGCAGAACACAGATAGGAGATGGAGAAGTCATCCCCATGTGGGTATGGTAAGGCTAACATGTGGCTTTTCATCTTGGAAAGAGCCTTTAATGTCTGTGGGAAGAGGAAGAGGAGGAGGGGGGAGGGAGGAGGAGGAGGAGGAGGAGGAGGAGGAGGAGGAGGAGGAGGAGGAGGAAGAGGAGGAGGAGGAGGAGGAGGAGGAGGAATACTTTAAATATGTCCTGTTTCCTCAAGTTGATGGCTCTTCCTTCAGAGGACAAATGATCAGATTGTGTTGGACCAGGTTAAAACCAGTCTGTATTGTCTCTTGGTTGGATGAAGTACCTTATGACAGCTGTTTATTATATGGTGTTTTGTGGCATTTAAAGGAATCTGTTCCACTGGGAGAGGGAGATGCAGAGAGGAGGGTGCCTCGATCCTGGGAAGAAGCAGCAACCTACTTTGAGTGTTGACTTTCTGTTTGTGAGATATATAGTCAGCATTTCTAATGAATCTGCTGGAAGCGGCTGGAATATTATGATTTATAGCACCTTACCCCTCTCTATCATAGCATTTTATTAGATGGATGGGAAGCTGGTAGTAATGAGGTTAGGAATGAGAAAACATCCATCAAGCTTTGCTACATCTTCTCAGGAAAGACAACACACGATCTCATATGTCACAGGCAGTGATCTGGGTCATGATGATATAAAATGCGTGATTAAAACCAAGCATTTGACACTAGATAATAGGCATCTAGTTAAAAAATAGCTCTAGTGTTCCCGACTTTTAATTAAACCCAACTCGTAAATATGCACTGTGGTAAATATACTGCAGAATGTGGCTTGTTTCTATTCCACCACATAACAATTACCTCCAGAATGGGGGCTTTATTTCACTACATGGTGTTCTCAGTCAGCCGATGGACTGAAATACAAATGTTAAGTCTGTGAAGTGAGGCAGGCAGGCCAGCAGCAGCCCCGCCCACTGCCCTCCTGCTGGCCCCTCCCACCTGCCCTTGACATCCTGCCTTCCTCCTTCCTCTCACTCTCCACTACACCATCAATCTAAATAAAATAAAACACATTTAATCACTCCCAGCAATCTCTCCCTGGGACCTTTGATTACATCAGTAATGAGAAAGAGGTGGGGAAGAGGAGGAATCTTTCTGATCCATAACCTTGGCGTTCCACAAACCTGTCCTGCTAACAGGTTTATTTTTTGACAGGACATTCATCTATACGAAAGCTTTAAAAAGTGTCTATCTAGCTAGTGTGGGTGGCTCACATCTGTAATCCTGGCTACTCAGGGGGTTGAGATTTAAAGATCAAGGTTCAAAACATCCAGGGCTGGAAAGTCTTTGAGACATTTGTCTCCAAATAACTTCCAAAAAGCTGGAAGTAGAAGTTGGCTCAAATGGTAGAGAGCCAGTTTTGAGCAAAGAAGGGAAGGGACAGTATACAGGTCTTGACTTCAAGCCCCAGTACCAGTACACACACACACACACACACACACACACACACACACACACACACACACACACATTCAGAATACTAGATGGGGTATATTTGGAAACTGGCTAATTCTTGGGTGATACAGTTGACCATAGGCCAGGTTAGAATCTAGATTTAACTTTCTGCCACTAACTGTTCCTTTTGCCACTTATTCCATCTTTGCCATGAAACTTTGTTAAAATGTAGATTCTGAGTGTTGATGGCTCATCCCTGCAATCCTAGCTACTCAGGAGGCCATGATCAGAGGACTGTGGGTCAAAGCCAGCCCCAAGCAGGAAAGCCTGTGAGATTCTTAATCTTCACTAAACTACCAAAAAAAGCCAAACATGGAGGTGTGGATCAATTGGTAGAGTACTAGCCTCAAGTAAGAGATGCTCAGGGACAGTACCCAGGCCCTGAGTTCAAGCCTCAGGGTGTGTGCGCACTCGTATGTGTGTGCACACGCGCGCGTGTGCGTGCGCACACACACACACAGGCAAATTCGCATTTCACCGCTCTGGGTGGGAATTTATGTTTCTGAGAGGATCCCAGGAAATAAGGACAGTGTCTTTGGACCATACTTCGTGGAGA
Organism: Perognathus longimembris pacificus; assembly: GCF_023159225.1. Classification (NCBI taxonomy): domain Eukaryota; kingdom Metazoa; phylum Chordata; class Mammalia; order Rodentia; family Heteromyidae; genus Perognathus; species Perognathus longimembris. The sequence goes on along the minus strand of NC_063161.1, from coordinate 87,110,332 downwards.
AAGATGTTCAAATACAGGCATCATTTCTTACCATTGAAAATTTTAAAGTTCAGCTCTTTATTTTTTTCTTTCTAAGTGCAATTAGACACATTCATGCAGTGACTATCGAGAGAGCATCTAACTTCTATGAAAGGCATAATAGTAGAATCAATGACGTTAGTCTGATAGTATTTAATTAGGAACATTCGATTTTATGGCACAGGATATGGAACTCAGGGCCTCACCTACATTAAGCCAAATGCATGCTCTTTCTCTCTCTCCTCTCTGTCTGTCTCTATCTCCTGCAACCATAGTCCCCAGTCTTTAAGATCATTTCTGAATATATGACTACCTTCATGAAATTCAGATCAATTCAGTTATTATTTCCTGTGTCACAATCTAATTCAGCAACCTATTCTTGTGATCAGACAGCACTCTGTCAGAGCAATTCTTCATCCCTTTAGATCCCACCTGTTCACATTTACGCTCTGCTCTCATTTCCTGATCTCAGAGGAGATGAAGAACAGCTGATCACCTGTGGAAGTAATTTATCTTAAATTAGCATGGACAAACCATGTGTCTGAAAGCAAGAAAACCCGGTTAATAAACAGGAAACCAAACAGCCAGGCCTGTCCCCTAAGAGTTGTGTCTCCCCAGAGCCAAAAAGCAAAAGGTTTCCTATGCACCATAGTCAAGCAGTCACAGCTATAAACAGCTGTGACTCAACTGGGAGGGTGGGTGCTGCCTTTGTGCCCATGAAATAAGAAGAATTTCTTCCTGCATAAGATTTGACTTATTGTCTTATTTCCTTTTAATGTGAAGATCAGGCCTCTATTCTCCTTCCTTTTATTTCCATTTGGTTTTGATGTGATTGCCGTAATTATGTGTCAGCTATTACCAAGCACATTCTAATTACTCCATTTATTTCTGGAATCACTGTTACTACATACTGCTTTGTTCATTAGTAAACTCTGAAGGGACTTCCTTGCACATGTCACACTTTACAGTCTGATTTTACATGATGTGCAGTGCTCAAAAGCACCATTATTTGGAACAAATTTGCCAAGTTAATATGTGATTTTTGAATTGGACTTTCTTGACTAATGCAGGACAGCACTTCCCATTCTGAACGTGTTGTTGCTAGGAAAAAAATGCCAATCTTCTTCTTATTATTATTTGACAAGAGGAACACTCATGAATCAATATTTTGTTTTCTACTTGTACAGATGGTCCATTGTGTTTTAATGTGCCAATCGGTATTGTCTTAATCATTCTGTTTTGTGTTTTACTACATGTGTTTGTAGGCTTTATGGTTTTAAATCTGCCTTCCCTAATGATATAATGGTGTTAACATAAGCAACTAGCCATTTAGGCCTTTTGGTTATCTGTGAAATGGGTTGGATGGAATTTTCTTTCAATGTCCTGATGATATCATGAATTAATATTTTGACTTTATCTGGAAGATATCAGTATCCCCAAAGGCTGGGAAAGCAGAAGTTACTAAATTTAAAATGTTTTTAGTGGGGTTGGGGATATGGCCTAGTGGCAAGAGTGCCTGCCTCATATACATGAGGCCCTGGGTTCAATTCCCCAGCACCACATATACAGAAAATGGCCAGAAGTGGCGCTGTGGCTCAAGTGGCAGAGTGCTGGCCTTGAGCAAAAAAAAAGCCAGGGACAGTGCTCAGGCCCAGAGTCCAAGCCCCAGGACTGGCCAAAAAAAAAAAAAAAAAAATGTTTTTAGTGGTTTTATATAATATATTCTAAACTATTAATTGAAATTTAGTCTGCAACTCATTAAGCACTGAAAGTATAGGAATATAATGTAGCACATTAGCATTGTAATTTTTGCATGTGCAATCATTTCCATTTTAATTACATATTTTTTCTCATTCTAAAAATTTCAGTAATATCCGCTGTCTCTTGCTACACAACCCAGGCTGCTCTTGAACTTGGAATCCTATTGCATCATCTGGTGCAGTGCTAGGATTATAGGCATATACCATGGTACCCAGCTTACTCTTGTCTCTTTATCATTCAAACACTCACTAAACTGATTGAGAAAATTAATTGCTTCTGGAAATTAGACATACATGTTTATGAGATCATTTTATAGCCTACTGAAACAAGACATTTGAAAGGGAACACCATTTAAAAACACTGTCTATTCATGTATTTGTAGATGTTTGCTTTGTATTTGCAATAAAACTTAAAAAACATAGATTAGGAAATAAAATATTAATGATAAGAAAATGATTTATCATGATGAAGAATTCCCTGCATAGTGGAGAGAATTAAATGGTGAGTTAAGCACAATTACTTTAAAAGGAAAAAAGCTGGGTCCAGTGGCTCTTTCTGTAATCCTTGCTACTCAGAAAGCTGAAATCTGAGTATCAAGGTTCAAAGCCATCTAGGCAGGAAGTTTGTGAATTTTTTATCTCCAATTAACCACCCCAAATCGGGAAGTGGAGCCATGGCTCAAATGGTACAGTGCCAACCTTGAGTCAAAAAGTTAAGGGACAGCAGTGGGGGGAAAAGTAAAAGAAAAGAAAGTATGACACTAGAATTAATATCTTCAGAAAATAAAATGAGCAGTGTGGAGAATAAACTGAAGCTCAAGTAAAATACAAGGAAACAGGTTGTAAAGGAAAAAATATCTACAGAGATGGTTATTATAAGGAGATCAGAATAAATACAACATAAAATGAACCATCCATAGTAGAAGATAATTCTGACCAATAAAAACCTAATATGAAACCAAAGTTTTTTATTATAAACCAGAACAATGTGTGCAATGAGAGGAACTTTTTGACACATGCTGAAAAATTGATTACATTTCCATGAATACAAATCCTGCAAGCATCTGATCATCATGATAATAATAAAAAGACAAACCAAATATATTTCAGACTTTTCTGCTGCAAGATTATCTGCTATAAGTGAACATAAAATAATAAAGTTCCCTAGGTACAAAGTTCCAATCCAATAATTTCATCTCAGTCAAATAATCATTTCTGAGGAGGAAGAGCCAAGAACAGCTGATCAGTAGTGGCAAAATGCTAGTTTAGTCTTGTACATTTCTTGGGAAAAATTAAACAAATATATCAATCAATGGAATGATGAATTCAAACTTAAAAAAGGGAAGGTCACCCTTTAGAAAGAGTTGCACTAAATGTAAAACTGGGTAAAAGTAGCTTGAAGTAAATTTATTTGTTCCAAATAGAGTCACAAATGACATAAATCCTGTAAACAATTCTTGAAGAGGAATATAAGATGTACTAAGCAACTTTGGTCTCAAGGCTCAGTTATACAAACTAAAACCAAAACTGGTGAGAAAAATGCTCAGAAGGATTAATTTCCTCATTTCCCATAAGGAGAGGTCATGGCTATAAATACAGTAATCTTTAAATATGGTTAGAACGAATTTTGACTGTAGGAAGGATAGTTGTATATCATTAAAGAAATGCTTTAAGAAATTAACAAAGGTCAAGAAAATACAAAAAAATGGGAAGGATACAAAAAGTACAAATGCTTATTATCCAAGAAAATAGATGCGACTTAGTTTCTGTCTTGCTGCTAGAAATTAATTGAGATTGAACAAGATCAGCTTTTTGCATTATATGAAACATTACCTAAAATCAAATCAGAAAGAAACAGAGTAATTACCGTTAACAGCTAATAGCAAAACAGGAAAGAATAAAGCAGTAGCTATGTAACTATTTTTAGACAAAGTAGAGTCCAAGGTGTCATTTGATGAAACGATTGCAAGTGAACACAGCAAAAACTTGAAACATGATTATTTCACACCGAGAAAATCGCAGAATCTGAAACTGAGTGTGTATAACATCAACTTTATTTGATAACATTAAAGATGGAAATAAAGCTGGATAGTGGTGGCTATTCAGGAGGCTATGATCTGAGACTAGCAGTTCAAAGGCAGCCCAAGCAGGAAATCTCCAAATAACCCGCAAGTCAGAAGTAGAGCTACAGCTCAAGTGATAGGGCGGTGGACTTCAATAAAACAAAAGCTAAGGGACAAACCTGGGCAAAAGTTAAGACACCTTACTCAAAAAGCAAGTTGATAATAGGGATTGGGGACTCCATCCTAGGTCATCATTGTAGCTACTCAGAAGTCTGAGACCCGAAGGATCTTGATTCAAGGTCAGCCTGAACTTCCTCTTCAAAATAGACAGCAAAAAGCAGGAATACAAGCATGGCTATCATGGTAGTGAGCCAGCCTATCACTGGTGAGAAGCTGAGTTTAAACCCCAGTATAACCAAAAGAAACAAGCAAACTAACAAAAGCAAGTCAAATATTTTGGTACATACCTATAATCCCAGTTACTCAAGAGAAAAAGGTAGGAGGATTGCAGTCTGAGGCTGGCCAGGGCAAAAACATCAGACCACATATGACAAAAAAAGGCATTGCTCAGATAAATCAGAAATGTAAATTAATTAATTACTTAATTTAAAAAGCCACTATTTCTGTCTGAACATCTAAGTTACAGTGCCATACATACTTTACTACAATAATCATAACTTAAATGTCTCACTTAATGAATCACAAGGTAAATATTTCCCAAGAGATAAAATAAAAAGCTGGTATAATCCAGTTTAAAAATGTATCAAAACTATGAAAATTGTAGAAAAAAAAGCTGACCCTCCATATTCAAAATTATTATAAGGCCTGAATTTTCATTTTTCAGTTTATGAAAGCCTAAAGGATAAAAAATGCAACGAAGGCAAATCAGTGTTGAAAGAAGAAAAATTTGTGTTTGGGCTTTCTTGGTGATTGTCATAGATGAGAATATACAGATCATTTGTTCAGTAAAGTACAGAGCTTGTGAAAAATAATCATAAAATCAGACAACTTGTTATTATACCTGTTAAAATACATTCCCATCTTGCCTACTTCTGAGTATCTTAAATGAACAGGTTTGAGATATAACTCTCCAGTGGAGAAAATATACAGAGAGGATCAAAAAGTAGAATTCGACCATCAGGACCAAGGCTTCTCAAACCTGAATGATGTCACAGGCAGCTGAGGGAATTGAAAGTGACATCTGATGCAGTGTATCTCAGTGGGACCTGACATACCACTCAGAGGACATCTATTCTTTTCTGTGGATGAAATGAGAATGTGGCAACTGAACCAGGTTCGTAAAGCTCTTGCCATTTTTCTTTATGCAAAATCAAGACTAGAGTTTTAAGCTTTTAAGACAGAAATAGTGGGAAAATACATTGCTTCTCTTGAAATTAGAGAATTTCAATCAGTGCTTACTAAATGTGAAGCTCTACATAACAGCGTTTTCAGTACTGTACATAATTGTTCTGTGAGACCACTGTTGGTTTTATTCCTGAGTGACCAAAAGGAATTGTCCTTTCCTTTATTTTTTTTATTGTCAAACTGATATACAGAGTGGTTACAGTTTCATACATTAGGCATTGGATACATTTCTTGTACTGTTTGTTACCAACTCCCTCATTTCCCCCTCCCTCCTCCCCTTTCCCTTTCCCCCCATGAGTTGTTCAGTAGATTTACACTAAACAGTTTTGCAAGAATTGCTTTTGTAATTGTTTGCCTTTTTTACCTTGTCTCTCTCAATTTTGGTATTCCCTTTCAGTTTCCTAGTTCTAATACCTGTATACACGGTTTCCAATGTACTCAGATAAGATAGAGAGATAGTGCAGGTATAACCACAGAAAGGGGATACAAGAGGATCATCAACAATAGAAGCTATGGTTTCATATCGCATGTTGAAAGTAATTACAACAGTGATATAACAATCATTTCCATAACATGGATTTCATTTCACTTAGCATCATCTTTTGTGTTCATAAGGGTATATAGCTATTGGGCTCTTGTGATCCTCTTCTTTGACTAGCCTAAACCTGTGCTAATTATTGCCTATGAGGGAGACCATAGAGTCCATGTTTCTTTGGGTCTGGCTCATTTCACTTAGTATAATTTTTTCCAAGTCCTTCCATTTCCTTACAAATGGGGCAATGTCATTCTTTCTGATAGAGGCATAAAATTGCATTGTGTATATGTACCACATTTTCCTGATCCATTCATCTACTGAGGGGCATCTGGGTTGGTTCCAGATTCTAGCTATGACAAATTGTGCTGTGATGAACATTGTGCTGGTGGCTTAGTATGGAAGAAAGATAGTCTCTTTAACAAATGGTGCTGGCAAAACTGGTTCAACACATGCAACAAAATAAAACTAGATCCTTATATATCACCCTGCACCAAAATCAATTCCAAATGGATCAAAGACCTCGAAATTAAAACTGCAGAGCTTCTGCAGGGCAAAGGACATAGCTCGCAAGATAAACAGAAAGCCCACAGATTGGGAAAAGATCTTTACCGGCCATAAAATGGACAAAGGCCTCATATCTTAAATATATGCAGAACTAAAAAAATTACATTCTTCCAAAACAAAACCGCAAAGAACCAATAGCCCCCTCTAAAAGTGGGCTAAAGACTTAAAAAGAGACTTCTCTGATGAGGAAAGGAGAATGGCCAAGAGATATATGAAAAAGTGCTCTACATCACTGGCCATAAAAGAAATGCAAATCAAAACAACAATGAGATTCCATCTCACCCCAGTAAGAATGTCCTATATCAAGAAAACTAACAATAATAAATGTTGGAGGGGATGTAGGGTTACCTGTTGGTAGGAATGTAAACTGGTTCACCCACTCTGGAAAGCGGGATGGAGATTCCTCAGAAGGCTAAGCATAGAGCTCCCCTGTGACCCAGCAGCCCCACTTTTGGGCATCTGCCCAAAAGACCACAAACAGGAATTGTCCTTTTCATCTGTTATTGAAATAATAACAACAAGAAAATAAATAGGCAATTTTGATGTCGTAAGTTCCCATTTTTCAATGATCTAACAATTATTCTCTCTTTCTCTCTCTGTGTATATAGATAAGATAGATAGATAGATATAGATATAGATATTAGATCATGGTAATAAATGTAACAGATAGGCACCAAATGACATAGGACAATGATTGCCTATTATGCTTGTGTTTATATAGATAGGAATATTCTGCAAGCCTATGACTTCCTGTGGGTGATCACCCCTAGCAAAGTTTATTAATCATTTTCATGGGACAGTTAGCATTAAGTAAAAATGTTCTCCTTATCAAAAAGGAAACAAAATTAATGTCACATGGGCACACTTAATATCAAAGAAGTAGGTTACAACTTTGCAATTTTGCCATGACTAGCCCAAAGAAGAAAATAGAGATGTTAGCTAGTAGCTATAAGATACCTACTATAGTTTTCAACATCTTGTCCTGCTAATGTAGTCTATGAGCATGAATATTTATTTTCATGTACACATGTGTGAACTCCCCTTAAGGCTGTATACTTAAGAGTAGACTTTCAAGGCCATGGACTATGGACATCATGGTGTTACTGGGTACTATTAGGCTGTTCTTCAGACTGGTGGGAACACACCAGCATGTTTATACACACATACATATATATGTATGTTCATATCATGGGCTGGGTCTTTCTGTGTAACCTCCAGGAACTCATGATCCTCCTGCAAATCCAACATGAGCCACTCACTATTCAGGTGATGAAGATCAGGGAATCTCATGTACTTTGAAGCCAACCTGGACATAAAATTTCAGGAGACTCCATTCCACCATTGTTTAGGCACATGGCATATACCTGTTATCAGTTACCCAGTTATGGGGAAAGCACAATAACTAGGCACACAGTATCATGAGTCCTTTTCACCCTCAGCAACACAAAGAAACACAAATAGGATTGCAGCCCAAGTTCACCGGAGCTGATGACATGGGTCAAGTGGTAGAGCACCTGACAAGAAATTGAGGACTTGAGTTCAATCCTCCATTTCACAAAAACCAACAAAACAAACCTTCTGTTTCTCAGTAATTGTAGAAATTGTCCACACTACTGATAACTGAGGAAGATTCTAGTTTCATATTTTTATATTCTTTGTAGACAAAATTTCATAAAGATGATGCTTATTTGGAACTACAATGGGGGTCAGTGGTGATTGAGGTGTGATATAGCATGAGGTTTGGGAAGAAAAAAGAAAACAACTTGGAATTCAGTTGTTTACGTGTGTGAACACATGTGTATATACATGTTTGTATGTGTGCATGCACACTAGTACTAGGATTCAAACTCAGGGCCTCAAAAAATCACTCAGCTTTTATAGTCATGACTGGTGCTCTACCATTCTTGAAGCATGCTTCTAATTCTTACTTTTTCTTGGTTAATTAGAAGCAAAAGTCTCCAGGTTTTGTCTGTCCAGCCTGGTACCTAACATCAGTCCTCAGATCTCAGCCCTCTGATTAGCTACAGGTATAGATATTAACCATTGGCTCCCAGTCCAGAAGTTTACTTTTGAGCACATTATAAACACATTATAAATACTTTACAACTCTACAAAACAACACACATTCCTTTTCCATTGTGTAAACATTCAGAAGGAAATCCAGAAAAAGAGAGGGGGAAGGGAGAGGGAAGAGATCAGTTCCTCTCTATTCCAAAGGATAACATTACTAATTTGCATTTTGGATTGCATATTATTTGAAATAACATTCATGTTGATTGTTAAAGTGTGCTTTGATGGTTTAGAAAACTAAATTATACCAGCTTTGCTTGGAAACTATACTTGAAAACTACAGACATAAACTCTTCTTTTTTGGAGGGTACTGACAAATGTCACAAATGAAGGCAAGTATTCAGCCCAAACTAAAATAAGTGAAATTTACTTATGAAAAGAATAATTTCCTTTGTGAATGCAAGTTACCATATTTGATGATATAGTCATCATAATAAGAATGTTTTGTCATGTTGGATTATGTTAGCCACCTTTGTTTCAAAGAATGAATCACTTCTCTCACTATGATAATATGCATGCAGCTATGACCACTGGTGGATGCTCTCTCAGCCAGATCTTTTAACATTGTGCCGAATAAGCAGGAGATGGGGAATATTGGCAGGGGGATGGAAATGCTTCATCTAAAGGTCAACACCTAATAAGAGGACGGTATTTATCCTGAACTGGATTGTAGAATCAGCACTGGGTTTGAGCCCAGTTGCTGTTGGGGGACTTAAATATATGGTCCTCCAAATGAGAGCAGGTGGTGTCAAAGGAGCTATACTGGTGTTCAAGATGTATCCTAAAATAGCTTTCAGCTTCTCCATGACCTCATTTTACCATGCTGGCTTGCTTACGAGTATGTTTTGGGGTGGTGTTAATGGTCCAGCATTAGCCATTTGAATTTATGGACTGACATAGTATCGTTAACACTGAGCATGATCAGTAGCCAAGGTGTAACTTTTTCCCTCTATGCTTCCTGCAGTTGGCTAATGTTTTTTAACCAGTGCACAAACTCTGCAGCCAATTGGTAACCTTAGAAATCTGATTGGTTGTGCAGTTGGCAGAGAGACATGGTTAATCAAGGATAATATTAGAGTATGCGTGACAGTCTCAAGATATCATCTAGAATCAGTTTTAGTACAAACTGAAACCAGATAACCAAATATATCATAAGACTTGAATTATTGAAAGCAGCCTACGTAAAGTGAAAGTACCTCATATATTTAGCCCTCAAATGGATAAGTTAGAAATCTTTTAAATTAAATTTTTATCAGAGTAAGACATGTATATGGTAACTTTATAATGATCAATGATGTTATAAGATTTATAATGAAAAACAGCCAACCCTTAACCTCTTCTTTCCTTCTCTAAATTCTCTTTCCAAGAGCAAGTGCTTTTCTATTCCTTTAGATAATTTTTATAGGACACAGCTATTGATGTGTTTCTGGGTTCTTCAGTTTTAGAAATTCTATATTGAATTTGAGTTATGAAAGCTGAAGATTTAATTTTCTTTATCACCTTTTCCTCAAAATATGTTTTCCTTGCTCCTATTCTCTGTCTCATAATTTTAGATATAATCAGAATTTTATATTGTTACCATTTTTATTATTCTTTAAGTTATTTGTTTTCAATGGATACAGAATAGTCCTTTAAGGAAAACATGGGTTAAATTAGGAAGAACACAGTGAAGGGAATTGAAAGGACCTGGGAAGAATTTTGAAGGCTTATAAAGGCATACTGTGGGGGCTGGGAGTATGGCCTAGTGGCAAGAGTGCTTACCTAGTATACATGAAGCCCTGGGTTCGATTCCCAGCACCACATATATAGAAAATGGCCAGAAGTGGCACTGTGGCTCAAGTGGCAGAGTGCTAGCCTTGAGCAAAAAGAAGCCAGGGACAGTGCTCAGGTCCTGATTCCAAGGCCCAGGACTGACAAAAACAAAAAACAAAAAACAAAACAAAAAAAAAACCACAATTTTTTTTAAAAAAAGGCATACTGTGGGTAATAATTTGGGAGCACAAGTGACATATAATGGGTAAGGTACACAGTTTGAGATATTGTATAATACATGGCCAAATAAAGCTTTGTCATTGCTGATCACTGATGGTTCATGTCTACTCCTGGCTACTCAGGTGGCTGAGATCTGAGGATTGTGATTTGAAGCCAGTGTGACCAGAAAAGTCCATGAGACAGTTCTGTCCAATTAACCACCAGAAAACCAGAAGTAGAGCTGTGGCTCCAGAGGTAGAGTGTTGGCCTTGACCAAGAAAAGCTCAGGGACAGTGCCCAGGCCCTGAGTTTAAACCCCATGAACTACCCCCACCACATACACACAAATAAAACAACTTCGTCCAGCTTTTTACCTGACTTCAGAATGCCTTACTAAAACCATGCACAAATTTTATTTCATACAGGTAAAAATATCTGACCCAAAATTGTCTTTATATAAAAATATGCAATGTTTTAGCTAGATGCTGGTGGCTCATACTGTGATTCTAGCTACTTGGGAGACTGAGAATCACAGTTTGGAGCCAACCCAGGCAGGAAAGTCCATGAGATTCTTACTTCCAATTAGCCACAGAAAAGGTAGATCTGTCACTCAAGAGGTAGACCACTAGCCTTTTTTTTTTTTTTTTCCAGTCCTGGGGCTTGAACTCAGGGCCTGAGCACTGTCCCTGGCTTCTTTTTGCTCAAGGCTTGCACTCTGTCACTTGAGCCACAGCGCCAATTCTGGCCATTTTCTGTATATGTGGTGCTGAGGAATCGAACCCAGGGCTTCATGTTTAGGAGGCGAGCACTTTACCACTAGGCCATATTCCTGGCCACAGAGCACTAGCCTTGAGATAAACATACTTCTAGCAGTGTTTTATTATGGGCTGAAATTTTAAAGAATTCAACTGCTAGCCTAATGAAGGAAAATTTCCTTTTTATGTTTGGAGCTGTACTAATACTTGTTCATTTCTTGAGAATCATATATCACACAAACCTTTGATGATTTATGTGGATGCTTAACCTGATTAAATTAAGAAATATTTAGACTATTACAAAAGCACACCGCTGGGTTTGTCTGTGAGAGTGTTTACAGAGACAATCAGATCCATAAGGGCTCAGACCTAATGAATGACATAGACTTTTTGGAATTGGAAGAAGAGTGAAAGGTGGCCTTGGGGGAGGAAGTGGATAACTGGGTGCATGTCCTTGGGGCCTATATCTTGACCTGGCTTCTTCCTGTTACTTTGCTCTACTTCTGTCCATCGTGATAAGATAATGGTCCTCCGCCAATGGCCCACTACTTGGGCAGAAGTTCTGGTGCATGAAACATGCTCACACCATGAACCAAAATAGATTTTCACTTCTTGAATTGTTCTCTCACATATTTTTGTCACAACAGTGAGAAATCCAATACCACTACCACTATTGCTCTTTGAGTGACCAGGTAGGTAAATCTGCATTTTTTGGCAGTCTTGAAGTTTGAACTCAGGGCTTTGTGCTTACTAGGTATGTGCTCTACCACTTAAGTTACAGCCTCTTTCCTTTTGTGCTTTAGTTATTTTTCAGATGAGATATTGTAGTTTTGCCCAGGGCTAACTTTGGATTGTGATTGTCATACCTATGGCTCCCCACACAGCTTGAATCATAGGTATATGTTTCCAGATCCAGCTTATTGATTGAGAGTGGATGCTCACTCATGTAAGCTAGCCTCAAGCCTCAACCTTCCTAATTTCTGCCCCACACATTGCTAGGATTGTAGAGATGAGCCACCATGCCCAGCTGAACCTTCATTTATTCCTACTACGTGTATGTAGATTTTCCAATTTGATATAACATCCACTACTTGCGTTTATAAGGGTATTCAGCAGTCATGTCTGTTTATTTATAGATTAAGATATTTTGTTAAAAGTTACTCTCTTTGATTTCTCCACCCTTGTGATTGCATAGGGTTCATCCATATAATTAAGGATAATCTCCCAGGGCCTTAAGCATAACCATATCTATCAATTCCCTTTTGACAAGATATGATAGCACATTTATAATCTATAGATTAGGATGCTTTGTGGGCTATAACTTTGTTTACACCAAAAAATTGAACTCTGATTCTTGATGAGTCTTCGAAGACATGGTTAAGGTCAACACATGGATGGCCTTTTATTCTATTCTTTGGGAGAAACTACATGCTGGCTCTATTGGTTCTTTCTCTTGGGTGGGTTATTTGTTTATAAAGGAATTATCTAGCATTTTTAATATTATTACTATTTTAATTTTTTTCTAAGGAAAAATGTTATTTTTTGTGCTTAAGTTAATACATTTAATTGAAAATTGAAGAATTAACCATCTCCCAAGGAGTAGCATTAACTAATAAGGGAGGCATGAAAGATTAAACAATTCCTTCCTTTGATGATGTGTTTTGGTCACATTCACCACTATTGCCTGCTCTTATTCCCCTCCCTCCTATCTCTGTCCATATTTCTGAGTTGAAATTTTACCTCTGCTAAAAACATTTTTTGACTCTTTCCCATTCACTCCACTTCCATTCATCTTCAACATTATGTAATTTTACACTTAAATATTCTTTCATTGTTTCATAAGGAAGCATTGTCTATGAACTAGAAAATAAACTTCCTAAGGGTGCTAATGACACCTTTGTAGCTGTGTTTATCAGTGGCTGGTTGAAATGTTTTAATTTAAAAGACTATACCTCCTTTCTTAACTCCTGCCCTCTTACTCTAAAGGATTAAATTCTGAGGCTAATAATTCATCTATTTCCTCCCACCTGTTCAGGTTGGTGGATCTTCCTAGTTTATGTTTTTCCGAAAGCAAAACAACAATCTTAACTGTCTGCCACTGAACTAACCAAAGCCAAAAAGCTTTTAACAAAGAGGATACATGGCTACTTCAAGGGTACTGTACAAATCTGCTGAAGAGAAGGTTCCAGCTGTGGGTCTGCACACTATTGGGCTTCCCATTTTCTGTCACTATGGTGCATGTAATACAAGTTTGTCAGCCAGCTGTGCAGGGCAGCCAACAAAGGGAAGTCAGAGCAAGTGACAGTGGACAGACGACTGTATAAAGTTCCTGACCCAGGTGACTCTGATCACTTCTGGTTAAGTTTTGTATTGTCACAGAAGTGGTAGCTTTCTGTTCAAAAAATTCCCTGGCCATTTATTTATGACATGATCTAAGCCCACAAGGCAATTTCCCCTCTAATTGTCCGTAACCAGGGAGGAGAGATAAAGTCTGTTATTGATTGAACTTCAGGCAATGAGTAAAGACTAACACTGGCTGGGACTGTTGAAACCTTGATAACATTTTCTTTCTGAGAAATGGAAAGAGATTGAACAGCTAAAATTAAATATTACAAATACGTGTTATTATATTCATGGCAGAGGTTAAGGGAGATGAGACATCCTTTGTCTTGCAAATAGCAAAATCTACTATTTGAAGGTATATGATGTGTGTGTTTGTATGCATGTCCATGTTCATGTTCGTGTGTGTGTGTGTGTGTGTGTGTGTGTGTATGTGCCTGTATGCCTGTCTAAAAAGTCACTGAGACAGTCTTGTGGACTCTTTTATAGTTCTCCCATCAACAACCCCATGTTCATCACTTCCTAAGAATCAAATAATAGCAGTTCATTCGCATCTCAGTGTTTGGACACAAGTGTGAAGAAGATTTAATTTGGATGAAGGAAACCTCATTCAGGATCCATCCTACCATGAAAACTGTTGCTTACTAGGTACACGCACTTGAGATACCAGACTTTTGGTCATAATTGTCTCTTGCAGAAACACTGTTACTTGGAACATTTTATAATTAGTTAAGAATGAATGAGCACACTTACCAGTGAATATAAAATGTTTGGGGATCTAATTCATTCTTATTCTTTAGAAAATTGTAAAATAGGCTAGGTTAAGAGAAATACTTTTTTTCATTGATCTGTTTAAATTGTTTTCTTTCTTTCTTTACTCCCTCCCTTCTTTCCTCCTCCCGTCCTCCCTCCCTCTTCCTTCTTCCTTCCTTCCTTCGTTTGGTTTTTTTTATTTTTTTTATTTTTTTTTATTACCAGTTCCGGGGCTTGAACTCCGGGCCTGGTGCTGTCCTTAAACTTCTTTTGCTCAAGACGAGTGCTCTACCACTTAAGCTGCAGTGCCACTTCTGGCTTTTTTGAGTAGTTTATTGGAGATAAGAGTCTCACAGATTTTCCTGCCTGGGCTGGCTTTGAACCATGATCCTTAGATCTTAGCTTACTGAGTAGCTAGGATTACAAGATTACAAACATAAACCACCAGTGCCCAACTGTTTAAGTCTTTTTAATCCCTTCCTTATGTCATTTGATAATTTTTGCTTATGTTTTATATTTATATGCATCCTATATGAGTTTATTGTTATTCAAGTTTACTTTCCTCTTAGGTAAGTATTTTATCTAAAATCTTAAAAAAGAAATTAGATGCTCAGTGTCTAATTAACAGAAAATAAAGAACTCAATTATTGAAGAAAGTAAAATCTGCCCTGGAAAAAGCTGCTAACACCTTGATGAATGTACTTCTCTTGCTGTATATATGCAAATATTTGTGTGTATATTAAACATTAAAATAATTTTATTTTGTAGCTTACTTTCTTTTACTTAAAATTTTCCCATATCAAAACTCTTTAAATATATTATGTGCAATAGCTGTATTGTTTGTGTGACTGCATAACAATTCACAATAGTGGGCTGGGATTATGGCCTAGTGGCAAGACTGTTTACCTGGTATACATGAAGCCCTGGGTTCAATTCCCCAGCACTGCATATATAGAAAAGGGCCAGAAGTGATGCTGTGGCTCAAGTGACAGAGTGCTAGCCTTGAGCAAAAAGAAGCCAGGGACAGTGTTCAGGCCCAGAGTCCAAGCCCCGGGACTGGCAAAAACAACAACAACAACAAAAGCCATTCACAATAGTAAGTCCACATTGAGGAGACTTGCATAGTTCCTGTTTTTCCTGTATTACTAAATAGCCTTGGGCAAATCTAGAAACAAAGAGATTCCACTTTCAGTGTGCACAGAACAAAACATATTATGAATCCACAATATCTTGTCATATGTGCATGTCTATTTCTCTCTTGTCTCTGTCTTCCTCTCTTTTGCTTTTTGCTTTTTCTCTCCCTTGTTTTTTCACTTTCTTCCTTTTTTATTTATTTAATTTTGCTTTTGCTTACCCTAAGAGAGCCATAAAAATCTCTCAAGATTACTTCAGGGAGACTAAACTTCCTATTTGGTTTTTAGTTAATTGTCTCTTTCCACATAGCTCTTGTTAGCTCATGAATCCCTGCAATAAAGGTAGCAGTTTGGAATTAAGAGATTTAACCATTTCCAACCTACATGTGTATCACCCTCATCTTAAAACATATCCTTGCCTACAACCTCTTCTCATCAACAGAGGATCAAACAAAGATATGTGGGTGGGGAGGGGGAGGGAAAACTAGAGGAGGCAGGGCACTTGGGAGCTCATGCTAGCAACCCTAGCTACTCAGGAGGCTGAGATCTAAGGATTATAGCCCAAAGCCTGCCTGGGCAAGAAAGACTGTGAGAGTCTTATTTCCAATTAATCACCAGAAAACCAGAAGGGACCCTGTAGCTCAAAGTAGTAGACTGCTAGGTTTGAGAAAAAGAGCTCAGAGAGAGCACCCAGGCCCGGAATTCAAGCCCTAAGACCAACCAAAACAAACAAACAACCCCCCCCCCAAAAAAAAAACCACCTAGAATATTCAAGGGCCTGAGGGATTCTATAGAAGGATACTGCAGTAGACAAGGGTCTCTCCTTGCCCAAATCTTTGCAAGCAGATTATTGCCTATAGCCTCTATTTTGTCCACTGTGAATATAATTATACCCAATTATAAAAAGTTTTGTAGAGATTAAAGGCAAAAAAAAATTTGCTGCTTACTTAACTCATCATTAACTTGTTATATCGCTTGTTAAAGTTGCAGGTGGAAAGAAGTACATTTGCTAATTCTTTGCTGAAGAACACAGGTAGACAAAGCTAGACAGAAAAAGAATCCCTAAAGTGGATTTTTCATTTCTTACTTTGCTTATTTCATTATATATCTTGGAAATATTGGTTCCCACTCTCTTTTCCCCCAGTACCAGGGTCTGAACTCAAGAAGTCTCATGCTGTGCCTCAGGTTACTTTCTTGCCTGGAACACTTCCACTTGAGCCATACATCCGTCATGGCTCTTTGCTAGGTAATTGGAGATGGAGTCTTAGTATTTTTGTTTAATCTAGGCTGTCTTGGAATTACAATCCTCCAGATTTCAATCTCCTGAGTAACTATGATTACAGGCATGAGCTTCCTCAGTCTGTCTAAAAATAGCTGTTTTTGGTTTCAGTATTTTCTCCCTTCTGGGACCAAAGAAGATCTTGGTGGAAAGAAAAAATAACCACTATCAACTAGAAAACTGAGTACCCCGGAAGCTCTCATAGCAGATTACTAGTCTCACTCTATCCACAGGTAATATGTTCCAAGACCACAAATCAATGCCAAAGACTGCACTTAGCTCAGAACCCTTTATGTGCTTATGATATTCTTACAGATACATGATACATACTTTTGATAAAGTTTCATTTATAAGTTCATTTTGATAAAGCCTCAATTTGATGGATTCACTTAAAGATTAGCAACCACTAATAATAACCCAAAACATTTATAACAATATACCGTAACAAAGGGTGATTATAAATCTCTTCTCTGTCTTTTCTGTCCCCCCCACTCCCCCCAGCCCCAGTAACTTGTTGTACTATAGATCATAGTAACTTAACTAAATGATTTGGACTTTTTGTTCTTTTCTTTTTAAATTGTGAATGTTTTTCAGTCTCATAAAGGAAGTTACTCTATGGCTAGCTTCCAAGTTTTCTGCATCACTACTCTTGTGCTTTGGGGCCATAATAAGTAAATAGGGGTTACTTGAACATAAGCACTGTGACATTGTGGCATTCAATCTGGTAGTGAAGGTATCTACTAGTGGCTAACAGGAAGCCTAAAAGTACACATATTTCAAACTCCAGGAAGGATGAAGTGGGATCGATGAGATTTATTTTTTTCATGCTACTCGGGATGACATGCAATTGAATGAATTGCTTATTACTAGAATTTTCCACTTAATATTTCCAGACCATGTTTGACCACAAGTAACTGGAAGGAAGTTACAGGAAGTGAAATTGAAAATACTGGAATCATCTGCTTCAGGCACTACTACCACCACCCGCCTAACAGTTTCAGTATCCCCTTGTTATAAACCAAGGTGTCGTTCTTATACTAAGCAGACCAGTGCTTGGTGTTAGCTGATGTGTGAAACCTTACCTAAATTATTCCTCATTGCAACAGAGAGTCTTTCTAATATTTGGACGGGAAAACATTCTGAGAAACATTGTTTGAAAATGAATCCACTATTATCAATGAGCCAGTGAACTAGCATAGAGTTGAATCATAACTGGGCAAGGTCGTATCTAATTACACATAATTACCACTAGAAAAAAAAACATTATAAGTGAAGACACTCTAAATATAAATCTAGGTAATAATTTCAAATGGTGAAAATGATGTTTCAACTTCTATATAAAGGGCATAAATATACCTTATGCATTGATTATTCAAGAGGTCGTTATGAACTATAAAGTATGCACATAGCACATAAAATGTCAAACTATGTCATAAATATCCTACCTCCAACTAGTATGCTGCTATGACCCATATTAGCATTTAAGTCACAACTTGAAATTTAATTTCCTTTAAAGACATTATTTGAATGACCAAAAATTATAAAATGCTAGGAAAGGAAACGCAGGCTGAAGTTCCATGGTAGACCACCTGCCTTGCACACACAAGTACATGGGTTCTATATCCAATGCCAGAAAAAATGTGCCATCAAAGAGTTCAAAAGTTACAGAAAAAGAATCAGCTATTTATTGCTGTAGCAGACAGAAGGATTTGAAATCATGTCATTGACCTTAAAGATGCACTCAAATAGCAGATATCCAGCCTTGGTTGTTGTGTTGTTGTTGTTTTTTAAAGTCATTGTGATAGCTAAATATTTCAAGGACCATCCAAGCATTATCATTGTAAGAATCTGAAGAGTAAAAGACTTTTAAACTAGATCCCATGTTCATCTTCTTTCTCTCTTTTCTGAGGAGCTATAAAGTTAGAATGGAGTATGCGAAGGAGTGACAGAAATTCCCTTTGTAATAAGACTGGACATTTGGTGGCTCATGCTGTAATCCTAGCAACTCAGGAAGTTGACATCTGAGGATCAAAGCCATACAGAGAAGAAAATTCTATGTGATTGAACTCGAATAAACCACCAAAAGGCCAGAAATGGAGCTATGGCTCAGTGAGAGTAAGTGCTAGCCTTAAGGGAAAAAGCTAAAGGACAGCACCAGGCCATGAATTCAAGCTCCACTACAGGCACAGAAAAGAAGGGAGGGAGGGAGGGAAAGAGGGATGGAGGGAGGAAGGAAGGAGGGGAGGAAGGGTGGGATGCAGGCCCTTGCAATAGGAAACATGGGATTGAGGAAGGGTAGTCACATATCTTTACCCTTGAAGTGGGAAGTATGTGTTTAAGGATAAATATGTATAAACACATGATGAATGTTATGTCCTATATAGGTAACATATTTCTGTATGTACATGCAGGTAGAGAGAGTTGACAACCAGATCAGGACTTGAACTTGTAGGAAAGTGTTCAGCCTCATTGTCTTCAGCTTTTATTATCTCCTTGTCTGTTACCATGTTGCAGAAACCCTATAAACAGATGTCATTGGAAAAGAAAAGTAAACATCATAAATTAGTTAATAATTCTCCTTTCATAATTTGTAAATTCTGAGAACTTGAAAGGGTTGCTTTATTGAGCATTAGTTTTTTCATCTTCAAAATGGGCAGCAAAACTAGGGTTTAAACTCAGGTCCTCTCATTTGGTTGGGAGGTGCTTTACCACCTGAGCCATGTCTCCAATCCTTTGGTTGGTTTTTTAGATTTGGTCTCACATTTTGGCCAGGCATTGGCCTCCTATGGTGATCCTCCTGGGATACCGCCCACAAAGCTGGGATGTCAGGTACTTGACAACTATGCTTGGATTATTTGTTGAGATAGGAGTCCCACTAACTTTTTTTGGCCTGGACTGCTCATAAACTATAATTTTCCATACCTTTGCCTCAGGAGTAGTTATAATTATAGCCATTTATAACAATACCCTGCTCTAAAATGGAGCTCTTAATACTAAATCCTTAAAGTTTTGATGAGCATGACAGCAAATAGTAACAACAAAAGTAAATATTACAAAGTCTAATTAAGATAAATAAATATTGCAAAAATAGTTGCTAAAATTATACAGTATAATGTTCAGAATGTGAAATTTATAATTCAAAGTGTTGGCTGAAAGGGACTAACTATATTGTAGTTTAAGTGTTTGAACTATTTAAAGTTTCTCAAAACTGCACAAAGAATGATTTGTTTATTTAAAATTAAACTTAGTCTTAATTAGAATCATTTTTCTCTATAATTATCTTCACTAGTAAGAAAAATAAGTGTGCATAGAAAAGAAGAGTCAGATCATCTGAACTTAATGTTTTCAGTTTTTTTCTTACAACCAGTCTCTGAAAAACTAATGGGGGACCTGACCAGCCAAACTGCAGCCTTCAGATGCAGAAAACTTCCACAGTCACAGATCCAGACAGCACAGAGTGAGAAAGAGACCAGCAGTGTGACATGGTGGCATCCCGACTCAGAGAACTTCCACAACACTACCAGTAAGCCCACAAGCGATGCAGCTAATCTGCGAGAACCACCACCACGCCGTCAATCAGGCCACAACCAACTCCAGTAGCAGTGAGTCAATGAGGCAATGAGCAGTGGGGCCTGGGACCCCATACACAGAGGCCAGCACTGGTGATGACCCACAGTGCTTGGCCAAGATCCATCCCTCCCGCCCAAGAATGTGCACCACACTTGAAAAGGACAAAGAGGCCAGAGCCCTTCCTCACTCCTCACCCCACCTGTTGACTTCTAGTGGGAGACCACGGGACTCATACTCGCTGGGCACTAGGATCCTACTACAGCCCTAGCTTTTGGCAGGGAAACCAGACCTATTTTAAAATAACAGAGACAAATCCAGCAAACCCCAAGGTGTCTGTCCCTTCAAAGCCCTCATGCCCATCCTGGAGGCTTGAAGTTAGTCTGCACAGCGAGCCCGCAGACAAGATCAAGCAGCTGCCAGCCAACCAAGCATGCACACACAAGTGGGCAGCCAAGCGCTGGCTACCTGTAGGATGAGCCTGGGGCCTGAGCACAGACAAACTCACAAGCACCAGCGAGATCCTGCCACTTCCAAAGCCTCAAGCCCATTCTGGAGACCCTAATCCAGCCTTCCTAGCCCCCTTTGCAGACTGAACTTAGCTCTTTTCAGCTAGCCTGGGGCCAAGCATGTACACAAGTGTGTGCTAGCCTGAGGACCCACTGTGGGCTAGTCCACCCAGTGTCAACTAGCTAGTTTGGGAGAAGTGAGAGCTGAACAGCCCAAGCTCAGGCTCTGGCCCTGATAATCCCTGAACCCAAATGCATAAATCACAATGAAAAATTACAAGATTCATGAACAATCAAGACAGCAAATCCGAAAGCCAACAACAATCTAGGGAAGGACCCCAGTGAGAGTGAAGAAGAGATGGAAGACCAAAGAACAATTAAAGAAAAGATGACAGGGTTGGCCAATGAAATAATTGCAAAAGTGCAAAACAATTTCAAGAGTACAAAGAAGAAATGCTAGAAAATCCAGGATTCCCCCAAAAATACAGAGATAAAAATATAATGCATATACCTCATGAAAAGATTAAATTAACTCTATGAGAAAAGATTTCAGAAGCATAAAAGATTCACTTTCCACAGTGCAAACCACCCATTGGTAACAGAATAAATGAAATGGAAAATAGAATATCAGGAGTTGAGGACAAAACAGGGAAGCTAGAATACAGAGTAAAAGGTATATAAAAAACACTCAGAACCTACCAAACGGAAATCCTAGAATTGGCAAATCAGCTAAGAATCAAATTTATGCATAAGCAGGACCAATGAGGGCAATGAATTCAATACTAAATGTACTAAAAACATCATTTAGTGTAATCATAACAGAGAAGTTCTTCAATCTTTTTTTGGTCGGTCGTAGGGCTTGAAATTTGAACTAAATGACACTATAACCCAAATGGACTTGACAGATATCTACACAGTATTTCACCCAACTATGACTCTTCTCGTCAGCCCATGGAATATTCTCCAAAATAGATCATATCATAGTATACACAAGGAACCTAAGAGAGTTGTCATTATTCCTTGCATCCCATCTGACTACAGTGGAATCAAAGTAGTTATCCACAACAAAACATACTGCAGAAAGCACTCAAACATAGGGAGGCTTAATAACACATTTCTGAATAACACCTGGGTCACAGAAGAAATTAGAAAGTTCTTACAATTCAATTCAATGAAAACACAACACCAAGGAACCTCTGGGACACAGCAAAAGCAGTGCTGAAGGGGACATTTATAGGGCTAAGAACACACATAAAGAAACAGAAACAGCTCAGGTAAATAACCTCATGTAACAATTAAGACTACTAGAAAAACAAGAAAAAAAATCAAATCTAGAACTCCTAGATAGAAAGAGACAGAAAAGATTAGGGCAGACATCAATGAAATAGAAACCAAAAACTCTACATAAAATCAATGAAACAAAAAGATGTTTTTAAAGAAAAAAAATAATAAAATTAACAGCTACTTTTGAGATTAATGAAAAATGAAGAGATTAAAATCAGTTAGATAAGAGATGCCACAGGAAACATTACAACAAATACCCAAGAAATTCAAATGATTATAAAGGACTACTTTCAAAACCTATAGTAAAAAAAAAAAATTACCTAACAAACAAACAAAAACAAAAGCCTAGCAGAAATGGACGAATGTTTAGAAACCTACAAATGACCTAAACTGAACCAAGACTATATAAATCAGCTAAACAATCCAATAACATACAACAATATAGAAGTAATCAAGTCTTCTAATAAGGAAAAGCCTAGACCTGGATAGATTCAATGCTGAATTCTATAAGGCTTTTAAATATGAACTAATACCAATAATCCTCAAGCTTTTCCATGAAATAGAAACAGAGGGAACAATTCCAAACTCATTCTATGAAGCCAATATCATGCTCATCACAAAACCAGGTATGGATCCAACAAAAAAGAAAACTACAGACCAATTTCTCTGATGAACACAGATGAAAAGCTCTTCAATAAAATATTAGCCAACAGAATTCAGAAACAAATTTCAAAACTCATACATTATGACCAAGTAGGCTTCATTCCACAGATGCAAGGCTGACTTAACATATGCAAATCAATAAATGTAATTCACCATATCAACCAAGCCAAATGCAAACAAAAAAACCCAAAAAACCCTTCCATCAAAATGCAACACCTGGGCTGGGAATTTGGCTTAGTGGTAGAGTGTTTGCCTAACATGCATGAAACCCTGGGTTCAATTCTTCAGCACCACTTAAACAGAAAAAGCCAGAAGTGGTGCTGTGGCTCAAGAGGTAGAGTGCTAGTCTCGAGCAAAAAGAAGCCAGGTACAATGTTCAGGCCCTGAGTCCCAAGCCCCAAGACTGGCAAAAAAATAAAAATAAAAATGTAACACCTATTAATATTAAAGGCTTTGGAGAAATTAGGAATAGAAGGAACATTCCTTAAAACAATAAAGGGTACATATGACAGATAAACAGCCAAAATCATATGAAATGGGGAAAAATTAAAACCATTTCCCTTAAAATCAGGAACAAGACATGATATATACTCTGTCCATTCCAATATAATTCTGGAATTCTTAGAGCAATAAGACAAGAAAAGGACATAGAAGGGATCTATATAGGGAAAGAAGAAATCAAAATACCTCTATTTGCACATAACATGATCTTGTACCTAAAAGACTTAAAAAACTTCACCCCTAAACTCCTAGAGCTGATCAATCACTTCAGCAGCATATTTGCAGGATACAAAATTATCCCATGAAAATCAGTAGCCTTTCTGCATGCCAACAATGTGTAAGCAGAAAGGGAAATCATGAAAACAACCCCACTTGCAATTTCCTCAAAAAAAAAAAAAAATCCCTAGGAATTAACCTAGCCAAAGATGTAAAAGATCTTTATGGCAAAAACTATAAAAATCTGAAAAAAAGAACACCAGGAAATTAATAGACCTTCCATGTTCATGGATAGGTAGAATCAACATTGTGAAAATGGTCTTAACTACAAAAACGACACACAAAATCCATGCAATTCCCGTCAAAATCCCAGTGATTTTATTTTATTTTTTTTCTTTTTCTTTTTTTTTCTTTTTTTTTCGGCCAGTCCTGGGCCTTGGACTCAGGGCCTGAGCACTGTCCCTGGCTTCCTTTTGCTCAAGGCTAGCACTCTGCCACTTGAGCCACAGCACCACTTCTGGCCGTTTTCTGTATATGTGGTGCTGGGGAATCGAACCCAGGGCCTCATGTATACGAAGCAAGCTCTCTTGCCACTAGGCCATATCCCCAGCCCCCCAGTGATTTTATTTACTGAGATAGAGAAAACAATCAAAAAATTCACATGGAACAAAAAAGGCCTAGAATAGGCAAAGTAATTCTAAGCAAGGAAATGCAAATTAAAACTATCCTGAGATACCATTTCTTTATTTTATTATTATTATTTTTTATTTTATTTTATTTTTGGCCAGTCCTAGGCTGTGAACTCAGGGCCTGAGCACTGTCCCTGGCTTCTATTTTGCTCAAGGGTAGCACTCTGCCACTTGAGCCACAGCACCGCTTCTGGCCATTTTCTGTATATGTGGTGCTGAGGAATCAAACCCAGGGCCTCATGTATACAAGGCAAGCACTCTTGCCACTAGGCCATATTCCCAGCCCCCTGAGATACCATTTCATTCCAGTTAGATTGGCCAACATTTTGAATTTGAACAACAAATTTTGGAGGGGTGTGGGGAAAAAGGAACCTTACAGCATTGCTGGTGGGAATGTAAACTAGTACAATCACTCTGGAAAGTGGTCTGGAAGTTCCTGAAAAAACTAAACATAGACCTTCCCTAGGAAGTCATACCACTCCTAGGCATCTACCCTGAGCATCATGAACCAGGAAATGAGGACACCTGCACATCTATGTTAATTGCCAAAGTATTCATAATTGCCAAGATATAGAAACAACACAGATGCCCCCAATAGATATGGGTATCAAAAAAATGTGGTACCTATATCCAATTCAATTTTACATAGCCATGTGAAAAAATAGAACAATGTCATTTGCAGGGAATTGGAGCTAGAAAAAATCATATTAAGTGAGGTATGCCAAGGTCAGAGAGGCAAGTGGTCCATAGTTTCTCTGATATGAGGAAATTAGATATAAAATGCACTGGGTTATGAGAAATTACAGAGGATTCCAGATACATACAGTAAGACCAAAAGAGGATAGTCTTAGGAAAGAATCACAAAGGTACAATGATCAAGGGCCTCTTCATATGCATGTTAGATAATATATATACTGAGAACACTTAAGATTTGGAAACAAAGAATCTTTTTATGATTTTTTCTTTGCTGATGATTCTGTATTCTTTATCTTATATATTAACGTGCATATCTGTAGGATGGTGAGGGGATAGCACAGAATCTGAGGGAAAAGTGAAAATGTGCAGTGATGGAGCACACTAGACACTGAAACAAGAGAGCTATAAACTTGTGGGAGATGGGAGGGAGGAACTGGGAAAAAAATGAAAGAACAGATGATAATGTATGAAAGGAAATGTACTTATTATCTCACATGTGTAAATGCATCCCCTCAGTATATCACCTCTATAATAACAATAAAGTAAATTAATCAAAAAGTTAAAAAATAAAAACTAGTGGGAAAGACTGGATTTTTAAATTAATTTATTTATTGTCAAAGTGATGTACAGATGGATTACAGTTCCATAATAAGGCAGTGAGTACATTTCCTATCAGCCTTGTTACCTCCTCCCTCACTTTTCTCCCTCCTTCTCCCCTTCTCAAGATTTTTACTTTTTGAATGATACTTTCTCAGGATTTGTTAGGGATAGCATAAAAATAATTATAGATTCACTCATTCTGTTTATTAAAATACCAAGTCCATATTCCTACTTTGATCTTGACTTAGAGAATGTTATAAAATTGACATTAAGTTCATTAATTTATTTTTGTCCACTTGGGTATATTTTGCAGGTAGATAAAAAGAAAAATTAGATAGTCTATATCTCTTCTAACAGTGGACCAACTTGATGTTGGGGAAAATACATTATACATCCAGCAATACCAGTCAATGTCCATCTAATTATAAAGGCTTTAGGAACTGAATGTTCTATTTAACTTCAAATGTGTAAAAGGCTCAAGCCCTTCACCCTGGTATAATATTTTCTGAGGATTTGGTCAGATCATTTTCTAGCCTCAAATATTTAATTGAACCAGTTGTGGGTAATGAGGTCTGCTCCTTGACAACTCCCAGGCAATTTTCACACTCAGTTATCCCTAATCAGAAGTTATATGTCATCTTTGGCTTTCTGTGCAGGCAGATGAGAATTTAGTAGGACAATAGATAAAAAAAAAAACAGCCCACAAAAAAGTCCTAAACCCTTACAACTATTTGATTATCAAAACATCTTATCCAGGTTCTGTGTCACTATCAAACTTGATATAGAGCCAGAAAGAGTTAGAAAACTTGCAGGAATTCACAACATTTTCTCCTATAGATTAAAATATTATTTTAACCCTTCCTTCTCCTGAATGTTATTGATGGGCACATCATTTTAGCTCATTTAGCTTGCTTTTCTTATTTTCCTAAAGTCATTCATTCCTACTTAACAGAAAGAGCAAACTTAACAGCATGGTACAAAGTATAACACAACAGCAATAGTAACATAAAGCAATGGCCTAATTCTGTGGAGTTGTGGTTAATTTCTGATTAGAGGGAGAGAGAGAACCTTTAGCACAGTTGCTTGGTATAGAATTATCTAAAAGCCCTAAGCTTTCTGCAAGTAGGAATTTTCTCTTAAAAGGAAAAAGGTGATTAAAGGGGAAAAATGCAGTTGGAGAAAATAATAGGAGACATGCTTTAAAAGAATTTGCACATGAATAATCCCCAGGGAAGTTATTTTGGTATAAGAATATTGCAACTTCTCCAAAATGGAAGGGAATCCAAAAAAGGAAAGTATAATTTTTATGGATTGCATTTGAGCAAAGGTAAAATGGGACAAGAGAGATGAAGAGACCGGTTCCTTTACAAATGTTAGACACTTGGATTATAAACATTTCAGTACCGATTCTACATTTTGTTTTTCTACAAAGCCCTAGTGTTGTTTTGGATACATTTCTCTCAAGATACTGCCAGTCCCTGTTCTGAATCTTTCTATTCCCGACTGCTTGTATCACATTGGCAGTGTATTAAAATTGCCTTATGTCACGAACTCTATGCAATTTAGAGAAAGATTTTCATTGTAGAATAAACTTGGGGAAAAAAAACCCACAAAATATTTCTGTGAAAAGCAATTTGCTTTGCTAGGCTTTGCCTGCATTCCCAGTGCAATTATGGTAGATTGTATGAGTTTGAAAATGAGCTTTCTCCTTGCAACCTTTTCTCTCTCTGTCTGAGTCTCTCGTGAAGTCATAATCTTCTGTTTGTGCAGTAAGTGTGCTGCCATGGAGAGTAAGGCGATGTTACCAATTTGCTATTGTTTATGGCTTCATTGTAGAATGGATCTGCATGAGAAATGAACCTCTGATTACTAAATATTACTAATATTTGGTGAGCCATAGGAGAATGGGCGATGGTATTTAAATTTTCCTGTCTTAATTGGGGGATGAAAAGGAATGCACTGGTGAAATATAAATATTCAAGAAATAATTACTTTAATAGTAAAACAAATATGCTAGAAAAGAGAATGAAGCATATAACGAGAGTAGGATACAATGTATGCTACATGCACACAAACTATCATTTGAGGGCTACAAGCCTCCTCCTCCTGGAGAAACCTGGCTTGTTACTGCTTTTCGAACAAGTTTCTCCTTGGTACTGCCATGTTTGCTTTCTTTGTTAGTGAAAGCTAAACAGTGAGCACTCTGGTGCATAAGCCCCATCAACCATTGAGATATTGAATTCTGATCTTTAATAAACCAACATTGATTTACTTCACTGCTTCTGTTTGCTTAGTTAAGCTCCATTGGCATAGGAAAAGGCACACATAATTTAATCAAATTGCTTTTTTTTTCATTTGAGTTTTTATTAGTGCACAAAGGAGGCTCTAAGCATTCACAATTTATTCTTACCAGTAAAATATTCTTCTTTCTTGAAAGAGATCTTTGAAATAATAGTTAATTTCATCCTTCACTCCTAACATGCAGGAAGACAAGTATAATGCAGTAGATCTCATTTCTGTCTGGGTGGCAAATTTCCTCTTGCTTTTTTTCTTTTATTCACACTGGTGCTAGCTTTTGAAGAACTTATCATTCCATATAAGGAACATTAACCTTTGAGCTGTTCAGATTTCAGATGTCAAGGAACAAGTCAGTATTTTCAATAATAAGTGATGCTATATTTTGTTTTGTTGAATCTGAAATTTCCTGATTATCTTGTGTAGTCACTTACTTAGATAAAAAGACTGAGATTAGGGATTGCCCAAGGCCATGAGGCTAATTGGTTCACAGTGAAGGAGTAGAATGTGAGTATTTTGAGCATTTGATTCTAGATAATCAATGTCATTTGAAACTATTTCTCTTGCAAAATTTATGTAAGCTTTGATAAAATCCATCTTCCTAAATTTAAATGTGAATATTAATTGTGTTTTTCATCCTTTTTTAGTTGTTTCTTAAATACACTGGGTGTTTAGAGTTTCCAAAGAAAGGTGCTCATTATTTCTATGAGAAGGAAGTTGGTGAATAATTTTAGAATGTTAGTGGGGTTCATGTGAGCTCTGACTTGCACTTCTTGAGGAAGTAGAGAGACATGCCAGTTTCGCTGGAGATTGACAAGGTTGAAAAGCTGTAAATTCTGTTTTCCTGCACAATATACCTGTGTCTGCTAACTCTGCAAGGGCAAGGTGAAAAAATTTAAGAGTAAGACTTTACTGTTATGAACTTATAATTGAAACAAGTGCTATAAGCTTTTACCTGTACAATTCCTCAGACTCATTCAGAACTCTAGGTATTTCTCCCTTAATTTCTTCTTTTTTCTTATCTGCTAATCTTGGGAGAGTTTTTCAATCTTGTGCTTGATGCAGGCAGGAAATGTTTTACCTCTAGCCAATGATGTAGAACTAATGTTGAGTTGATGGAAATCAGCAAATTATTGAGGGAAGGAGAGAGAATGGGTGAAGAGAAGAGTGGGGGTGAAGATAGGGGAGATGAGGAGAGGAGAGGAGAGGAGAAGAGAGCAGAGGGGAGTAAAAGAGAAAGAGAATGGAAATCTGGGACCTTCATGTTGACGTATGAAACTATACAGCCTTAGAACTGGGGCTTCGTTTGGATTTGCCTTTCTATGTGATAAATGTTCTTAAAACTACACTGGACTGTTTTTGTTTTTGTTGTTGTTGTTCTCTTCCTAATCTTGACTGTATCTGCTTCCCATTCTTCAAGTATGTTCTTGGTTCCTGGCCAGAATGAAGGCTGGGCTGTGGAAGAATTCTATTATTATTGTTATTGTTGTTTACTTAATGTCTATTGCTACAACAGTTAGAACTGATGTACTCAGGTTCAACCAGAAAACATTCACTGAAGCTCTGGCTTTGGCCCCAGTTCCTGTTGGAGGTGCTAATCACACAGCCCAAATATGGTAAGGAGTTAGACAAAAGATGGAAAAAGTCTGGTGGATAAATCTCTGACTCTGTGCATGTAGCAAATATTGTCTGATTAAACAGATCAGGTGTGTGTGTGTGTGTGTGTGTGTGTGTGTGTGTGTGTGTGTGTGTGTCTATGGCTGGCTAGATAATATATCCTACAATGACCTCTCTTGCTTTCCTGATGCTATACCTTCATTTCATTTCTAACAAAATGATAAGCAGGTACTACATCCAGGTTATGTTTTCTACACAAAAAAGATTCCCTTAAACTCTGACAGCAAGGGTGACACTTGCAATCACAGTTTCAGGATGCTGAATTGTGTACCTCACGAAAGATGATGGCAGATGATTGCTGCTGTAAAGGGGAATGGAAATAATCTTCTCCAGCTGTCGGGCCTTGTTACCTCCTGTGTAGTCCCCTTTCACCCTTGAGCGTAAGCCGCCCATCCCGCAGACGGCAAAGCTGGAGTGAGGGCTGCAAGCCTTGGCGTGTGTGGCCGCAAGATGCCCGCCCCGCGTCCCCCCCCCCCCCCTAAGAATAAGGAGGCAGGACACGCGGGCTGTCTCGGGGTAAGCTTCTGGAACTCCCACCGGTTTTCCTCAGGGGAGGGGTTTATATGTGGAGGCAGGAAGGGGAGGGACTAACTGCATACTAGCAATAGGCTGATAAGCTGCCTATCATAGTGATGTTATAGAACTTCCTCTATGGGCGGTCATCACATCCCATAGGACTGCCCCTTGGGCCTGGCCCGGCATCATTTTCACACACACATGGCCGAGGCAGAAGGCGGGGCTGGTTTGCTACCTCTTCTGGTTCTGGACCCGGAAGGGGGTAGGAGTGGATAACAGCCAAGCAGCCCCAGGGCAGGAGAAGAGGCAGGCCTCTCGGGACTGCCCCTTAAAAGTATAGCCAGAGCCCAACATCCAGCATGGATGGTCTCAAAATTGTTAAAGTTTCATTGATTACTGAATTAAGGGTGTGTGTGTGTGTGTGTGTGTGTGTGTGTGTGTGTGTGTACAGGGTTCTATGTCTTTAAATAGTTCTGGCTAATACAATTATATACATGTGGAATGCAAATGAAAACTATACAATGGATGCATTTTTATCAAGAAAAGAAAATATCATAGTTTTTATAGGTTTCTTTCAATTCATGTCCTTATCCCAAGAGAAAGCTAGAATTTGACTCATTATAATCAGAGATATTCATCCACATTCTAGTTTGTAATAATATTCAGAAGAAACCTTTGTCGAGGAAGATATTCCTGCCTAATATTGTGGGTTCCTGTATCAGTAGTGCATCAGAATCTTTATCAGTTTGATTTCCCACTTAGAAATTAATGTATTCCCCGTGAGTGTTCTTTTTTTCAGGACATATTCTTATCTTCCACAATATTATTATCAAATATTCCATGAAGGTCTCCAAATGTACAAAATTCACATCGTTCCCAATGTAAAGAAACTCTTGTGCTAAAGAAAATCTTTTCAGAGAACATTTTCCTTTTTTTCTGATGAACAAATTCATCTTAAGGGACATTTGTCAAGCTTCTTTGTGCAATATAAAGATGATAAACAACAAATAGAAACAATTAGTAGCAGATATTGAGAGCTTGCTAGATATCAGATACTTTCCTAAGTGGTCTCTGTGCTACTTCAATTAAAATAAGTGCCAATGATGTAGATGATAATATTTCCATAGCATAGATGAGGAAACCAAAGCATCCTGAAATTAACTAACATTGAAGATCATGTGGCTTACATGTGGCAGAGCCAACATTTATCCCATCTATTCATAGGAACAACCTTTTGCCTCCTTTATATGTGTAATTCCATATGTAAAATAAGCATTCTTATCTCTCATTTATACATAAGTTGCTAATGTAGGAGAAGGGAAGTAACATGTCCTAAGCTATTCAGCAACAAAGCAAAGGCATGGCCTGGACTCGGGTTCCTTTCATGGTGGCAGAACCTCTTATCACATGATAAAATGAATAACAACTTGTATGCTCAGATCTCATTTTATGTTAGGTTAATTTGGTCTTAGAAAAACTATTGGGGCTACATTATAAAATGTAAATCAAAATTAAATGCTGTTTCACAGACTGAGTAGGAGCATGTGTGTCCCTTGTGTGTATGTGTGTATGCCTGTGCACATGCCTGAGTGCGAAGGCGTGTGCTCACGCATGGGCAAGTGTGCCTATACTGGGACTTGAATTTAGAATGTGGGCACTGACCTTTAGCTTTTTCACACAAGATTGGTGCTCTACCCTTGAGCCACAAGTGAACTTCCAGCTTTTTGGTCATTTAACTGGAGATAAGAGTCTCATAGAATTTTCCCAATCTCAGCTTCGGATGCCAGGTGTGAGCCACTGTTTCCTGGTTCTGCATGGGTTTTTAGCTGTGATACTGACTTGTTTCATGTTTCTTTTCCAAGCATGGAAGTTATCAGCCTAGAATATTCAAGAATGTCATCACAGTAGAACAGGTCCAAGTTTGGAAGAATTTTACCTTCCCAAATCCAAGAATATCTCTGGGCATTGTAAGAAGTTAGGCATACTGCCTTACATATGAAACTGCAACTACTCTGTACATCACTTTGACAATAAAGAAATGAATTTTAAGAAAAAAGTTAGGCATAATCCTTTCACCAAAACTAATTCCTAGTAATTTTTGTATACAAATGCATAACTTTAGTACAATCATGTGCTACATAAAGTCCAGCCACATATACAAGGTTATGATTATACTGCCTAGCCTATTCACATCGTAGTCATCTCAGCTTGTGCAAGTTCATGCTAAGGTGTTCACTCAGCAACAAACTCACATTTCTTTGAATGCATCACCTCTGTTAAGAGATGCATGGCCTTCGTCAGAACACAACAGATACTACCAACATGCAGAGGTTAGAAGCTTGTTTTTAATATAGATACTTATATGGAAAGAGTACTGACCTTAGTTATTGGAGACTAAGGCTTCTTCTGTTGATGTTGATTGCCTTGCCTTGTGGCTTGCAGGAGCAATACAACTCTATAACTTGGTAACTTGGTTTTCCAACTTAGAAAAAGAAGGTTTAGACTCTTTTTTATTTTCTTCCTTCTAATAATGATGCCATTCACATATAGACCATGCTCCACTTAGTACCATTCCCACTGCATGTAGTGATTCTTGGAAGACTTACCACTATGTTTATACTTAAACTTTCATATTTATACTTACTACTATGCAACTAATAGATAGTGACTCTTAATGGGAGTGAACAATGTCACTAGCAGTTTACAATTATCACCAAAACTCACTCAGCACTTTAAAATTCTATGTGTCCCAACTCTAAAAAGACTGGGAATTTCTAATGGAATGTTTTAGGTAAATATTTATCTTTCATAAAAGAATGATTAACGTCCTTAAGGGAAATGTTCTTATTGCTTCTATTGGAAATCCTGGCTTGGGGATATTACCTGGAGCCTAGTAGTCTCTGTATTGTGTCAAATATGGCACTCAGAAGTCAGCTTTAGTGGTGCTTCTGTAGAGATAAGCTGTTTCTCATCTACAGTGATACATTGTATGCCTGAATCAGCAACGAGAGTTCATTCACTGTCTGAATTAAAATTCAGAAACTCTTGCATTTATATACAGGTATTGAGGGAAAGCATAAGAGCACATTCTAAAGTTTCATTAAATATTTATTTTGGCCTACATTTTAATTTACATTTTTCTAAAAGGATTTTAATTTCTTTTCTTTTTTTGTGTGTGGTATTTTCAGTGAAAGTACTAGGGTGAAGGGAAGTGATTCAATGCTAAGTCGCTCTCATCATAATTATAAGCTGTTGGTTGAATGTCTGTAAATGAATTCTAATTATTGCTATGAAAAGAAGAGGGAAACAGAGCAATGTTGTCATGCACTGGGTATCTTTTTATGAAGGGATATTTGGGAAGTGAGCCAGCATTGCTCTACTGCTATTAAAAGAAAGCAGTCAGTTAGACTTTGGCATTTAGAAAAAAGATATTATGATTGGCCTTTACGATTTGCCTCTGGTGTAGATTGAGGTGCACTTATCTCCTTCCTTCCTCTCTTTACAACCTTTTAACATTTCCACAGAGGAAAGAAATTTCCACTGTCCAGAGGGATGATAATGAATCTTTCTAGCCTTTGTTTCTATAGACCCCCACACTTTACTTTTAGGAGAGAGGAAGAACAATTTTCATGCTGGATGAGATTTAGAAATGGGTATAGTTTCTTTCTCTCTCTCTCTTAGAAGTGTCTACACTTGCACTCATCTCCATAGCCAGATACTCAGTGAGTGGAAGAAAGCTCTCACCTGTGTCTATGTTCACGCTCAGGACTCATTGGGCTGAGAGTATCTTTGTACTTTCATTTATCGTGTCAGTCTACTCTATAGACCCTTCTTGAGATTTCCACAAGTCCTGACTTTGGGATGTGTTGGGAGTGAGAGGAGTTGATCAGTAGAAGGCTGGGGTTTGTATATATACCTCAGTAAGAAAGAGTGTGGTTTATTTTCCATCAGTCTGATTATGCCTTTTTCAATTGGATTCTCAGTTGGCCTGACATTCAGAGAGGATATAAGAGTGTTAGCAGTTATCATTATTAAAGCCCCAACAGCATTTTACTAAGTTATGAACGAGATAAAGAGCTGTTATTATAATATCTGACAAACATGCATGACCTGCAGCATACACAACAATCCACTTATATTTATTATGCTTATCAAATGTCTCTTGATGGAACAAATATGTTGTGACTACATCCTAGGAATTTGACTTAATATGAAAATCATGTCTTTTTGCTTACCATAAGAGGAAAGAAGAGATGAGATGAGAAGAGAACAGAGGAGAAGAGGAGAGGAGAAGAGAGGAGAGGAGAGGAGAGGAGAGGAGAGGAGAGGAGAGGAGAGGAGAGGAGAGGAGAGGAGAGGAGGGGAGGGGAGGGGAGGGGAGGGGAGGGGAGAGGAGAGGGAGGAGAGGAGAGGAGAAAAGAAGAGGACAGGAGAAGATAATAAGAGGAAAGGAGAAGAGGAGAGTGAGAGGAGTGGAGAGAGGAGAGAGGATAAAAGAGAGAAAAAAAGAGAGTAAAAAGAAAACAGAGGAATAGCTTTGGATAGCCCTAAAGACCATCAGAGAAAAGTGACCTGAGGATGTGGCATTTAAATTAGGGCCAGTGTAGCAAACACAGAGGTAGGCAGTAATTCTCCTTGCTTATTGCTCATTGGACACTCCAGAGATAGGCACTATTCTGTGTTCTTTCAGAAATCAGCTGCATGCATTTCCCAGGTATACTATGGGGTAGGATTTTATTTCCATCCCTACTTTATGGAAAAATAAGTTGAGCACAACAGAGGTTACATTATTTTCACAAGATCACACAATAATAAGTAGAGAAATCAGAATGTGTATAAGATACTCTGACTCCAGAATCTACAATCCCAGCTGCTTAGATGACATAAATTACATTCTTACCAATCTTATATGTAATTAAGTTAAAATCAATAACATTGTTTTTTGCCTCCCATTTCTACCCTTGTTTCAGAAGTGTGTGTGTGTGTGTGTGTGTGTGTGTGTGTGTGTGTATACAGTAAGTATGTGTGTTTACTTGCCTTAACCCTTTGGGCTGAATATTTGACAAACACTTAGGCCAAGAATTGGCCACTGATGGTAACAGGACATTAGGTCCCTCAGTTCTACCACACTGTTTGGAGGCCAATCGGAAGGCATGTGTAGGGGTGAGGTAACATCTCAGTGGAGGCTTCTAGGACTACTCCACTAAGAATAGCCCATAGAGAAATGTAGTCTTGCTTAGCAAGGAAGGGACTTGCAATTTTCTTCTTTGCCTTCCTCTTTCCCAAATTCCTTAGTGATGAACACAGGAAAAGAACAAGGTGCAATAGGATGGGTGAATGGGAAGGAGGAGTTGCTGACCTGTCCTCCACTCAATTCCAGACTGCTAGTCACTGTCAATCTATTCGAGTAGAAGGGAAAAAAAAAACTCTGAATGAGATACAGGATTGAAGTCTAATTCAATATGTTACAGTGCATAACTCAATCTAATAGCACTGTGCCTTCCCATATTGAAATGTGATTGTTCTAAGAACTAAAACTCACTGACAACTTCTGGGATCTGCCATGATTAACTGAGTTGCTGGCTCAGAAGGAAGGGCTGGTTCTACACTGCTGACCTGGAGAAACATAGTGAACAGAATCCATAAAACAATTTGTTATCAACTCCATAAGAAATTAGTGCTCCCCAATAAACCAATTTAATTTTTGGGGGGGTCATGCCTGAGCACTTTCCCTGAGCCCTTTAGTTCAAGGCTAGTGCTCTACCACTTTGAAACACAACTCCACTTTTGGTTTTCTGGTGGTTAACTGGATATAAGAGTCATAAACTTTATTGCCTGGGTTGGCTTTGAACCAGAATTCTCATATCTCATTCTCCTGAGCAGCTTTGAGTACAGGTCTGAATTACTGATGCCCAGCTGCTAATTTACTTCTAACTTGATGCTATCATCTTACTTTAGAGAAGGTAGAAATGAAAGTTTAGAAATAATACATTTAATGATTAATGTAAGCTTCTCCTACTTAGAAGTATGAGCTCGGGTTAAATATCCAGTATGGCAAGTTCAATGTCTGTACATCATTAAGGATGCTTTCTTATCTGTAATGATATAGAAAGAAAACCAAAGCAATACACAGTATCCTCCCACCCTACCTTGCAGTTCATATGCATTTCCTGCTTAGGCTATTTTTATAAACTTTCTACAAAATCACTGCATTTAGATTTTCTTTCTGTTCATAGATTATACAACTAATATTTTCCTACTAACATCAAGAAAATATTACTACAATAGGATTAATAGGATTAATAGACATTGAACACCACTAGGACTGGTTGTATCACTCCTCCATGTAGTTTATTTCTTGATCCCCCCCCCACACACTCCCATCCCATCCCACCAAGTAACATCCAATTAATAAGTAGAATTCAGTTAAAAGCTGGAATTACTTCATTAGCTTAGCCAAATTATCTTTTTGTGCTCATGATAAATAGGCAGCTATTAGCAATGATTCACATTAGTTCCATGGTTTAAAACAGCTAATTTCCTCCTAGATGCTTTACAGCATACATACCAATACTTCTGCTCAATGTATTCTTATTATGGTGCTTGGCTAACAAGGTCACACTCTTCTCTTGATCAGAAAATTTTTTCTTCTCTGTTGGGATCAGCATGGTAAAATACACTTTGTTAGAGGAAGGCATTTTTTGTTGTTTGTTTTTTGCCAGTCCTGGGGCTTGAACTCAGGACCTGAGCACTGTCCCTGGCATCTTTTTGCTCAAGGCTAGCACTCTACCATTTGAGTCACTTCTGGCTTTTTCTATTTATGTGGTGTGGAGGAATTGAACCCAGGGCTTCATGTATATGAGGTGAGCCCTTTACAACTAGGCTATATTCCCCGCCCCTGGAGGCAGGTATTTTTGTTTTGATCTCTGGGCTGGTTCCAAAGCCTAAACTGTATATAGAAGACAGATGAGATGTTTTGGGTACTGAATGACTTTTCTCAAGGAGACAGGAATGCCTATAGGAGGTGGCAGTCACACTGTGCTGAAGGCCAGGAGGATGAACTTCCTCTCCCTGTAGTAACCTTTCCTCTTGTCCTTTGCTTCCTGCTTCCCTTTTGTTCAGCAAGACCAGCAAATGGCCCCACAATGGCCTTGACAGCTTCTTTTAAAAGTTTAATGTGTCATCTTGAGACTATTATCACCTTGCCTTTGGTGCTTCTCCAGGGGAATGACTGGTCATTAGAGTTTTGCCTCATTGACTATCAGGTCTCAAGTTGATGTTCAGTTTGTTACAAGCTCAACATGTACTTGACTTATTTATAGAAAAAGTCCTTTACACAATGTGCAAGAGGAAATGGCAAGTGAAAGTACTTCGGAAGAACAGATTCTTCTGTGTTTAGTACCTTAAGTATACTCTTGGTAGACTTGATTTCTAACTGGAATGTATTTGACATAGGTGAACAGGTCTTATCAGCTGTCAAGGGTAAGTTTTTCAAGAGAGAGGAAACTACCAAAAATGTTTTGTATTGATCAAGATAAAGTATATTCATAAACTGGTTTACTAAATGGTAACTCATTTGTACAAATACTTATTGACAAAAAATTAATAGAAGAGAAACAAACAAACAAAAAAAGCCTGGATAGAATGGAGCACTTCTATATCCATATATGGGGTAAACTAAACTAAATTATCACTATGAAGTATAACCTGGCTTTCCCCCTAGTAGCAGTAGGGTTTTCTTTAGCTCAGAATTAATGTAAGCTCATCCTACATCTCAAGTAAGTCAAAGTCTGCCTGCTTATATCATGTAAGCTTCAGAGTTTTTGCCTGGCTTCTAGCTGTCTTCCTAACTACTGAAGGCTGAGTCAATTTCTATATGAAGGACTTGATTGTAACTCGAATGGTAGAGCATCTGCCTGGCAAGTGTGTGAGATCAAGTTCATAATGAACTACTATCAAACACATAACTTAGAAAACATGTTTAAAAATGGACAAGATAATGCAAGAACACTTACTGAATAGGAAGGGCCAATGAACTCAGTTTTTGTGTGTACTGTTAGGTCCTTCCTGGAGGGCTCCAAGCAGATGCGCCCACCTCATTAAGTCTCCACCCAGTTACCTGGGTAACCAGCAGACCTGGAGGCAGTTACCTCCCCTTTCCCTGAGGTCACATCCTAATACACCTGGCCACACCCCCTGCCCCTGCCCTAGATAAGGCAGGGCTGAGTGGGGGTCATCCCTGCTCTCCCTTCTCTCTCTTCTCTCCCTTCTCTCCGGCCATGGATCATCTCTGCTACAAGCCAGCAGTTCTGTAATAAACTTTTCTCTCCTGCCTGAATACCGCGTGATGTTCTCCTTTACCAGCTACCTACTTAAAAAACCTAACATGTACCAATACTGGAACTTGAACTCAGTGCCTGGGTGCTGTCCCTTGGCTTTTTTGTTCAAGGCTGGTGCTCTACCACTTGACCAGAGAGCTCCACTTCTGTCTTTTTGGTGGTTAATTGGAGAGTCTCACTTACTTTCTTTCCCAGTTGGCTTCAACCCTTGCTCCTCGGAACTCAGCCTCCCGAGCAGCTAGGATCACAGATGTGAGCCATCTGCTCCCAGCTATGGAATCAGTTTTTACAAATGCTGTTTTACAAATCTGAATCAAATTGGTAAACAGCTGAAGAGTTCAAAGACTCTTCATTATCTGTGCTACCTTTCTTAGGCCCATTTCATAAATATCTAGCGATTTATATTAACATCCTGCTGCTTCATGTTTATTTTTGTCTTTCCAACTAGAGTACACTTTGAGGAGTAGATACTATGTTATAATTATATATAGGTCCTGAAATCTGAGTTTACCTTAGTGGATTTTCAGAAGTGTTTAGCAGCTATACAGAAGATGGCAGCTAGAGTAATCTTGCCAGAAAAGGCAGCATAGCAAGTCATTTCACGTTACATGGCCTTAAGTATTTGAAGCCTCTTCTCTATCATATTTCATATTATTGCCAAATTTTCCTAGTTCTGACAAATCTTAGAAGTAAGAATTGCCTGATGGTCAAGAAGGAATTAGTTGAAGAAAACTTGTCTGGCTCTCATATTTAGGCCAACTCATTCACTGACCATCTACCAGGGTCTTTGCCTCTTCTACTTTCTAAGATCTCTGGGTATAAAGGGAGAGTTTACAGGTGACAATTGCTCACAAGAAAAATGAGATCCATGCTCTTTTAGTCTTATGGTAGACTAGAGGAAGAAATGACCTATGCATATAAAGGCACTGACTGGTTGAATCAGAGTGGGAAACAGAGAGCAGAGCATGTGAGAGGAAAGGAGGCACATGGGACAAAAGCAAGGGCAGTAATAATAACCTAGAATTCCATCATTGTGTGTGCAGAGTAAGAAGAAACAGGTAAAGATACAGATGGAAGGGTGATTGGGGGTAGATATTATGGAAGAATATCATTATCATAAACTATGTGTTGGTGGTGGGCATCACTGAGAGGTGGGAGAGTTTTGTTTAGTGAAAGTGGCTTAGAGAAGAAAATGATAAACATCAGGTAGGGAAACTTTCCATAATCTGTTAGAAACAACTTTGACAGAGGATGTAGACATTGGAAGGACAACTGAGCTGGCTACTATAATGATCAGATTTACAGAGCTGGAAGTAGGCAGAGTGAGTGTGGAGAAAAAGATATATGCAAGTGTTTGAGTTATCAGGACTTTGTGTGTGACTTTTATAAAAGGCGGGCTGGTCTCTTTCTCCTTGGGCTGCTGCTCCTAGCTGCTGGTGACATTTTCTTTAGATGCAGAAATCTTGGAAACAAATAAGTTACTCCAACTATACATTAATATTTTAAACATACTTAGTTACATATTACTTTTAATGCAGAGAGGGGCAGTACTAGAGCTTGAACTCAGGGTCTTACATGACTCAACATTCTTCCTTAAAGATGGTGCTCTGCCACTCCAGCCAAACCTCCAGTCAGACATTTCACTGGCTAATTGGAAATGGGAGTCTCAAAGACTTTTTTGCCCAAGCTGGCACTGAATCACAATCCTCCTAATCAAAGCGTTCTGAGTAGCTAGCCACTATCACCCAGATAGATATTTATTTTTGAGAAAGAATCTTGCTCTGTAGTTTAGGTTGACCTTGAACTCATGATTTTCCTGCCTTTGCCTCTCAAGTGCTGGATTTACAAGTGTGTACCTGGATTAAGCATTTTTAATGTCATGTCGTTTAATATCTTATTAGCTAAATCAAGCCACGTGGCCAAATCTCCAGTGAAGAAGAGAGGAAGTATGAAGTCACAACTCAGATGTGGGATTCTACTACTGGAGAAGGACACAGTGAGAACAGAATTTAGAGATCCTCTTGCGTCACTAAATAATCACTTCTCACATTGTTAAGGCTAATGGCAGGACAATATAAGACAATCACTTGTGACCTTGGTTCAGCAGGTGTGGATTATGACACACTGAGTTCGGACCGCTGTGCAGTTGATAGTCAGGAGCTAATCTAAATTGGAGGGGCCATGCTCTTTCAGGTCCTCCTGCAAGTCAAATATGGCTCCAATCCTTCCTGCCCTGGCTTAAGTAACTCTTTATATCTTCCCCAGAGATCAGGCAATTCGAGGGTATCAACCTGCCCTGGATTCTGTTTAACTTCTGAGAATAAGTCAAGCTCTCCA
The DNA here is from genome assembly GCF_023159225.1 of Perognathus longimembris pacificus. NCBI lineage: Eukaryota > Metazoa > Chordata > Mammalia > Rodentia > Heteromyidae > Perognathus > Perognathus longimembris. The sequence continues at coordinate 87,069,837 of NC_063161.1, read as the reverse complement.
CTGGAGGTGAGAGAATGCATCTTAGGTCTTGGGAAGAGATGACTGAATAAATGTCATGGACAGGAAATGACAAGAAGCAATGCCCACCTCTGCCTGTAAACAAATGTGAGCATCTTTAGACCATCTCCACTGCCACTTAGAATGCTTTCACCTCAGTTATTTTAGGATTCTCACTGCTGTCTCTTTTTGCTATCTCTTTCACCCCTTCCCATAAGATAGACAGTTTACAGTAATCATAGCCTTGGAATGAAACTTGGCTTCAGGCAGGAAAGGTTAACCATTTTTAAAATGCAAACCAGATAAATTTTTAAAAACCTCAAAATAGTCTTGGAGCCACAAGGCCTCTGTGCCCTCCCCAGTCATTCTCTGAACAAAAGACACTTCTCTCCTGTGCAAGCCTCTCATTGGGTGGAGGAGAGATTTCTCTGTCTTCTCAGCCGCACACTCTGTATAATTTAAGGTGACTCACTGTAGAGGAAAGTTCACCTTCCATTAGCATGTTTTCTTTAGTAAGCACTCTCTTGCAAGTGCTGTAGTGTAAACAGGAGTGCCTACGAATATGAACATTTATTAAATAGCGCTGATGAATATTTCAATACCTCGGGGAGAGCAATTCACAGCTCAATCATTCAGGCTGTTTTAAGTGCAGCACAGGACAATCCCACTACATCTTCCATTAATATTTAATTGCCCATTTTATTCTGTTTACCTTTTTGGTTAATATATAATTTAAAGCCCTTCTACTAAAAAGGGGGAAGAAAAGAACAGCTGTTCATCTGCTTTTAACAAATCTCTGGTGAGAGCTTTTACCTCATCTAAAATTCATTGCAGAGGTTTTTTTTTTTTATTTAATATCAGTAACACAAAACCGCAGGTATTAAAAGTAAAACTTGGAAGTGACTCTCATGCAAAAAAAACCCCCAAAAAACAACAACCTAGTTGTGACTTGGGTTTGATTACATATCCATTCCTGAGTGGCAGGCATTGACAGGAAACGTCTGAATCGCCAACAATGGTGCCACATGTCATGTCTTCATGAAATAGAATCACCCTAACTCGACCTGACACATTCTGACAACATGTCGGAAAGTTGTTATGCACCCTGCAGAAAGTAAGTCCTGTCATCTCAGCAATGCAGATTTTCCTGACGGAGTAAAACACATCTCTGCCTGCTAAAGGACGAGGGAATCAAATGTGTGTGTGGCCTGAAGGAGCCATGGGGTCCCTGAGGCATTCACCATTTCCTTCACCTCGACCTTCTTTGGTAATTGCCACTAGCTTCTCTCTCCCAGCTCACATCCCCAAGGCCTACCTCTTGCCATGTTAGCTATGCCACCCTCCCAATGGGTGGCAGTTGTGTGGATGTTACGAGTTTGTCCCTAAATTCTTCCCAGTGGTAGAGACTCTGACATCCATGACAGCTTGGGAACTCTCGGGGTTCCCCAGAGAAGATGGCCCTAACCTTATTCTAAATCATCTAGGATTTAACTGCTTTTCAGTACAATAAACTGCATAATCTCCTTCCTCCTCCTCTCTGCATTGTATTCATTCTTCTTGTCTAGGGTGCTGTGGTCTGTTTAATATTCAGAGCATGGCTAAGCCAGTAGCAGCAAGGACCTTGAAAATACTATCACCTCTGTCATTTTACTTCAGTTCAGGGCTTACATCTCCCATTTAGCTTTCCTTACTTGCTATTGATTCGTTTTATTCTTTCTTCCCCAGGTCTCTATTGGTTTGATTCACATTCTCCATCTGATTCTGTTAATGCAGGCTTTTACATAATGCTTATTTTCTATCATTCATTTCTTCATTCATAAATAGTTGTTGAAGATCAGAGGCAGAGGCAGATACTGGTCAATGTTCTGGAAATATTAGAGATATAGGAAGGAGGGAAAGAGAGGGGGGAACAAGAGTGAGAAGAGAGAGAGAGGAGAGAGCTGCTTTTATGAAGCTTACACTGAGGAGGCATCACATGATCTTGAGCTCTGCTAATGACCTTTGTAGGCACAATGGTGATCTCCACTTCTGTGAATGGTGAGATGTCCTGCTAGATGTGCCCAGAGTACCTCAAGATTTTCAGCAAGAAAGAGACCAAATGTTATTCCAGGTTGATTGCAAAGAAATCCCCGAGTGATATACCTCCTTGTATCAAATACCAATCAAAGTTCATCCCTGGAGGTGAAGTCTATATTCCACACTTTGTGAATCTGGATTGTTTGTGTGACTTGCTTGGGCTAATGGACTGTGAGTGAAGTAATTGTATGTCGATTATGAGTTCAGGCATTAAAAAGCTTGTTGCCTCTCCTCTTTTTAGGATTCTCTCTCTCCTTGGATTAGCCTATAGGGAAGTAAACAGAGAGATCATAGGAAGCAGAGCTGAATCATCATGCCAAGGGTGGATACAACCATACAACCCTTGGACATTAAAACAAGAAGCTATCTGCCCAATACAGAGTTGGTAACAGATGCATGAGCAATCCAACCTAAGACCAGAAGGCCAGCTTTCTCTTATACCTGTGGGCCATGAAAGTGCAAGTTTGGGGCCACTAAGTTTGGTTTGGTATGCTGCAATAAATGACTAGTCCACATCTTCTCTGTACTTTTCTTGTGGTCCCGCAGGCGAGACATAGTTGTGTACCCTGTTCCTTATCCTTCAGCAAACTTCATTCATTCAGCTCTGATGATTTGATGATGTGGATTTAGTTAACTTTTTTTTTCAAGTTTTAAAGCCAAGAAACACGATAAAAAAAATCCCTCAAAAATTAGGAATACTCCACTGTGAGCTCAAAATAAAACGAGAACCCAAGGCTGAAAGGAGAAAGAGGTGCTTTAAATTTATTGCAAGAGAGAATTGGAGGATTTATTTATATTTCATCAGAAAGGGCTCATATAAGCGTGGGTTCAGTCATCCAGCTCAGTAGGAAAACTGATGGCACAATGTAAGGGTACACAGCTCAAATAATGGTTGCAATTCACATTTCGGTTCTTCTTACTCCATTATCCTCCGTACTAATTCAATCACAGAAGTTAGGTGGGTTGATGGGGAGACATTAAAACATCTTACTTTTCCCCAAAAGTCATGCCTCAATTTCTACTCATAATATATTTTCATATCCTCTTTCCAAAAAGTTGGAAATAGCTTGAGCAATGATTAACCCTAAAAGCTTTAACTGGAAGTATGTTCTCTAAGTATTTTACCAGAAGAGAAATTAATGCAAAAATAATAACAGTCGTTTTATCTGACAAAAAAACCCACATAGATAAGGTGATTTATAGTAATGGGCAGATTTTCCACAGCCTTTATTTGTTTTCTACAAAGGTGTCAAATATCTCTCAGTGGGTCCTAGAATATATAAGTTTTAGAGCTAGGTCTAATACTGACTGAGAGACTACCTTAATTATGTGGATGATCTGAATTTAATAGGTACAACCAAATCCTCAAAGATTCAATAAGGTCCGCAAGCCTAGGAGATTTGAAAGAAGAGTAATTTGATCCATCACAGACAGTATTCCATTTTGTTTTAGCTGAGCTTATGCAGGAATCTTATAGTTTGTTAATTATGGTCAAAGGATCTCAAGCCCTATGTTCTGGCCCTGCTATGGCTTTGATTATAATTAGGATAACAATATTGTAAATGTATCAAAGCAGAATAAGGGAAACCAGTTTGGAGTAATGTCTGAGCTGTGTAGATTTTTATGTGTTTCTGATGGAGACTCTGGATCTGAGAAGCCTGGGATATGAACTCCAGGCTAGGTAGCATGATTTGGCCAAGGCTATCTAGAAATTGGAAATAGTGAATTTCTTATTTTTGAGGTAGAGAGGGATGGAAGAATAAATATTAAAGGAGGTAAACCAGTATTTTCCCAAATGTGTTCTTCTCAGTGTTAATAGGGATTGTAATTAAAATGGAAATGATAATTATGTAATTATTATATATAAAACAATATATAATGTAATTATATAATTACAGTTAGATGGAAAACAGAGTCAAGTGAAATTAAAGTTTTCTCTACAATGAGACTACTTTTTAATATATTAGTAGATAGACAAAAGTCTCATTTTCTAGATCTATTTCACTATAATACTACAATATTAGTAAGATAGTTATTGTATGAAACTTTAAGTGCTCATATATGTTGGTTTTCTTTCTTGTTCTTCTCATCATGCCACTGGTCCCAGTGACATGGTAAGTTCTAAATGAGAGAACTATACTTTGAGTCTTTCTATTCCTTTTTCCAAAGTTTCCACAGTTATCCAATGTCAGAATCAAACTGGATTGCCCTTGAAAATATATGAGATGTGAAATTTGATGTTGAGTCTGGTCCCAAAAGCCTCTGCTATAGGAAGATTTTGTTCACCTGATCTGTGTTTTGCCTCAGTCTCTCTAGACTTTTCATGTGAACATCCCCTGTACACATCAGAAATAGTTGCTGTTAGCCAGGCCTGGTAATGACTCCTTCATTACCTATTTTAACCCTATTATTATAAGAACAGACGCCCTCTTAGATGTTTATTGGTATGTTTATTGCTGAACTGATTGCTAAACATTATTGGTTAAAGTAGCATCTATTAAGTTTATAGTAACAGAAACAATAAAATGAAAATAACCTGTTCTCCTATTCCATGCAACATTTATTGGCATTAAAAAAATTTAAAGTAGGACATACACATTTGTTTTCTTTAATCACAGGACTTGAACTGAGGGCCTGAGTGCTGTCCCTGAGCTTTGTCACTAAAGGCTAGCACTATACCACTTTGAGCCACAGCTCTACTTCTGATTTCCTGGTGTTTAATTAGAGATAAGAGTTTCATGGACTTTCCTGTCTAGGCTGGCTTTGAACTGTGATCCTCTAACCTCAGCTCCCAATTAGCTAGGATAACAAGCGTGAGTCACCCACGCCCAGCTGGAAATCCACAATTTCTGCAGTAGAAAATTCCTAAAGTACAACACAATGAAAGATTTAATAAATGAAAGCTCTACTACGTACCGATTAGAAAACACAAAATTCAAAACATTGACAGTACCAAATGCTGACAAAAATTTTGAACACCAAGTATCTAGATTTATTGCTGTTAGGAATGCAAAATGGTACAGCACCTTTCAGGATCATTTGGCTGGATAATATCTTGACTAAGTGTCCTCTTACCATAGAATCCATCAGCTGTGGTCCTTAGGGTTTACTCCATGTCTAAATATAAAATTATGTCCACCCAAAAACCTATGCATACAGCTCTATTCCAAGCCATCCAAACCTGGAAGAAACCAAAATATCTTCTAGTAGGAGGATAAGTTATGGTACATCTAACATCCAGCAAGAAAAAGAAATGAACTATGGAGCCATGATAAGATACAGACACAACAGAATGGCATATTACTGAGTAGAACAATCAGCCTGTAATTCCAACCACCTGACATTCAGAAAGTAAAAAGAAATCAGAGGTTTACAGGAGTTGGGGGAGGGGAAAATGATAGATAGATTATAGAATATTTTTAGGACAATGTATCTATCTGGATGGCACAGATACTAGTGAACGTGTCCCCTTATCTATTTGTTGAACCCCATAGAATGGCATAGAGTGAACTCTAATGTAAACTAGGGACTTGTGGTCTTCAGTCAGTGTAGGTTCAGTTGTAACAAATGGCTTACCCTGTTAGAGATGCTGACCATGAGGAACTATGAGTGTGGTTAGAGTGTGGGGTCAGAGGTATATAAGATTTTGCAGTAAGCTTTAAAATAGTCTATTTAAGTCTGTCTTTCTCACATTAGGCTCACTTTCAAAGGCCAATCAAGTTTTAAATAACTTTTTAGATAAAATGACTATAGCAGTAGCTATAGTTATATGCCAGTAGCACACATAGCCTTTGTAAATACTTGTGTGTCTCTGTGTATAAAACACATATGCTTTCTTTACAAAGAAGAATTCAATCTATATATCCATCTAACATTGTCATTCTAATGGTAAACATGGCATCTCATGTTTGAATTAGGTTTTGAGTTTAGGGGGAAGTTGAGCAACTTTTCATGTGAGTACTCATTTTCCTACTTTCTCTTTTGTGATTATCCTTAACTCATTTTTCTGTTGAGCCGTTGTTTATTACTTTTAAATAATGGTTTGGATGGGTCTTTATAAATTAAGTCAATTATCTTTATGATGAAAATACATAAACTGAAAATCTTTTATATGTATTATAAAATTATTTACTATTTTACAATTATCAATTGTTTATTTTGCATTTGGAAATTGTATTTTGGTGATAGTAGAGTCTGAACTCAAGGTGTTGTTCTTGCTAGGCAAGTGCTTTTCTACTTGAGCCACACCTTTCATGCTTTCAGTTATTTTTTGGAAAAAGCTTACAGCATTTTATGCAATTCTCCTTCCTATGCCTCCTGCATGATCTGGAATACAAGAACAAATCATCATGCCCAACTTGGTTTTTTATGTAGATCATGTTAACTTTTTGTCCAGGCTGCCTTTAAACCATGATCTTCGAAATTTGTTTCTCTCAAGTATCTGGAATTACAGGTTCGACCTATCTCTAGATTAAAATTTTTGTACTACTAAGCTTATTATTCGATTGTTTGTTTGTTGATGCTGATATTGGGATTGAACTCAGGGCTTCATACTCTGGCTTAGCATTTTTGCTTATGACTGTTGCTGTTCTTCTGAACCATGCCTTCCATTCCAGCTTCTTGCTAATTAATTGGAGATTAGAATTTCTCCTATTTATTTCCCCAGACTGGCTTTGAATTATAATCTCAGATGTCAGCCTCTTGAGTACTCGAAATAGAGACGTGAGCCTGTGTGTTTTTAATAATATGTCCTGGACAGGAAGGTCTTCTCTTTCTATGATTGCAAGAATTTAGCTACAGCCTACAAAACTGGGGGGAAAAGTCCATGAGATTCCATCTCCAAAATAACAATCAAAATGCTGGGCTGGAGACATGGCTCCAGGCATACAAAGCCAGTAGAGCAAACAAGTGCAAGGTTCTGAGTTTAAATCATGGTATTGCCCCCCAAAAAATTATTTTTAGTTTATTGAGAACTACTAAACATTATTTTTTCTACATCTAAATCATTAATATAGCTGAAATGTTTTGATGAAAAAAGTAAAATAGAGACTTAACATCTATATTTCTAGGCATCTATCTCATTATCTTTATATCATTTAGGAAATCCTGTTTCTCTACACTTGAAAAATTGTAACTTACCTTCATTTCCCATATTTGGCTACACATGTGAATTTTCTATTAAGTTACTTTGTACACTCCTACCGTAGCAATCCTTATCATTCTCTTTTGTTGAATTTTCAAAGAATGGAATAAACATTTCAAAAAAGCAACCTTTATTTTATAATTGAAAATTTATTATTAAAGTTTTTAAGGGTAGCAATTTACTGTTTAGATATAGTTGTTGAATTAAAAATGCATGTATGTGTATTTGTGTTGGTGTATATGTGTGATATATGTCAAGGTAATACATGTGCATATGTATATACATGCATATATGTACACATGTATGCATGAGTGTGTGTGTGTGTGTGTGTCTGTGCTTATAAATGGGAATGAATGAGGTTCATCATTTCATTGATTTCAGACTTTAGCTCTGGAAGTCAAAAGAAAAGCATGTATAACTATTTGTCTCCATACATTCTAAGCCCTAGGAGACAGGACACAGAACGGAGACACGTGGCATGGCATAATGGCCCTGGTGCTCCCTTGGGCTAAACAGGGTCAGATCAGGGGGCATGGTCACAGGAAACTCCCAGTCCCAGGCACTAGACTGCCAGGTTTAGTCACCTATCAGCCAAGTGCCTGCCCCTGCTTTTGGGGATTAAGGCGTGTCTATCACCAGGGATGTTGGGGCTTTACCATCCCCCACCATGAAGGCAAGATACCGGACCCTACCATCCACTATGTGGCCAAGATGAGCAGAAGCCGACTCCATCTTCGCTAAGATCTCCCCTCCCCTATCCAGGGAAGTTCCCCTTTGCTGTGATAACATTGTGTAAACTGCTTGACCACCTGAGTAGTAGAATTTCAAGGTTAAACCTGTGCCTTCCCATGAGTAGATGTATCCACCTGCATCATGTGAGCCCCACCAAATCTGTGCGCCAAGTCTAACTAACATGATAGGTTGGATCAAACAGTTGCTATGAGGCAGACTGTAACTTCATTGGCCACCTGTGTGTGACCTGGCATGCTCTGTAAGTGTTGTAACCACATTGGCCACCTGCGTGTGGCAAGCTTGACCATGTGGTATTTGCCTTTATTACCTGATCCCAAGCATGGCCCGGCATGCTCGAGGTCCCAAATCCTGAGTCTGGGCTGTGGCCCTGGTTGGCCAGCCTGCTTTATATGGTCGCAGTTTCAGCTCCCTAGTCTGGGCCATGACCCTGGCGGGTCAGTATACTTTTTACTTCCCCAATAAATCCATCTTTTTACTTGAGACCGTCTCTGAGTGGTGGACTCTTGGAGGGATGGAGGAATCCCACCCCATCCAGGACCCTATTACATTGTGGTCCCCTCCCTTGGGGGGACCCCATTACACTACTTCAAAAGTACAAAGGAATATGGGATCTATAAAGTAATATTTCCCTTCCTGATTTGGAAATATCAAAACTGATGCAATTTACACAGTTTATTTGCCTAAAACCCCTGCATAGTGAGCAAGTCTTATTATTTCCATTTAAAAATGGTCGGGAAAGGTAAAAAGGGAAATCTGATTAAAACCCAAAGTTAAGGGCTCGTGAAGGAAGCAAAGCTCTAAAGAGCACTGTTCTCTAGATACCGTCATTGGAAAAAGGAAGTGTTTGTTAAACTTCACTTTTAGTTTTTGCAAAACAAAAAACTCCTAAAGTTAAAAATGGAAACCTTGCGGCACATGTTGAGCCTTCAACAAAACTTTCTTGAAACAGCTTGTAATGTTCAATTGTGAATATAATGATCCTCCAGAGGATTAAATCAGAGAAATTTTAAATCAATCACACTAAAGCTTCAGAACTATGGGATCAGGCTACAATTTGGGAAACTGCAATTATACTTATATGTTCACCATTTTCTGATAGGAGGTTGTGAACAGATCCTAATCTAAGAGTTCATTTTGTATATCCAAAGGCATGAGACAGGTGTTATTTCCTTTCTGATTACAACTTTTCTAAATGCTCTTCTCCTGGTAATTTTGCTATTACCTTTCTTAAAGTGAGGATAATTCCATGCAGGTATGACAAGTCACTAGCTAAACCCCTGGTTCTTTTTATGGAAAATAGCACAAATTCAAAAATGAACCTCTTAAAATTGTTGGTTGTTTTCCTTCCAATTTCCCTCCCATGTGTCTTGTCTAGATTATCACATGAAAGCTCCTCTGTTTTTATCAGCAGTAAGACAATTATCTACCCACTTCCGGATTCTGGTGCTTTCAGAGGAAGAAATGTGATCCCCAAATGGGACAAATCTCTAGTCTTTTCTATTTGTAAAGGCAGCTGCAAGTAATTGTTTGGTGTCTCTGCTATTTCCTTTTCCATTGTCTCTAATTCCCCCTGTTATTATTCTAAGTGCACACAAGTTTTCCTTGATGTTTGTCCTCTTAAAAACACACAGCACTTGCAAAACGTTTTGTTTTAAAATTCTTCGTTGTCATATTCTACATTTTCTAGTATTTACTACTTAATTTTCATCCTTTAGTTTTTGATTACTTGTTTGCAATTCCTCTTTTTCTAAAGCCATACCCCTCCCCACTTTTACTTTAATGACAGACCTTTTTTTTTCTTTAGCTTTGCACAATATGAGTAATTCAATATGCAGAAGAAAGGAACAAAATATCCTCACTAGTTTATCTCAGCTTCAACAACTAAATCCACTGAGACTCAATAAAATCTCTCCAAGTGACCAGCAGAGCCCAGCTCCCAGTTCGGTCTCTGGTCACCCCCTCTTCCTCCCCTCCACCTGCCTAAGTATGGGGCTGCCCATCAGATTCCAGCCCAGCAGACCAGCCTTGCTGCACATTCTTCTATCTGGGGTGTCCCCTTGGCTCTCTTAGTTTCTGGGGGTGCTTTCTGCTAAAGTCAACATTCTCCAAGGCTCCTGGAACCCTGCTGTTAAATCATTTGTAAACTTTGCACCTCTTTCAAAAGAATCGAGGCCTCCCATTGAGATGACAAACCCCACTTTGTTTCAAGCTGTGCTAGGCAAGCACTGCCCACTTTTGCATCTCAAATAGTTAGGCTTTTGGCAATTCTTCTTTCCAATGCCTCCCCAGGGAAGGTGGGGAAAGAGGATGACTTGGAAGTGACCCCAAGAGAGCTCTGGTCTGCCCACCCATCACACTTGAGGTTTCCTCATGTGTGTTGGTCTGATAGCCTCCCCTTGTGTGATGGTTGTTACTATACCCTAACTCTCAACTCTGCTCCTGTCAGACCTCAGCTGGTTACAATGTCCCTAATTCATCCACAGTTCACCTATTTCTTTTTCCTTATTTGAAGAAAATTGCCTGTCAAATGTACAGGAGACCAGCCATTTCTACAAGCATGTTAAGGTGATAAATAATCCTGTAATGGAGTCATTCCCCGCCTCCCCCCCAAGAGAGCGGATTCCTGGTTCCTCCTAGGGTCCACCACTCCATCTCCAGCAAAAAGATGATAAAAGGATGGATTTATTGGGGAAGTAAAAAGCAAACCGACTGGCCAGAGTTGCAGCTCAGACTCAGGAGCTGAAACTGCGACCACATGAGGCCTTCAGGCCTGGTTATAAAGGCAAACATCACATAGTCAAATCTGCCACACACAGGTGGCCAATGGGGTTATACAACACTTACAGAGCATGCCAGGTCACATGCAGGTGGCCAGTGGAGTTACAGTTTGTCTCACAGTATCTGTTTGAACCAACCTATCATTCTAGTTAGAATTGGTGCATGGATTTGGCGGGGCTCACATGATGCAGGTGGATACGCCTACTCATGGGAGGGCACAGGTTTAACCTTGAACGTTCCTTGAACCTTCCATGTCTCAGGTGGTCAACCACTTTACACAATCTTGTCATAGTGAAGGGGAACGTCCCTGGATTGAGCAGACAGGGCACACTCCCAACCCTGAGTCTCAGGGGCAGGGGAGAGCTTAGTGAAGATGGAGGCAGCTTCTGCTGTCTTTTAACTGAGATGAAGTCAATCTAACACCCCTCAACAGCCAGTGATGGTGCTGGCCAGATCTGACCTCCATATTACAATCCCCCAATTTTTTTTTTCTGATACTCTCCTCCACCAAGAGGCAAGCTTTTTACTCTCTTGAACTCAGGGCGAGAGCACTCTCTCTTAGCTTTCCTATACAAGGTATAAGGCTGGCACTTTACCAGTTGGGCCATAGTTCCACTCCTGTCTTTTTGATGATTCCTTAGGGAAAAGAGTCATAGATTTTCCTGCCTGTGTTATGCCCATGTCGCGAGGAGACCACCAAGAAGACTACCGAGAGCCAGACGTTCCGAAATGCAAAAGTAAGGCAAGGCTTTATTCAGGCAAGCTGCAACTCGGGCCTCGTCCTACCCACCAACACAGGAGGTTAGGAGGAAGGCCATGAGCAGATTTTCACATGGGTATTTAAAGGAAAAAATCACAAAGTTACATAAACCAGGTGCAAGCAGGGTTGGGGTGCGAGGACAAATCTGATTGGCTCGGGGCTAGGGGTTCTCTAAAACTGGTCTGAGGACATTCCAGGGCGGTCAACGTATCTGGAACGTTCCCGAACCAGTTGGGCCATCCGGGAAATGGGTTTTTATGGCCGGTTGGTTTCGGCACAAACAACTTTGTTCCTGGAATCTGTACAATGTCTAGTTAGTTTCACCATAAACAAGCCATTTTCTGGGTTTTATGTACGTGTTGGGTTATTCTTAGCTTAACACAAAAAACAAGATGGTTGCAGTTTCAAGATGGAGTGGTCCTAGTCTTTCACCTGACCTAGCTTCAAACCATGATCCTTAGATCTCAGACTCCTGAGTAGATATGTTTGCAGATGTGAGCCTCCAGGACATGGCCAACTTCTACTCTTTTATCCCTTTAGTAATGTCATTTAAGATTTTTTAAAATTTAATTTTATTGTCAAGGTGATGTACAGAGGGGCTACAGCTCTATGCATAAGGTAGTGAGTACATTTCTTGTCAAACTTGTTACCTCCTCCTTCATTTTTCTCCCACCTTCTCTCCTCCCCAGTCCCCTCCCAAGTTGTACAGTTAATATCCATTATATTGTTTTGTAAGTATCATTGTTGTATTGGTTTATTCTTTGTCCTTTGTCGTATCATTTTGATGTTCCCCTTCCCTTCCCTAATTCAGATAAATGTATATACAATACCCAGGGCATCAAGATCAAATACAGGGACATCAGGGGCTAAACCAAAGGGAAGAAAAAAATCAAGAAAAAAGAATAATTTCACATAGTACATTAAGAATAACAGCAACAATGAAAAAAGACTTGTTTTTGACTATAAAGTTCAGATAATGAGTATTCAGTTTTCCCTATGGTCTACTGCTGACTCTAACAATTCCCCACCCTCCCAATATGGTCAAATTATAATTTGGGTCAGATCCACATTTACTACTTGCTATATTATTACCATTCTTTACATGATTTAGACATGATTCATGTGGCAGGCTTTAATCCTAGTTTCTTACTGGTGTCATTGGCCTTTTCCCTCTCTTGAATAGAGGATTTTTCCTTCCCCCACTCCTTGTTTGTCTATGTACTTTAGAGTCCAATTCAAAAATTCTACTTGTGTTTTCATTCATATCCCTTATCCTAACACTGGTATCATCTTGTAAACACTATTCTCAGAACATGGACCTGCTCCTGACTTCTCTCCATATTTATTCTACACAGAGAGTGTATGCATGTATATGTTACATATATGTGTATTTATATGTATCTGTATATGCATGCACACACATATGTATATGTAAACACACATGTATATTGGCATATACATATAATACATGTATATGTGTCTATATACACATGTGGATAATACATCTACATATCCATATCCATATATACCTACACATGGATACATATCCATATATGATACACAGATATTATGTACATGTGAACATATCCATATATGTGTATATGCAGATGTATATATGCAAAAAATACACAAAGAAAGCATAAAGAAGCCCACCAAACACTGGAAAGAGGCAGAGCAGGGAAGAGGGAATGGAAATATGGTGGAGGAAATGAACTTGTTCAAAGTGCACTCTGCGCCTACATGAAAATATCACAATAAATCTTCCTTGTACTGAAAATGTCTAGTAGTTCAAAAATGAGGTAGTTTTTTTTAAATCAAGTTTTATTCAGTTTGGAAATAAAGATATGTGATAGTCACTAATGTACCCTGCTCTTGCCTTTTGAGGAATTTCTTGTTTTATGAGAGTTCATGAATAAAAGCATTGCAATATGCCAAAGAAAACTATGACCTTACAGGTTGAGAGGATACATGCCTATAATCCCAGAACTGAGGAGATAGATTAAAGAGGATCTTGAGCTCAAGGTGAATCTGGACTCTATAGTAAGACACTCTCCCTCCACCCCTCCCTACCTACTACCCCTGCTCTTTCCCAGCCAAAAAGAACTGAACATTAAGAAGTGGATTGAGAATTTCTTTTGATTTGTTGCTTATAGATGCCTTAGTCTGTTTTTTCTGAAGTTATACCAACATACCTGAGGGTTGATAACTTCTTCCAAAAAAGAGATTTCTGTAGCTCAACATTCTGGAGGTGCAAGGGGAAGAAGGTTCCAGCATCTACACACTTCTGATGAGGCTATTTGGTAGAGAATGGAAGGGAAGCTGGCATGTTTGGAGCAGTAGGGTCACAGGATAAGAAAAAGACCAGAGGACTAATTATTATCAATGATGGAAACCATAGAATCCATGTTTCTTTGGGTTTGGCTCACTTCACTTAGTATGATTTTTTTTCCAAGTCCTTCCATTTCCTTATGAATGGGGCAGTTCTTTCTGATACAGGTGTAGAATTCCATTGTGTATATGTACCATATTTTCTTGATCCACTCATCTACTGAACAGTATCTGATCTGGGTTGGTTCCATATTTTAGCGATGATGAATTGTGCTGTGATGAACATAGTTGTGCTGGTGGTTTTGGTATGGTCTTGCTTGCAATCTTTTGGGTAGATGCCCAAAAGTGGGGTTGCTGGGTCATAGGGGAGCACTATGTTTAGCTTTTTGAGGAACCTCCATACTGCTTTCCAGAGTGGTTGGACAAGTTTACACTCCCACCAACAGTGTAGTAAGGTTCCCTTTTGGCCACATCACCAGCTAGGATTATTCGAGCAGAAGAGCACAATATCTCAATATCTATGTACATATGAACACATAAGATGATGCTAAGTGAAATGAACTCCAAGTTATGGAAACAAGTGGTTTAACACTGTTGTTGTTATTTTCAACATATCATGTGAAATTATTCCCTTTATCTTTTGTCGTACTTTCCCATGGTTTAACCCCTGATGTCACTGTAACTGAGTTTGCTACCCTGGATATTGTATATATATGTATTGGAACTAAGGAAGGGAAAAGGAATATCAAAATTGAAAGACAAAGGATAAGAAGACAAACCAAGGCAACAGCAATACTTACAAAACTACATGGTGTAAACCAACTGCACAACTCAAGGCAGGAGGCAGGGGAATGGGGAGGGGAAAGGTGGAGGAAAATGAGGGAGGAGGTAACAAGTTGTATGAAAGTTGTAAGAAATGTATGCGCTGCCCTACATATGAGACTGTTAACCCTCTGTACATCACTCTGACAATAAAGAAATGAAAAAAAAAAAAAAAAAAGAAAGAGACCAGAGGGGGTGGCAGGCTGGTTTCATCATAAACCACTCTCACCAGCACTAATTCTTTCCTGCTATGCTCAATCCAAGTCCTACTGGAAAGACATTCATCCCTCATAATGGCCACACCACCACCCACCACTATGGCACTCCAGACCAGGTCTCAGCATGAGTTTTGTGAGGATGAACCACATTCAAAACATAGCAGAGCTTTTGAACTTTTTGTTTGCTTGGTTTGAGGTTTTTAAAAACAGTACTCAGCTCTTCTAGTTTATAAGGTCTATAGTAAAATGGGTTGTTAATTCTTTCAGGACTTTGGATGCATTAGGGTATACTTGGAAGTTGGGCCACTTGTAGGAGCTGTTACAGAGTCTTCATTGACTCATGTACCTTCCTCAAGTGGTTTAACTGAGGAAAATGACACACAAAGGCCTGACTGCATCCTGTGGCAACAAATCTAACATGAGAACTTTCTGAGCCTGGCCAATTCATTGTCATATAGGTAAAACAAGTCACTTTTTGTTTTCTAAAAGTATAGCACGTTTTCCCACTTAAGACAAGGAAACTAATTTTTGATCCCACAGTCCTTCAACATTCCTTATTACTAACCTTCAGACTTTTAGCAGGATCCTGAACAATCACCATAGTTCTCATGAGAGTTACCTGGGGTTCACCTGGTTTAACTCGGACCTGAGCCCATTCTTTTATCTTGCCTGCCCACATAGGCACACACACTGTGTCTTTACTTTGGGTATCTCCTGGCCATTTCCTCTCTTACTTTTTTTCCTGAATTAATGCTATGTAGTTGTGTCTACTTCCTCTTCTATCTATCTTTGCCTTTTCCCCTTTCTGTGAGCTGTGTGTGGTCAGCAACATATCTATGGACCTCTCCTTGACTCTGAAGCTCCATTTGGACAGGATCTTATCCTTTTAGCCTCCCCTTCTATACCAGCAGAACAGTTACCTCCCAGCTGCTATTTCTCAAAGTTTCATTGAAAGACATTTTAATAGGAAGAGCCTGAAAGAAAATGAGGTTGGCTTGTTTTGCTTCTGCAATCCAAGTCTACCTACCATCACAGTCCATTCATCTACATTCTGGACCTCAAGCTGGTTGCTGACCAGCTTGGCTGGTCATGGTTACAACCATAGTAGCTTAGGAGCCTGAAGTTGGAGGACACCAAAGCCAGCCTGGGTACAAAAATCCCTAAGATTTTTATCTCTAATTAACCAGCTAAAAGCTAAATCTAGAGGCAAGGCTCAAATGGTAAAGCACCAGCGGTGAGCAGAAAAAGCTGAGCGAGAACACATCCTGGGATTATTGTTCTCAACATCAGGGGTGTTTTATGTTTAGTTAAATTTAAAATGAAGTAACAACAGCTACAATGGTGAAAGCATACACTCTATTGCGAAATATAGGCCTGGCCACACTGATATGCATTCTTGAAACACACACACACACACACACACACACACACACACACACACACTCCCCACACCTGTCTAGGACTCATCAGAATCTGTGGTAAAGTAACAAGAACACTGGATGCTGTTACTCACACCTGCTACTCACACCTAGGCTGAGATCCGAAGATTGAGGTTTGGTTTGAAGCCAGCCTGGGAAGACAAATCTGGCAGACTCTCATCTCTAATTAATAAGCAAAAAGCTATAATTGGAGTGTGGCTGTAGGGGTAGAGTGCCAGCCTTGAGCAAAATAAAGCTAAAGCACAAGGCTCTTGAGTTTAAGCCCCAGTACCAACACAAAGAGGGAAGGAAGGAAGGAGGCAGGCACAAAGCTGAGGCTTAGTTGAGAAAAGTCGTTTGAGCAGGGACCACACCCCTATTGTATGCAGACATTTGGAATAACTTCCACTTCTTCCTGACTCCCAAACCAGTTCTTAATCAGTAGATATGTGTCTTCCTCATTCCACAATTTTAACATTTAAGAATAATTTCTAAGATACACTGTTTAGCATTCTACTAATTTTAAATTAGAGGTTTGACATTAAAACTTTTATTTTTGGTGCGATGTGCCAGGCAATAATAAATTCCCTATAGTATTTTTCTGAATACGACATCAGGCATCTAGTCACGATTCCTCTAACATGTGGTTTGTACTATAAAGATGAAAAGTTCAATTTGAGAGAAGCCAAGAAATAGGTCAAGCCAAGGTCACATGCAAATGAAGAGATTTTTTTGTTTGGTTGGTTTTTTTGTTTTGTTGGTTATGGGCCTTAAACGTAGGGCTTGGGTATTGTACCTGAGCTTTTGTGTTCAAGGAAAGTGCTCTATCACTTTGAGCCACTGTATCACTTTCTGTTTCCTGGCAGCTAATTAAAGATAAGAGTCTCATGGACCAGGCTGGCTTTAAACCAGGATCCTCAGATTTCAACCTCCTGAATAGCTAAGATTTCAGGTATGAGCCATCAGTGCCCAGCTTGGACCACAGTTCTGACAACAACCTCGGTCATTGTTTTTTATTTTTTATTGTGTTAGTCTTGAGGCTTGAACTGAGTGGGCCTCATGGTCCTATTTAGCTTTTCCACTCAAGGCTAGTGTTCTACCACTGAGCACAGCTCAAATTCTAACTTTTTGCTGGTTAATTGGAGATAAGAGCCTGAGAAACTCTTGACCCAGACTAGCATCAAAATGCGAGCCTCCTAAGTAGCTAGGATTACAGGTGTGAACCACTGGTACTTAGCCCTTACATTCTTCCTAATGCTCTATGTGCCACAGGATTTATGAAGAAATCTCCCCTGAGTCAGGGGAAAAAGAGTCTGTGACACTTGTGTGCTCACAGTCTTGTTATGGCCTGCACTAGGAAGTCAGTTTGTGTGGCTTCAAAACTCAGCTTTCTGGGTGTGACAGTTGGTTCCACATGGAACTGAGGCTAACTTCTATGTCACAGATTTTTTTTTTTTTGGTTAGTGTTGAGTGACACAGTCAGGTAATTTTAGCAGCATTATAATATCTGCTGGGGATATATTAGTTTTCTGAACTGTTACAGCAAGACACTGTGATTTCCTGAGCAGACCCTTTAATTAAAGGGAAATTTTGATAACACCTTCAGGCTGAACAGAAATTGCCGGCTCCTACGTAGGAAACTCAAACACTAAGCCAGGTGCTAGTAGCTCATGTCAATAATTCAGGCTACCCAAGAAGCTAAAAATCTGAGGTTCAGGGTATGAAGCCAGCCCAGGCAGGAAGCTATGTAAGATTGTCTTCAGTTAGCCAATAAAAAGCTGGAAATGGAACCATGGCTCAAGTGTAGAGCACCAGCTTTGGGTTCAGGCTCTAGTACTGGTACAGAAGAAAAAAGTAAAAAACAAACCACAAAACCAGAAACCTCACATACTTTCTCCTCTTCTTATGCTTACGTGAGAGCAGTGAGCAACATCGCCTTCAGAATACGAAACATGTAATTTGACTTGATATTTAGATATCAAAATTGAAGGTCACCCTAAAAATTGTCTTGTAAGATAGTGAAAAAAAACAACCAAACTCATGCTTGTAATCCAAGCTACTCATGATGTTGAGATCTGAGGATTATGGTTGGAAGCTAACTCAGACAGGATAGTCCATGAGACTCTTATCTCCAATTAATCAGCAAAACAGCCAGAAGTGAAGCTGTGACTCAAATGGTAGAACACCATACTTGAGCACCCAGGGAAAGCACCCAGGCCCTGAGTTCAAGCCATAGACATGCACAAAAACAAAAAACAAAATAAAAGATTGTCAAAAACCATAGCTAGGGCAAATCTTTAGCAAATTCCTTATTAAGTGAAATTCTCAGTGTAATGACAGAAAATATTTTAGAAACAGAAGCAAAGCTGGGTTTACAAACTTTTAAGACCAAAAGGAAAGAGATGGACATAATATATATGCATATATAGAATTTTTAATATATACTAGTAAGATGGATCTACAAAAAAGGAAAAAAATCTTTCAGATTGTAGCTTGGATGATTTCTCTGAGATAAATATTTGTATCATGGCCAAATTTCAAGCTACCAACCAATGTCACTGAGTGAGTACAGAGTTAAAAAAATTAGTAGTTCATGCCTGTAATCCTTGCTATTTAGGAGGCTGAGATTATGAAAATCATAGTTCAAGCTAGTCAGGCAAAAGTTCTCAAGAATCTAAATTAACCAATAAAAACATGGGCATGGTATAGACATATTCCAGCTATCTGGGAAGTGTAAATAGGAAGATCACAGTTTAGGACAGCTTGACAAAAACAAGACCTTATTTGAGAGATATAGAAAGAAGAGAGAAAGAGAGAGAGAAAGAGAGGGAGAGAGAGAGAGAGAGAGAGGCAAGAGAGAGGGAGGGAGGAAGGGAAGGAGGGAAGAAACAGAGGAAGGAAAGAAGAAAAGAAAGAAGGAAGGAGGGAAGGAAAGAAAGGGGCAACGAAGGAAGGAAGGGAGGAAAAAAAAAAGAAAAAGATATAAACCAAGAAGCAAGGCAGGTATTTGCTTCTTATGAGTTGTACCATATGAGCAAAGCACTGAATCCTCACAATAACATTATTACCCCAAATATTTAAACCAGTTTGCTAGGTTTAGAATGGCTGGGAAATTATAGAGTCAAACTGATCAGAATAATCTGCTAGACTATCATATTAATACTGCTTTTTTTGGTCAATATACCACTCTGCTTGAAAAAATGTGGACCCAATAGTCTCCACTTAGGTTGTGGGTTTGGCTTTCCATGTTTCTGTTACATCTGCTCAACCATGGTCCAAAAATATTGAATGGAAAATTCTAGAAATAAATAATTCGTACATGTTAAATTGTTTTATATTATATTGCTCATCATTACTCTGTTTTTGTTATTCATCATCACTGCCAGTTTCTTATGCCAAATTTATAAACTAAATTTTGGTATACAATGTCTATGTAAGAAGATAATATTGTAAATATATATAGGTGATCATCATTTCCAGAGTTTTAAGCCTCCACTGAGAGTCTTAGAAAACGTCCCTTGCAGATAAAGGGACTCTGTGTATTGTGAGCCTTTCCTTGCAGTTATTGCAAACACATTGGTAACACCTGGTAATATCTAAAAATAATGAAGGAGAAATCACATAGGAAATGTGATCTTTTTTAAAGAATTTCTAACAGAAGTACAAAAGGGAGGTGATAAATGGAATAAAGCAAAAGAATATTTTCCATATCTTTCATAAGCAATTCTAGTCACCACTTGTATTCTTAAAGGAGATCAGCATACCACAGGATTTATGGAAAAATTTCCCCTGAATCAAGGCAAAGATAATCTCTGATACTTGTGTGATCACTGTTCTATATCATATCCATATATTAAGAAGTCATTCTCTGTGGCTGTGTATTGAAAATCAGAGGATAGTAGAAAGGAAACATCTAATGGCTCTCTCTCTCTCTCTCTTTGTCTCTCTCTGTGCACAGTGTACATGCATGTGTGTGGTATGTATGTATTCATACTCATTAAGTGACCACTTCAAAGAGTTGGAAACTGAAAAATGTCCATGATGTTCTGAAACAGAGGAGAATTTGATGGGCCTGTGCCCCTGCCTCCCCGTCCTTGTACTGAGAAAGTGGAAACCCATACTGCTTTGCTAATTTGCTCCAGGAAGTCTTTCATAATGCTTAAGGATAATGCATTGCAAGACAATAAAGAAATAGGGCCCATCTCAAATCCCACCCAAGGTGATCTAAGGCATTTTATTTTATTTTGATTGATTTCTCATCTGTTCATATTCTCTATTTAATTGGGAGGAATTGGCAGGGATTGTTTTGTGTCTAAACCTATTAGAATCAATTCCAAATTTTGTTCACTAAACTCACATGGGTACTGAGGTGAAATAGTCTTGAAAAGCCCTACTAAGCCATAACTTGCTCTAATTAGGTTACCTGGAATAAGTAGTTTTCCTAAAACGGAGCCAAAAGACAGTCTCACAGGCCTTCATAACATGGCCTGGTAGACACTCAGAGGATTTAATGCCTTAGTGGCCTGAAGGAATGAAAGGACCTTTCCAAGCAGCTAATTTACCACCTACGCTATGCCCATGAGTCACACAGCCAGTTGAAATAGAGCTTAATTGCCTCTGTGCTAGCAGGCCCTGGTCAAACTGATTCCATCCCCAGGCTTACAGCACTGCAGAGAGACAAGCTTAGGGGGCTGGGAATATGGCCTAGTGACAAGAGTGCTTGCCTCGCATACATGAAGCCCTGGGTTCGATTCCCCAGCACCACATATATAGAAAACGGCCAGAAGTGGCGCTGTGGCTCAAGTGGCAGAGTGCTAGCCTTGAGCAAAAAGAAGCCAGGGACAGTGCTCAGGCCCTGAGTCTTGGACTGGCAAAAAAAAAAAAAAAAAAAAAAAAGAGAGAGAGAGACAAGCTTAGAAGCTCATAGAATGGAAGCCATGATAAATATGGTACATCAAAGGTGCCTGACAGATGATGTGGATTCCGAATAGAAATTCTAGGGAACTTGGAGTTCGTGGACTGTGGATGGAGGCGGGTGATGGGTAGGACTCTTTCTTGCAGGTCTTATTGTATCCTGATTGACCTTTGGTAACAAGGCCAACAGAAACCAAATGTACTCTCTCAAGCATCCGTAGGAGTGGAGATAAAAAGAGCTGCCACTCTTTTCCTTCTAGGACTTTACAAGAAGCTCCGCCCAAACTCTTTGACAGTCATGTGAGCTGACCAGACAGCTAGGGTAGAGGAGGCAAAGGATGGCCATAGCCAGAGTAGACAAGACAGAGGATGGTGAATAATGATGAAGACACTGGAATTCAAGTGCTTAGGTTCAGATTCTAGCGGTGTGTCCTTGGGTAAATCACCTAACATCTTTGTATTTAGGACTTATCACTGTAAAAGGAGATAGTTGTAATGGATGACCATCTTCCCCCACTAGAAGCTCCAAACAAGCTCTCAAGGACAGTGGTTTTATGCTTCTATATTTATAAATGTAGAATTTTTTAAAGTACAAAAGTTCTGGACTTAAAGACAAAGGACCCAAACTAATGCTGACCTATTAGATAAATGGATTAAAAATCAATTTTCTGAGGTGAACATCATCATAGTAATTAACAGAACATACATAAAATAATTCTGTAAAGTCTATGTTTATTGCACCATTAATAGTTCTTTGGTTTTTTTTTCCTGTAGTTGTTCTTGGAATTTTTAGAACTTGACAATGATTTTTTGTTTCTGCAAGGTAAGGCTCATTAATATTGAAAAGGGAAATAACTTGGCAATACTATCATGACCTACCTTCTGTTATTCAGTTTTGATGACTATTTCAATTTAAACTTTCCAACAACCTCATCTTCCTTGCATTTTGGCAGCTACCTAGTGACCTAACAGCAAACAGTTTGGATGGCTGATAGCAGCAGGGAAATGGAGTTTTGGAGCCATCTAATCCAAAAATGTAGTTTCTAGCTCAAACTTGCAAACTACAGAGACATTTCAATTAATAGTGCTGAAGTGATTTCTCTCCCCTGTATACACTCCATGTAGTGTTTGATTAATGCTTACGCCAAGTTCAAATTTATCAAACCACTAATGTACAGGTATATTCAAAACATGCAGCTTTTTCTTGTGAAGATAATAAAGATGAACAGCATACTCTTAAGAAATAAAAGAATATTACATTTCTAGATATACTAGCTAGTTCAGAACAAATTACTGAGAAGTTAAACTCTCTATGAAAGAATTTAAATGAACAAATCAATGTACAACTATTAAAAATTGCAGAATGTTAATACAAATAAATAATAAAAGTGAGTGGTCAATATTCCTACCATTGAATGTGAGCAACAATTATTTCCTCTTAGTCTATGTATAAATATTGCTGTGTACCATGGTGATTACATGATAGAATGTGAATTTCACTGTAATACATATCTGAGCCTGTGTCAGAGATTTATTCAGCTTAAATGTCTCTTCACCAGCGATCTTTTTCTAGTTTCTCAAAGTGCCCATGTGCCTAAGATTGGTCAACCTGGTTACAGATCCAACTGGTGGCATTTGTGTCAAGCTTGAGGTCAATAAGATGCACTTTCTATTTTCTTCCCCTTTCTTTCCACATATACAGCTGCTTCTGAAGTAAAATAATAAGAAGGCAAAGTTCCTGTAGGCTCCAACCAAATTCTATTCTTCTTATTAATATAAAAGGGAACATGGGGGAAAATGCAGTCAGAATACTCAATGTACATTTGTGACAAAGGAAGTGGAAAACATAAAATGAGTCTTGGGGGAGGAAATAGATTGGATGAGGGAGAATAATGGAAGGGGTGATGATCAAAAAGCACCAGATACTTAGGTGGACATGTTAAATTGTTACTACCTTGTATAATCTTTACAAGTTCAGAAAACAATAAAACAATCATAATAAATAAATAATAATATCACTTAGCTGGGCACCAGAGGCTCACACCTGTAATCCTAGCTACTCAGGAGGCTGAGATCTGAGGATGGTGGTTCAAAGCCAGCCAAGGCAGGAAAGTCTGTGAGATGCTTATTTCCAATGAACCATCAGAAAACTGGAAGTGGCACTGTGGCTCAAGTGGTAGAGTGCTAGTTTTGTGCTAAAGAGCTCAGGGACAGTGTCCAGGCCCAAGTTCCAGCCCCATGACTGGCAAAAAAAAGGTAGTTTAAAACTTATCCAATTTTATAAACTTGCTATTGTTTCTCTTGGATCATCAATGTAACAAGATGTAATTCTATTATTGAGGAGGAAGGGATCTGAATATTGCAGTTCAAAGACAGCCCAGGCAGAAAAGTTCATGGGACTCTTATCTCCAATTAAACAGGAAAAAAAAAGCCTGAAGTGACTTGAGCAAGAAAGCCAAAGGAGAGTGTGAAGCTATTTGAGTTCAGGTTCCAGTGCTGGGGAAATGAAAAAGAAAAATGCAACCTCTTCTTTTTCTAGAAGTTGAGCCTGCAAGTCACCTTAGGACTAACAGTTCTTATGGATACAAACATTGGCTTATTATGTCAATGCTGAGTTGCCTGTTCTGGTGCCTGTGTATCTGTACCTGACATACAGAACATATAACATTCTGGTTTAAGCAACATCTCTTCTTACTCCCTGACCTTTTGTGGATGTTCAGAATCAAGTTTTCAGAAGAAGGCTAGGCTTGCTAGAGTGAAACAATATGACTATGGCCTTCCTCCTTAAGACTTCATGGTAGAGAAATTTGTAGGAAATCACATTGTCTCTGGCTAAGAACCCCTGACAGAAAAGGAAGACACCAATGGCAAGTGAAAGAAAGGAAGGTAGTGAGTCTGGTACTTGGGACATGGTGAATTATCAATGGGATGATAATGCATTGAACTGATGATGACCTCCACTGTGGCCTCAGGAACCAAAGGTGCAAGGTATTCACTGAGACTCTAAAGAGACAGTCCAGTGGTGCTGCCTATGGCTTCTGACTTTTTCACTTAGAATGACCACTGCAGTCTTTTGGCCTGCATCATTATGCCTAGGGGATGCTGGATTCTGAGCTATATATCATGAATTAAAAGCTTATAATTCATGTTACTGCAAGAGATGTACATTCTTCATGCTCATAGTGAGAGGTACAAAAGAAACACATCACATTTTTTTTTTTTTCATTTCTCTGTGATTGGACATTCAAGTCCTGGGCAAGAGAAATTTCTGATGCAGACTAGTATTTGTTTCAGTAGTCCCAAATATGTGGTAGAAGCATACTTTATTGATGTTTAAAATTTGCAACTATAGGGCTGGGGATATAGCCTAGTGGCAAGAGTGCCTGCCTCGGATACACGAGGCCCTAGGTTCGATTCCCCAGCACCACATATACAGAAAACGGCCAGAAGCGGCGCTGTGGCTCAAGTGGCAGAGTGCTAGCCTTGAACGGGAAGAAGCCAGGGACAGTGCTCAGGCCCTGAGTCCAAGGCCCACGACTGGCCAAAAAAAAAAAAAAAAAAAAGAATGAGGCATGATAGAAGATCAAAGAAGCATGTATGCACAAAAAAGCTGGGTGGTTCAAGGGTTTTCAGGTCAACTTGATGAGAAAGAGGTTGATTTCCATTGTGTGTAAGAGATCATGACTTTCCCCAGAGAATCTCAAAACACCAGGGGACATGACACATAGGTACTTTATATATATATATAATATATATATACATATATATTTCTTGACTCTTTGGGTGAATGAATATGTTCACAAAGCACTTATATGCAAGATTAGAAGCCCATGTGACCATGCCAGAATTTGCACAATGTTTTTATGTGGTTTAAAAATATCTTGAGTAGTATATTTAGTGACTGTAGGCTAGGTAGCAGTTGGATATGAAGTAATATGTCCAGTTAATCCACGGCTCCAACTATTTCTCTTGAAAACGGAGCTCATTAGGAGCATCCAGCAGAGGAAACTTCTATCTATCTATCTATCTATCTATCTATCTATCTATCTATCTATCTATCTAACACATAATATACAATATGTTCTATATAATACATATATACAATATGTTATATAGTTATATATATATTTCTAGTATAACATAGGGATAATTTAAAGGTTCTGATTTTGTGAGCATTAATAGGAAACTGATGAATAATGAGATGACTTCAGAACACAAGAAAAATGGTTACAAACTAGTACCTTAAGAGAGACTAATTCTCTATAAACAACAGCACATTTAACATAAGTGATATTTAAATAGTAGAATAGCCCTAGAGATGACGTGAAAGAGTCTTCTTATGCTGATTTTAGAGTTGGGGAATTAAGACTCAGCAAACTCAGGAGGTCAAGCCCATGACTATAGAAATGATACCTGAGGATTTGAGTTTGGGGGTTCTGGCTCCCCTTCTCTCTCTGTTTTCCCCACTTTTGCCTGATGTTGTTGAAGGCATCAGACTCTTGTACTTTTTACATCTAGTTTTTCACTCATAGTCCCCAAATAGCTTTGAGATGTCAATAAATGTTGAATCTGAAATTCAAAGTCACTGACATATATACCTTGTCAATCCACTCCCAGTGACAAATTCTTCCCAGTAATATGAAAAGGACAACATGTTCTTTTCCATTCTCTTTTCTGTTTGTTTGTCCTTTGGGCATAGCCAAAGAATATTCTTCTCCTAGGGGAGAGATATCTTATCTCCTACGGGAAAGAAACATAAAATATTCTTGGTTTTCATCAAAGCTGATACACTGGTTGTTTTTTACTTGGATTTTTTTTTTTTATTTTCTGCAGACTTGAATGGTTATCCTGAACTCTGCTTGTATATATTCAACTACTCACAAGTTTTCTTTCCTGTTTCCCGGCCACAAGTATTTTTGCCAGAAAATTGTAACAAGAGAAAGGTCTGTTCCTTTTTGGAATGCTCTCTGCACAGAAAACCTGAGAAGAAAGTTGTAGCATATGTTAGCAACCTTGGCTGAGAGGGCCTGTGCCAGAAAAGACAACATGCAACAGAGGAAAAGAGCTTCTGTCTCTTTTCAAGCTTCAGTTCTCTTCTTAAAGAACTCCGTTCTTCTGGCCAGGAAAAGCAAAAAAAGAATGGGTTCTTAAATCAACATTACTGAGATATCCTGTATCAATGCAGGGGTAAGAAGACAGAATACAAAGGATGTAACATAAGAATGTGTGCTTGAATGCTGAAGTAGAGGATGAAGAGGGTCAAAATTTTTAATCTGTAAAACAGATGGATGTTCTAAAATTTCACGTAAAGAGCAAGGAAAAGAAAATAAAAACTTTTTGTTGTTGTTTGGTGCTATTTTATTTTTTGAAAATGAATGCATTTTTAGAATGGGGATTTGCAAACTTTTCCTGTAAAAGGTAGATTAGTAAATAATTTGGGTCTTATGAGTCACATTGTCTTTCTCAGATTCTTTCCACTGCTGCCGTAATACCAAATTAGCCTTAGACAACACAGAGGAATGAGCATGGCTATGTTCCATTACATCATTTTATTCCTCTTTCCTTATAAAATTTTATTATGAGCAGTTTCCAATATGAGGAAAAGAAGAACAAATACTAAGAATATATACACACCTGTTGCCTAAATTCCACATATTAATATTTTGCTATATTTGCTTCCTCTCTGACTCTCTGCCCACACAAACTACCAAATCACTGAAAAATAAATTTGAGGTACTCTAAAAACATTGTGATACTCCAAGAGGCATGTCTAAAAAAGAGGCTGTTTCCTCTCATTTACATACTCCATTATCATACATAAAGAAAAGACCAATTCTGCATCATCTACTACTGATTCTATCATATATTCAAATTTAGTAAAAATCATCCTTTGAATGTGGTTTTTACAGCTGGGGTCAATTAATGATTGTTGCTGGCATTGAGTCTTCTTATTCCTAATAAAGAATACATTACACATTCTTGAGTCTCATAAATTAATCTAAATAGATACCCCTTTTGAATTCTGCTGCAGAATGGACATTTGTGTCAAGTACATTAATTTTAAGTATATATCTCAATGAATACCTTTTTGAGATACAATTCACATACCATTTAAAAATTCACTCTTTAAGGCTGGGCATAATGACTTATACCTATAATCCTAGCTCCTTGGGGGCTGATCATTGTTTGAAGCCAAAAAAAGTTAGCAAGACTACATCACAAAAACAAAAGTAAAAAGAGGCATGGTGGTTCCTGACTGTAATCCTAGCTACATGTAGGCAAAGATTGTGGTCTGATACCAGATTGGGTAAGAAAAAAATGAGTGGCCCTATTTTAAAAATGAATAAAGCATAAAAAGATTGAGAGCATGGCTCAGTGGTAGAATGCCTACCTAGTAAATGCCAGATCCTGAGTTCAAATTCCAATATGACAAAATAAAAACAAACTAAAACATCACCTGAATCAGTGGCTTTAGTATATTCATAACTGGTACAGTTTAGTAAATCTTTATGAACATTGAAATTTAAGTTCTTTTAATTCAGGAAGGCCATAAGTACATTACTACTGTTTTAGCATTTCATTCAATGATTTAAAAAATATGGAGAACATGTCTTCTAGTTTTTTTATGAATAATGACAATTTTATATGTGCCTGTGAGCATATTTTCCTCCTGTACAAAAAGAGAAACAAAACAAAACAGTGACAAAACCTTACATTGAAACATCTCTTTGAAAGTTACTAATTTCTGAAGTTTCAACAAAAGCCACAGTAAATTTTTCCAATAGCTTTTTCTTGACAGCCAGTTTTATAGTTAAGTCCTTCAGGCTTTCATTAATTTAGAGAAATCTAAAGACAAGTGGAAGAATATCTTATGTCAGTTGAATTTGTTTGAAGGAACCATCCTTCAGAGATGGGATTGTCTCAGAAATCCAAACCAATGCAAACAAACAAACCTTCAAATAATACTAAAAACACAAATTTCTTAGAGTCCACAAAGACAAAAATGTGTCCAAATGTCTTGCATCTTGTAGGAAAGAAAGTGTTTGACTTGATTTCTAAAAAAGAAATTAAGAATTAATTTTGAAAGTGTAACCTGAATGTCTAAGGCAGCTAAACCACCTCCATCCTTGTGTTGATAAGAGAAGAGTTTTAGAAAGACGTTAACATAAGTAAAGGTAAAGGTAATAGAAAAATGTGTCTGTCCTCTCTCTCTCTGTCTCTTTCTCTGTCTCTCTCTCTCTCTCTCTCTGTCTCTCTCTCTCTCTCTCTCCCCTCCCTCCCTCCCTCCCTCCGTCCTGCCTCATTTTGATGTTAGGTTTTGGTTTATCAGCTTACTTGCGATCTGAAAGTTGTGTACGTAAGTCTCAGTTCCCAGATTGGCTGCTTTCCTATTAATCCCATTTCATAATTATACCACTTTGATGAGGGGAAATAGAAGGTGACTTTAAGTCAATGCTGACTCCTCATTTTCAAGGTATTTTTCTCTTTACTTAATGTTCTCAGTCTATCCTTCTTGTAACAGTGAGCACTCAGATTTAATTGGGGTATAATTTGAAAATATTGGACTCTGGCCATAAACACAATTCAATTCTCTTAATCAACAGCATTCATTCCATTGGATAGGATAGACGGAGACTTGAGGATAGTGAGAATTACCCACGTATTTACTATGTACTTATAATCTATAGATCCAAAACATTACATCACCAAAAAGTTCATTGGCAATGCATCCTCTCCCATGGGTAAAAATCTGCATTCTTATTTTTAAAAACTATCAGATTGATGATAACTGTATGCACATTAGTAGCAAGGAAACATTCAGTTATGGCGATGCTTTCCAACTTGGGCTATATGTTAGAATTCCTGTGGGACTTCTAGATATCCCAGATTCTTGATATTGTATCCAATACCAATTAAGTCTAGATTTGAAAGAGAAGCCTAGGTACGAGCATTTTCAGTCTCCCTAGGCAAGTCAATGTGCATCAAAGTTTGAGAATAACCAGGTAGGTAGCCTGAACATGTCACTGCTTTAAGAATATGAAGAGAATTCTCTCATTATCAGGTAGAAGCAAGGTCCCCAGAACTAGAAGACTTATTAGAAGTATTTAAAAGGTCAGCCTGACATATGTTAAAAGGGTAGCTTTAGAGAGCCATTATTCACTTTTTGAGGGATAGAACATAAGCACCTCTCAAGCCAATTGACAGAGTCATGTGAGCACTTTCTTTGGATTTTTTTTTCTTGTTTTTGTCGATTGTGAGGCTTGATCTGAGGGCCTGGACACTGTCTGTGAGCTCTTTTGCTTAAGGTTAGTGTTCTATCATTTTGAGCCACAATGCCACTTCCAGTTTTCTGGTGGTTAATTGGAGATAACAGTCTCACAGACTTTCCTGCCCCAGCTGGCTTTGAACTGCTCAGTAGCTAGGATTACAGGTGTGCGCCACTGAGCCCAGCTGGATTTTGCCTTTTGATTAAATCTTACGACATTGGCTGATGCTGTATCGCCATCTTCAAGATCCTGTCTGTTCTTGCCAAAGCATTCTTTAAATGTATTCATGGAGGATACTGATTTATTGGCTATATATTTTTTTTTTGTTGTGGAAGATGAAGAAAAATTAGTGCTATAGTTTTAGAAAAGTTTAGAAATTATTTTATTTAGATTAAATTATCATTAAAGTATCTTGTATATTGCTTAGAACTGTAATCTGAGAAAATGGAATGCCACTTAAAAATCCTTTTTGGATATAAATCCTACAGATTATTTCTTATAGAAACAAGTACCAGGAATGGTCCATTTCAGGAAAAGGCATTGTTTGACGAATTATACAGTATTACCTTTCCCAGGTCCTAGAAATGATTAATTCAGTCATTGATTTAGAGACCATCATTGATAACATCAAATTATACTTCCCAGGACTAGTGGTTAAGCTGCATCTTTAATGGAGCAGAGCCATATAATGAAATAAAATGGTCTAGCTACTGAACAGGTAATTCAAAACAAACAAAAACCATAGATTAAACTGAAATTCTTAGGGGTTCTGATATGTCTTATTTCTCCTTCACTAAGAAGTGGGTATAGATTTTGAGAGGCTCTGAGCCAGGTCTTCTTCCCTCACACTAATTATGTCCCATCTTTGTCCCTTCCTACTCCCATTTCATCCTGATGTTTCAAGTTCCTGATACTATTTCATATCCTCACTGCAGTGTTCTAAGTTCCAGCTTGTCTTTGCTACACAGAGCCTAGCTACTACATTTCCATTGCTCTTGCTATTTCTGGCCTCAATTGCTAATGTTACAGACCTGTGGGATACTGGAAGTGAAATTATCCACTGGTGTAATTGCCTTCTGCAAAAATTGCCTCACACAAAACTGTAAAAATTACATTATGTTTGGTACTACCTGTGAATGTCATGGCTGCCTTTCAGCCACAGAGAAAAACATCCATTGGCTTTAGATAAGAATGTTATCTCTGGTTAGAACACCATCCTTAGCAACCTTTTGACTATGGTTATTTCAGTTTTCCTATTGTCTGAAATCTCTACTGGATAGACAAGTTGATGATAAAGTGTTCCAACTGGTACCACTAGAGAGGTTTCTCCTCTTTAAATATTTCATGTTCATTTATAAAAGGTTACACCCTTTGAGTAGCTCCTGAATTTTTAAGTATCACTTGCATACAAACATTTCAACACACGTTATGCTCAACATTTGATGATACATTAGTTCACTAACTTCATAAAGTTGTACAACAGGACATTCATTGTTCTACCTACTGCTGAGTATAAGGTAGTATTCTAGATTCTATCAGGAATGGAAGATACCATCAGGAATGGAAGATACCAAAAAGTATTATCTGCTCTCTGGGAGTCCGGTGGTTAAAAAAAAAAAAGCATACAAATCACCATCATGAAAAGTCATAAGCAGTTGGTGTTTAAAACAAAAAAAAGCAGTGAAGTGAAGATGGAGTCAAAGGAAAGGTAGGGCAAGAATATATGGAAATCTTCAATGAAACAATTTTATGAAAGATTTTAGGAAAGGTGACATTGGGAGATTTTTATGAAAGATGACCTTGAAGGCTGGTATGTTTGAAGGTAATTCACATGTCACATGGAAAAAGAGTTAGCAAAGATAGTTTCTTGAGTGTGTGCATTATATGCACATATGGGAATGTCATGATGAAACTTCTTTGTATAATTAATATGCACTATTAAAGGGAGAGAGAGAGAGAGAGAAAACACAAAGAGACTTCATTTCAATGGCCAAGAACATAACATTCAGTACAAGAAACAGCTGTCTCTCCCTTCATTCTACACTCCCATGTGAACTGAAAGTAAACTAGAATCTAAGTGTTATGTTTGTGATCACAAAATGTGACTGCAAATATTCTTTGTCATCTTAGGAGATCAAGTAGAAAAGAGACACTCATCAAAAGTGAAAAGAGTTGCCAAGAGCTCACAAACTCAGCATGAACTGAGAAAACAGATTGGGAGCAACTGAATAAAGCCCAGTTGTCCCAATTTGAAGTCTGCTAGGCAGATACCAGAATTCTCAGTATCTTCTACTAGATGAGCTTTGAAGTGTTACTCTTCCTATTTGGAGAAAGTAGGGACAAACCAAAAGGAGATTTGGGTTATTGTTGATCCTTCATTGAATGATGACTGCCCAGAGTCTGCAGCAGGTGGTCACAGTTCCTTTATAATCATTATAATTGTTTGAAAGAACCCACTTTTTATTTTTGCAGGATAGCTTCTAGGTGAGAGAGAGAGTGCAGTCAGAGCCTGGATTAAACAGGGACCTTATTAAGAGTTCACACTATACTTGCTGCTTTAGCAATTGGCAAATGCAAATATATTGTCAGCATCTCAATCTTATAATTTGTTGCAAAATAATAACAGCTACAACTGTTGTCCCTTTAATGTTTAAAAGAACAAAAATTATGTTCCCTTAGATATGCATGTCTGACAGGACGTATTTTCTTTCTGTGGCACTCAGGATATGCGATGTAACAGGGTATCTTCTTCATTACATCTGCCGGCTTCCCGCCTCCCCCCCACCCCCGCTTTAAATTTATGGAACATATGCAGTGCCCACTTCACCTAGAGCTATAGAATAATGACGCTATTATTGTAGCCATCTGTCTCATCACATCAGTGTCTTCTGTGGTTTTACAGTCCAGGTTTAGGGCTCTGTGAGAAACAATATTGTGTAACACTAATAAGTGCCTTGGTCTGACAATTTACATCTTTATTTGGAGTCAGCTTCTGAAAGCATCTACCCCTGGTGAAGATGCAAGGATACAGGAGGGAGGGACGCTAGCTGTCTTGAGGGAGATAGGGTAAGTGCTGCCTCTTTTGCTCCACTTGACTGATGCCCAAAGGCAAGGGTGAGTCAATCTCCCAATTCCTATTATAACTCTGCATTTTCAGGTTCCCACCTTGACAGGCGGAAACAGTTCCAGCCAATGCTAATTTGGGTAACATCTGAAAGGCTTGCCTGACAAGGCAGATTCAAATTATGAAGCAAACCCCTCACATACTGAGACCTTGTTAGCTAGATTAGTGGCTGAGTGGCTCCTTGTGACAGCTTGTTTGCTAGAGGTGGGATATCTGCATTTCCAATGTGGGCAGGTTATATCATCATTTAAAGAAAAAAAATAATGAAGATGTCGTTTTTTTCTTGTTTGTCCCAGAGTTCATGTAATATCCCCTCTCGGTTTCCTCATTGTTGACTTCAGAAAGGAATAGCAGCAAGTGTGTACCTGGGAGTACGACAGCTAATTTTGTTATGGATGAACAGAGTATTGTGACAAAACAGTGGCACAGCTGTCATAACAGCTGTCACACATTAATCATGACAGTGACAAATAGCATAATTACCTTATCTAGAATTCCTAGCATGTACACTCAGTATGCCCCACTGCCAAGCGAGCATATCACGCATGGTTTAATTAAAAAGACATCAATACAGGTTAGTTAGACAAGGGCTAGAAGACATTGATCCAACATGAAAATAAAATTATTTATAGGTTGGTGTTTAGGGACACCAAGTATCAATTACTTTGTCATCATGATCATTTGAAACTATGTCCCTAAATGGCCCTTCTCAATGTGTACATTGCATGGTGAACTGACTATTCTGCCCCAAACCAGAAGCCTTTCCTCCATGAAATCTTTAGTCCCTATCTTTTTCAGTCTCTACCTGGTTCTTTCGGAGCCATCTTTGTATTTTGTTAATTGATAGAAGGGACCCTACGCAGTAAAACAGTTATGGATGACATTTATTTTGGTAACTTATATTCCAAGACTGGTACTGAAACTCACCAGAAATTCTTCCTCAAGAATGAAATGATATAGAAAAAAAGACTGGGGTTTTCTTCTAAAAATTATAGTCATTTACATATGTTGCATTTTAACATGTAGACCTGTGTCTATATGCATATGTGTCACATCAGTATGTATAAATATGCACACATGCCAAAGAGATGTATATTTTTGCCCCCTGGTATTTTAGGCTCAACAATTCATTGAATTTACTGATTGAATTCCTGGGAGCTGGTTCTTGAACTGCTCTGAAGCTGCCTCGATGAAATATTAATGAATCAATTTCCATAGACATGGACTCATTATCTTGCTGGATGCCATTGGAAAACACAGTCCTGCCTGCGGTGTCCTTCTACCTGCCTGTGACATGATTTGATTTCTCTCTCTCTCTCTCTTTTTAATTAAATAAAACTTGCTATCAAGAAAATTTTGATAACTTTTCCATATGAGAGACATTTCCATTTCTCCTGATAGATACCTAAGTGGAGGTTAAACAGTTAAAATAAATTCATGTACCACTTCAATGAAATAGTGGAGAGATGTGGAAACAAAGAAAGAGGTGGCCAGTCTAGTTCTATGGATGTCCTTAAGAAGGCAGTGCTAGCTTTCAAAAGAGCCAATCACTTTTGGGAAAATGACTATTTTTTCAGGACACTTGGTCCATCATCTAATTGTTTACCAAGTGATCAACTTTATAAAATGGTATTAAATGCAAACACTTTCTTATTTTAATTTAGTTCTGACAGAAAGTAAAGGGAATTACTCAGACTGTGTCTATAAAACATCCAAAAAGGTGGTTAGCACATTTAAAAAAAATCAGTCCATTAAGCAATGCTTCACTATGTACATCGTGAATAGCTAGCTGGTTTTGTGTATTTTGTATTTTGCTCACCGAATACTGACTGGATTCTTATACTTTATGTGAGTCAACTTAGGGATTGTAATAAAGTACATTAATCTACAATTATACCAAATGGAAAGTTTTAACTTCCTTTCTTCCCATTCATTCTCCTTCGGTAAGGATTATTAATGCATGCTATGGGTACTATCAACACCCACTTTATATCTCCTGATAAATGGTCATCAGTATTTATTAGAGAAGAATTATGTTTTTAAATAAAATAGATTTCACAATTTTGATTTAGAGGCAGTAGTATATGTAAATGCCATGTACTCTGAGAAAAGTATTAGCATTTCAGCACATACATATTATATAGTCCGAGAATAAGGTTACTGTTTTAGCATATATATTCCCCAAAGTAAAAGGTGAAACCACACACTTGACCAAAGAAATCTCAATTCCTAGCCAAAACTTATTACCATCTTCGTTGAGAGAAAATTTGATTGGCTCTGAGCTTATTATGCAGATCTCATTTTAATATAGGCCTTGGAGAGCTCACTTATTTGGTCCCACTTTTCTCCTAGACTGTCTGAGAATGTACTCCACCTATTAGGAATGCAGCTCTTGATTGGAAATATATTGGTGAACTCTATGAGAAAAATTATGAAAGTACCTATATGTTGCACTTTAGCATACATTGGCAAAGCACCCATTTACCTGGACCACTCACCCCTGGACCCTAGGAACAAACCCCTCCTCTAGGTGTAAGCAAAATCAGAAGTAACCTAGAGCTGGGGTATGCTTAGGATATGGGCACTATTCTTAAACTTTTGTCCCAGAATTAGGTTCTTATTGCAGCTAATAGCCAGCAACCACTTTTTCCTGAGAATTATTCTTCTAAGAGCTATTCAGTCATAACTGATGCAAGCTAGGAAAGAGAAAAAGAAGCTAGCATTTCTTGATCAAGCCTTTAGAAAGCATATTTCTCTTCACTATTCTACTTTTTTGTGGGAGGGGGGGTACTGGTCCTGTGACTTGAACTCAGGAACTCCCAGAGCTTTGTTGATCAAGGCTAGCACTCTATCATTTGTGCCACAGCTATACTTTCAGACTTTTGGTGATTGATTGGAGGTAAGAGTCTCACAAATTTGCTTTCCTGGGCTGGATTTGAATCATGATCCTCAGACCTCATCCTCCTGAGTAGCTAGGAATACAGGAATGAGCCAATCTGCTCACATTTTTCCTTTTTTAAAATTCAATTTTATTGTCAAAGTGATGGACAGAGGGATTACAGTTGCATACTTAAGGTAGTGAGTATATTTCTTGTCAAACTTGTTAGTCCCTCCCTCATTTTTCTCCCACTTTTCCTCCCGTCCAAACTCTTCCCCAAGTTGTACAGTTAATTTTCAACATATTGTCTTGTGAGTATCACTTTTGCATTTGTTCACTTTTTGCCCTTTGTCTTACCATTTGGTGTTCCCCTGCCTTTTCCTAATTCAGATAAACATATGTACAATACCAGGGTACCAAAATAAAACACAGTGACAACAGGGAATAAGTCATAGGAAAATAAACAAAAGAAATAACTTCACATAGTATATTAAAAACAATATCAACAATGAAAAACCTCTTGTTTCCATATCTTGGAGTACATTTCACTTAGCACGATCTTATATGATTATATGTTCATAGATATTGAGTTATTTTAATCCTCTGTTAGTACTATCCTAGACATGTACTAATTTTTACCAGTGAGGAAAACCATGGGATCTATGCTTCTTTGGATCTGGCTTACTTCATTTAATATGATTTTTTCAAGTCTTTCCATTTCCTTATGAATGGGACAATGCCATTCTTTGTAATGGAAGCATAGAATTCTATTGTGTATATATAACACAATTTCTTGATCCATTCATCTAATGAGGAACATCTGGGTTGGTTCCATATTTTAGAGATGGTAAACAATACTGCGATGAACATGGTTGTGCTGGTGGCTTTAGTGTGGCCTTGTTTGTGATCCTTTGGGTAAATGCCCAGAAATGGGATTGCTAGGTCATAGGGCAGCTTTATGCTTAGCCTTTTGAGGAACCTTAATACTGCTTTCTAGAGTAGTTGCACAAGTTTACACCCCCACCAACAGTGTAGAAGGGTTTCTCTTTGGCCACATCCCCACCAGCATCTGTTATTAGATTTCTTGATAATGACCATTTTAATTGGATGGAGGTAGAATCTCAATGTTGTTTTGAGTTGCATTTCTTTTATGGACAGAGATGTTAAGCATTTCTTCATTGGCCATTCTTATTCACTGGCCATTGTTATTTCCTCTTCAGAGAAGTGTGTCATTAAGTCTTTTTTTTTTCTGAAAGGCCTTATTTTTTTTCAAATTTTTATTATCAAACTGATGTACAGAAAGGTTACAGTGTCATTAAGTCTTTAGAGCACTTATTAATGGGGCAGTGGTTTCTTTGAGGATTTGTTTGGGGGGTGTTAATTTTTGAGTTCAGTTCAGTTTTTGTGATAGGTTACAAATGTGATACTATACCTATTGTTGTACTGTACAAATTATTCCCTGGGCTTTGCTTTTTTTTTTGTTTTTCTTTTAACATGGCATCATCTCTCTTGCACTGCAAGAGAGCAAATTCTGCATCTGTCCAGGGTTGTGCTTACCCGTTAAACTTGATAAGACAATGTGCTTATGATGAATATCAACATACTTGACTTTAATAATAAAACAAAGGTATGATTTTTCTCTCAGAAACAATCAGATAATTTAAAAATTTTCAGTATTTTGCTTGATGTAAGTCTCCAAGAAAGCTTAAGAGAGATCTCTTCTGATTCTCTTCAAAAGATAGTTGTATTTCTTGCTACTTCAAATTAGGTAGTGAGTACTGGTCTTGGACACTGCCCTTTTTTTCATGCAGGCTAAGTTGATTTTTGCTGCTCCTAACAGAGAAGGGTATATTTCATCAGTGGCTGAAATACAGCCCATCCCCCAAGACCATGCCAAATCTTCCTATTTTTATGAATGTTTTACATAACACTATAATACAAGATTATTGGTTATCCTGTCCTAAGTTTGCTTCCCTACCCTCGTGAATCCAGTGGCATGCCTTGAGAAAATTAGTAGAAGCAAAGCTCATTACTCCTTGTGTCCCTTCACTCATTGACTTTTGGCCAGGTCTTATTACCTGTGCCTCAGAATATTTCTTTGACACTTCCTCCTACTAACAGCGACAACCAGCAGGTTTTCCATGTAAGAACTAGCAACAGCAATTTTGCTATCTCCCTGACCAAAAAGGTTTCCTATTTATCTTCCCTGGGGTGGTGCCCATGCAGCTGTCCTGATATTGAGCAGCTGGACAGATTATACCCTGGAGCCACATCTGTGGAAACATAGATCAACACCATTTTCATTGCCTTGGTGCTCAAAAACTTTATCTTCTGTCAGTAAGATTTACTGCTTGCTTCATGAATTAAGGTTCTTTTTCTTTTCTTGTTTTCCTCCTCCCATGTTCTTCTCCTCCACTTTACTTGGTTTCAAAGTATGTTAGCATAATCTGATTGAGATTGTTAAAAAGCTCATTGGCTAGTTTGGGTTTCTTGCCATGATTAATAAGGATTTCTACTAAAGTCTTTGCAGAGAAATCTCGATAGTGACAAATATAACACAAATATCTTACATACAAAAATGGCATTATTTGTGGGCATACATCTAGTAAGGTTAGTTTTATTTACCACATATAAATGCATACAGAGACAGTGCTGGGGACACTCTACCACACAACTAAGTCTGGCTTACTGATATTGCTTCAACTGTTAAGATACAATCCATTAGAGCTCTTAAGGCTACAGTGTGTGTGTGTGTGTGTGTGTGTGTGTGTGTGTGTGTGCATGTGCGTGTGTACCATTACTGGTGTACTTGAACTCAAGGCCTCATTTGGCTCTTTCACTCAAACCTGACTCCACCACTTAATCCACACCTCCACTTCTGGCACTTTGTTGGTTAATTGGATGTAAGAGTCTCACAGGCTTTTCTGCCTAGGCTGGCTTCCAAGTGTCATCCTCAGATCTCAGCCTCCTAAGTAGCTAGGATTACAGATGTGAGCTTCCAGCACTGAGCTATAATACATTTTTCTCTGATATTGTCTCTAGAGTCTCAGAAGAGACCTGTGAGTTAGGAGGGAAAAAGATTATGACAATTTTAGAGTAGAATGTAAAAATTTAGAGAGATAAGAAGTTATAGCACAAAACCAAGACTTACATATAGAAACCTATATTGACCTTTCAACTTTTTTTCACCTCATTTAGGAACAATTTTACCTCCAAATGATTCTTACAACTACCACTTACAAACTTCCTTGGGCTTTCTTTTATGTGACTCAAATTTTTATGCTTTTTCAACGTCCAAAATTCTATGAGCTTTTGACTGGGTTCTGACAAGGATTGTAGCGGTTAATGCAAGTTATTTCTCCATTTATCTAAACTATAAGATAAAATGTGTGTGGGAAGGGAAGTAAGATAGTCCTTTGGAGAATTGATTATGCCAATGCTTTTCCATCTGCCTGCACATTTGTATTACCTGAGGAACTTTAAAAATAAGTAATAATGTCTGGTTCTGACCTCTAGAGAGAAGTTTAATTGCTCTGGAGTTGATGTCCAGACAGGAGTATTTTTAAAGCTCCCCAGATGATTCTAAAGTACATCCAGTGCTTAAAGTCACTGGGGACATTCCTCTTTTGACTGCTTCTGGAACCATATCCTTATATATACTTTTTCACCGACTTTTTAGAAATTCTGGGTTTCCTTAAATGTACAAACAAGACTTAAACATCTTGGGTCTATTAAATGTGTTGCTCTAAACTAGTCTAGATTGTGTGTGTTTGCATGTGTGCACACGTGTGTGTATGTGTGTGTGTAACTGCTGTGGCTACTTTGAGGAAGGAAATAATTATGGAGAAGGTTGTTAAAAAAAGAGATCATGAGCTAGAGGTATTTCATCTCATGTACTTACAAAGACTACAATGTAGAGCTCACCAGTACAGTGATTTGATAAGGTTTGAGAATTTTAGTTTCCCCAGGAGATTGGAAAATGCTTGGCCCATATTTGGTAAATAATTACTAATGAATATATTTCCTCAAATCACTATTACCTACACTAAACTATAGCTAATTGAGACCCATCAAAATTTCCCCACACTGGCAGAATCCCCATTTCAGTTTCTATTCTCAGTTTTTCTCATCAGAATACCTGCTTGCCCATCTCTCTCTCATTTCTATGTCCCATCATACATTAAAGCCTAGCTAGAGTGAGCCTTCTCTCTCAGGCCCTTCTGATTCTTGAGCTGCTGTAGGCCATTGCCTGTATTTCATTTCCACTGACACTTCACAATGCCTATCTTGACTATATTAGTGATTTATATGTATGCCTTTACTTTTCTTACAGACATGATTGATTCTATCTTTGCATCCTTCCCAGTACACAGGGAAATCTCTCAACAAATATTTTCTTGAATGAATGGCCATTGCTTCTGCTATGTGAGATTCCTATATTATTCAATAATGGACGTTTAAATAGCATTTCATAATGTTTGATTTTGTTTTATGCTTTGTATTTTGGGAAAGACTTTCACATACAGTATCTGATTTTTCTCCTCAATATAACTCTGGGGGAATGGGATAGATAGATATTATGGTTTTAAATGAAAGAATTGAAATACAATGATGATATCAAATTATACTCCATCAAAGAGATAGGAAGTAAAGAGTGGCCAAGTTTCCAGATCCTGCTTTGCAATCTTTGGTAAAGAACAATATATTTTTATCACACCATGAGTACACAAATGAATGCCTTGACTTTGGATAATTTCTGTAGTCTATACTATATATTTCAGATAGCACTGAATCCTAAATCTACACCTCAAAAAAGGAATGGACATTGTGTGTAATACTTCTATATAAAGATATATGCTTTTAGAGTACAACTCTGGTAGGTGAGTTCTTTTGTCCACATTGAGGTGTTGTAAATTATGTTGTTCTTTCACAGCATTGTATAACTTACTTATTTTGCTTTTGTGTTTCCTTTAGTTTGTTAACTAGATCAGAATCATGCCAGGAATGCAGAAGCATATTTGTGATGATATCGGTCACACTCAGTGTATAAGAAACACAACTTGTAAAAGAACCAGTAAAAGAGAAATAAGAACCCAGTGGTATTCAGATTTCTGGTTGGCTTTCTTTTTTATTATTTAATTTTCTTGTCAAGGTGATGTACAGAGGGGTTACAGTCGCATACTTAAGGTAGTGAGTACATTTCTTGTCAAATTTGTTACTCCCTCCATTTTTCTTCCACTTTCCCTCCCCCAAACCCCCTTCCAAGTAGCACAGTTAATTTCCTGCATATTGTCTTGTGAGTATCACTGTTGCATTGGTTCACCCTTTAGCCTTTGTCTCACCACTTTGATGTTCCCCTTCCTTTTCCTAATTCAGATAAACATATATACAATACCTGGGGTACTGAAATCAAATACAGTGACAACAGGTGATAAACCATAGGAAAGAAAAATGAAAGAAAAAGAAAAAATTCACATAGTACATTAAAAATAACAACAATGAAAAACCATTTATTTCCATATCTTGGAGCTCATTTCTTGCACTTGCCTATTTGTCAGTTTGTTTCTTTGTTACTTTTTATGGTGATGCTGGCCTTGAACTCAGGGCCTTATGCTCTCCCTTGACTTTTTCTCTGAAGGCTGACCATCTACCACTTGAATCACAGTTCTATTTCTGGCATTTTCCTAGTTGATATGAACAGGTTTCAAATTGTGATCTTTACAGATGATTGTCTCCTGAGTGACTCGGTTTATAGAGGTGGGCCAGTAGTAGTACTCAGATCTATTTGTAAGTTTCTAAACATCCATCAACAGTACAAATCTATGTGTAAATATTCTCTATGCTAACATATTTAGTCCAAAAGAATGATTAAAAATCTACATTAAGTGACCTGAATTTTTATTTTCCATAAATACATGTATCATTTTATCCTATGAGCAAGACTCACCACTGATTAAGATGGAGTTAAACAATAGTTTATCAACAGAAGGTATATAAATAGCTGTTTTTAATATCATTTAAATTGGATCATTGCATATTCTTGATGATCATTTGTGAGACTTTTGTTCAGTTTCAAGTTAGTCCTTTTTTTAGGAAAATAGAATTAGATAAAACAAAGTTCTGTTTTGGTTTGTACAAGGTCTAGTTACACAGAGAATAATTATACTTTAGTGTAAAGAACAGAATAGCCTTATGATAGCTTTTGCATTTACATAAGTATAGTTCAGGGAATATTACTAATGAAGTAGATTTGGGGGTCACCTAGCCATCTAAGGAAAAGGTTACTACTTTATTTTAAGTAGCCCATCAATCATTACGAATTAATGTCATATTCTAGGTGAAAGTACTAATCATAATAAATTCATTTTGTATTCATGAGGGTGTCAAATGTACACCCAAAGGAGTTTCTTGTCATTTGTTGGTATGGCAAGAAAAATTAAAATATGACCTATTCAGTCTCTTTGCTATGGCTTATATCAGGATGCATGGTGAAGTGGACATGTTCGAAGATTATTGGAAGAGGGAAACGTGCATCAGGAATGAACATGCAGGGCTGCCAGATCACATTTCCATGTCCCCCAAGCGATACCAAAGCATTAAGGAAGTGGCAACTCTCTGAGTGGAAATTCGAAATTCATGAGCCTCCAATAGAGCCGCCTTATTTA
Source organism: Perognathus longimembris pacificus (assembly GCF_023159225.1). NCBI lineage: Eukaryota > Metazoa > Chordata > Mammalia > Rodentia > Heteromyidae > Perognathus > Perognathus longimembris. The sequence continues at coordinate 87,027,696 of NC_063161.1, read as the reverse complement.
ACTCACGGCTTCCAAAATCAAGCCTGCCTTCCACTGAGATAGTATCATCACCATCACCTTACCATTCCAACAGTAATCTGAAGATCTTCCTGGTAGATTGGTGGCTTCCATAATTCCCACAGTATCGGTTATTGTATAGCAATACATCGTCTTCTTTTCCTTCTGTTTGAAGTATCTTTTGTTTTTGTTGTTGTTTGTGCCAGTTCTGAGTTTTAAACTCAGGGTCTGGGTGGGTTCCTAAGCTTTGGTGCACAACTCCCCTTTCAGTTTTTTGGTGGAGATAAGCGTTTCATGGACTTACCCGCACAGGGTTGACTTTGAACTTCAGTTCTCAAATTTCAGCCTCCTGAGTAGTGAGGATTACAGGTTTGAGTCACTGGCGTCAGGCTGAATCTTCTTTTCTTATGGCAAACAAGTGATAGAGATGCCAGATGGGTGAAATGGCAAGTGTCTAACATTTATTTAGAAACATGACTCCATTTGGATACAACCAACATGGTAAATGCCTTGTTGATTTATTGTTTTGATGATTTTAGTATTTCTGATTGTGTCTATTATACAGAAGGAGGAAGTTTACTCACACATTATGTTAAGTGAGTTGCCTGTGGTTGTTAAGTGGGGAAGTCATCATTTGAACCCATTTTCTGCCTGTCATTACAGTACATGAGATTATTATGAAGATTAAGAGAGGTGAGAGGTATAAATTTCTTAGAAGAGAGTTAATTCATGTGATTTAATATGATTAGTTCTTTGTCTTGAGATAAACTCGTCCTTCCTTCGAACTTCACACAAGCAAAGAGGGCTGGACATTGAAGTTAACAACTCCTTTTTAATTTGTTCTTTTTAACTCTGGTACCCAGGGAGCAATTGAGGGTCATCATCAAGAAACCCCATTTTTTTTTTTGACATGATTGCTCAAGTATTTCTGGGGCCACATAAATGCCACATATAGAGCCAAACAATTCTCAATGTTTTCTAGAACTCCCCAGGGGTAGCAATGCCATTGCTGCCTTGTAGACTCTGAGTCCCCAGGGACCACACATTTCCCCTTTTCCTTATTTTTGTTATCAGGGAAGAACCCCTTGCACAGCCTTTTCTTCTTGAGACCCAGATGGATAATTTAAGCATCCTGGAGCTCATTTCTCACGCACTTCTTTTCCACCAACAAATCTTTTTGATGAAATAGTGACATACTTGTATCAAAAGAGCAGAACTCAGAAACAATGGGACTTCAGAACTCCACTCTGCTAATCCTAGAAGCCTTTTCATGCTCACTCCTCTTCCAAAGATTTAATAGCAGAGAACTAACCTGGGGCAGTCTATGCATAACAGTTCATTTCTCTAGTAAGAATACCCTATGAAGTGTTAGATCAAATAAGAGAAAGTATGGCTCAAAGGACTTGTCATATGGCTGGATATATGACTATCAATCCCTTTTAAATTCCAGCTTTGTCACTGAAATTTCCAACTGGCTCTGGTCAAGATGTGTTCATGCTGTTTCCTAACCAAATGAAAATGACATTTATGAATATTCAGATTCAGTTTCATACTCAGTTGACCATCTGCAGATTCCTCTCTTGGTTTGATGTATACCAAATGATTTAAATCTTAATCATACTGATTTGTATTTATATTGTTTGACATTCTAGATGGCAAGTTCTTGTAAAGTAGGGTATGTATCTTCATTTAAAAAGCAATCTGGAGAAGAGACTCAAATTTATCTCATGGGCAGTATAAAACTCTTCAAGTGGGAAAGTAACTCCATCAATAAATAACCAATTATGGAGTTTTGATCAAAACTAAGCTTTCTATCTGGGGAGACAAAGTATAATATTCATGCAAGATATTTTGAAACATTGTTGTGAGGCATGTAGGCAGTGATACCCATGATGAAACACTTTGTTTACTTTCTTTATGCTCTGTAAATTTGTCATGATTAGGAAGGATGGAGAATGATTAGCTAGTGAAGAAGGTTGTGTAAATATTTCCCAGTATTTATCGAAAGAAAGTGAAATAGAGAAAAATGAGATATTACATTCTAGGCAATTGTTACACTCTATAGTCTAGCATAGCAAAGAACAAATTATATCAACTTTCCATTTTATTTTATATGTCTAAATATTTATTACTTTTTGGTGGTAATGGGAAATGAACTCAAGGTAGATAGATGTTCTACCACTTGATCCACACCTTCAGTCCTTTATACATTGGTTATTTTTATGGTAAGGTCTTGCTTTATGCCTAGGATGCCCTGTGCTAAGATCCTCCCACTTGTACAACCCTGTGTCTCTGGGGATTAGAGACACACATGATTGTACCCAGCCATTGTGCTTCCCCATAGCTGAGATCTCAGCTATGTTATAACTGTTATCTCAGCTATGTTGCATTCCAAGTAACTGTTCAAGTCAGAGTTGCATCAACTACTGCCTGTCAAGGAGGTAGAATTCTACCTACTTGAGCCACTGCTCCTAGTGTCATTTTATTTATTCATATATGTGATCTTCTTACTTCCACTAATTAGATCCATCCTTTTCAAGTACAAATTTTGTATATGATTATTGTCTTATTAATTAAAAAAAAATCTAATGTTCTAGGGAAGTAGTTACTAACTTTTCAAGGGTTAAAAATGTAACAATTGTTCACTTGCAATACAATCAATGCCTGGTCTGATTAATGGGCATTCTGTATCTGTTGAACAGATAAACATTTAATATTTGGAAAAACATAAACAAAAATTAACAATTAGGATACTGGACCTAAATGGTAGAACAAAGGGTAAATTGATTCAGCAATGATGTTCACTAGACATTGTGTTGAAAATGTTCTATACAACTTGAGAGGGAGGAAAAACTGGGATAAAGTAAGTGAGGGGGTGGTACAGTTTAAAAAAATGTACTCATTATCTGATTTATGTAAGTATAATCCCCCTATACATCACCTTTACAATAAAATTTAAAATAATAAAAAAGTCTTTTTAAAGAAGTAAAAAGGGATTAATAGAAGATATTTTGAAGATTACAGTATCGAACAAGTATGGGTACAACTGGGAAAGTAACTGGGAGCAAAGCTGATCATGGGATCAGCAAAAGTGGAAAGACCCTACCTTCTCTATTAAATGAGCTTAATGAGGGAAATTCTGTTTCTAGAATTTAGAATGAGGGGTTTTTGTCCAATAGGCATCATTACAATGGAGGAATATTACCAGTCAGTAGTATCTAAAACTTATAAGTTGAAATCCTGAAAAAAATTGTGACATAAAGATATCAGTGATATGATTCATGATGCTGAAATCTTAAGCTTGCTAGGTAAGTGCTTGACCACTGAAGCCATACTCCCATCCCCTTTTGCTCTGCAGCTGGTCTTGATTGTGAGGTTTATGTTTAAGCTTCTTAAATAACTTGGATGGCAGGCTCATGCCATCATACCCAGATTTTTCTGTTTAGATGGAGTCTCCTGACCTTTTTGCTCAGGCTATTCTAGAACCATAATCTTTCCAGTCTTTGACTTCCAAGTAGTTTGGATTACAGGTCTGATGTACTAGTGATACACTGCATAACATTCTTTGAAAAATGATAACAAACTGGCCATGTTGACCAACCTATAATCTTAGCACTCAGGAGTCAGAGGCAGGAGAATTGCAAGTTCAACTTCGGCTACACAATGAAACTGTTTTAAAACACATAAGTAGTAATAACAGTAATAATAGCAATGGAAAACAAGACTGAACAGTCTCCAGATAAACCATTCAAAGAATAGTGAAAACATCTAGAATTAATTAGCAAGTAGAGTGAAAATGGAGTGATGAAAATATGAATTAATTAAAGAAAAGTGAAGCAAGGAGAGAATATAAAAGTATAACTGGACAAATGCTATATGAGGTACAGGTTATCATGAAGTTCTGTTATCAAGTTTTGCTATGACGATAAAGATATAATGTTGATAAAAATTTAATCCATTAGAAAGACAGATTGTGCCTTATAACTTAGCATCAAAATATATAAAGCAAGACAAGACAAACTACACAGAAAGTCAAGTCTTCTGGTGCACATTTATAATTTCAGCAATCAGAAGACTGAAACAGAAGGATCTCCATTTTGAGGTTAGCCAGGAACACATAGTGAGTTCAAAGCTAGACTAGATTTACATCGGGACCTTGTCTCAAAGCCAAAAATTATAAAACAAACCATAGAATGACAGATCTGCAGTTAGAGGTGAAAGTTTTTAACAGCCTTCCTTCAGTCTAGGCACAGAGCTCAGTGGTAGAGTGCTTGTCTAGCATTTGTGATGCCCTGGGTTCCATCCCCAGACTTGTGTATAAACTCAGCAATGATGTCAAATATTTGAATAACTAACAATGACGTTAGTTCTTTCCTATACAATAAAAATAAAAAGGCCTTCATAGTATATTGAGCCAAAATGGCATGAATAATGTAAATCTGAGTAATTTTTAAATAGATGAAATCCTCTTAAATAACTTGGAAGCTGTCAATTTAGGCAAACCAAATCATTGAAATACTATATATTAAAGTTTTCCTTGCTATAACCTTGAATGTAGCCTAAAATTTAAAAAATAAAATGAACAAACTCTTGTCTCCTTTAAATATCTTATTTATAGCATCATGGAGAAACAGAAAATTTCTGAATAGAGGATAATTGCATATTGGTATTGTACACTATTACAGTATTAGTTGGCACATAGCATACCGATTTATCTCAATTATTTATATAAATATTTGAATCTTAAGTAAGTGTGTGTGTGTGCATGTGTAAGATACAGCAATTTGTCACTGAAAACAATACCTTAAATGCTTTTGGATTTGAATTTTGTGAGCTATTAGGTTGTTAATATTTTTATCATTATTTTTAAGTCATTAGCAAAACCATCATTACTATGTTCATTAGATTATACACAAAGTGTCAGATCAGCACAAATTTTTCTTAATGACAGGGAACACATTCTCTATTAAATAATATATTTAAAATGAGTGGCAATTAAAGTGAGTAATGAATGTTGCAAGTTCAACTTTGATGACTCCTAACCCTGGTTTTGTGACATCTTAGAACATTCTCAATTAGCTAAAGGGGTAGGAAGGCTTGTTAAATACTTCTCAGGGATAATTTATGCTAAACTTATTTTAGTTGAATGCATGTCATTCAGCATATTGATAGTAGTTGATAAGAGAGAAGGGTTACAAATTTTAGAAACAATGATAAGGTTTGCTAAATTGGTGTTATTCATTAATACAAAACTAAGGAAAACTATATTTATCAATTTTTATCTTTCTACAACCTTCACTTTCATGTCTGGATGCAATATAAAGAAATACTTAACAGGTATTTTTTCAATATAATTAAGTCTCCATGAGAGCAAAGGAGGTTTTCACTTTCTGAATAATGTTCTGAGAAAGGGATATATTGACTTGATAATAATAAATCCAACACCACAATTCAAAAGAAATTGCAGACCTTAAAGTATGAAATATTCTTCTTATTAAAAGAAGGAAAGAGAATGCCACTTTATGAAACTATCAGTCATTTTGCCGAAAATAAACTGGTCTCATAGTAAAAACATAAATTATTTGGTTATCTAATTTCAATGATGAGAATTCATTCTTTCTCTGATGTGGCTTGACATTCAGATAGGTTTTTTTTTTGTATTTTTGAAAATTTTTATTTCTGAAGTAATTCTGAGTAAAGAAAATATGACATAGTCTTCATAGTTACACATGTATTCATATTTAGTTGACAGCTTTAATTATTCGTGTGTGTGTGTGTGTGCTCGCGCACACATACGTGCACACCAGTCATGGGACTTGGAGCTCAGACTCAAGGCCCAGGCACCGTCTCTGAGCTTTTCACTCAAGGCTAACCCTCTATCACCTGAGCCATAACTCCACTTCTGGCTTTTTGGAGGTTAATTGGAGATAAGAGTCTTACAGACTTTCCTTCCCAGGCTGACTTGGAACTGTGATTCTAGTGTAGCTAAAGCTTAATTGGCAGTTTTGGTCTTTGCTATCTGAACTACAGATTATTAAGATGACATGGGTTAACACTGCAGCAAAAAATTAAATTATACATCATTAATGCAAATTTATGAAAACAGTTTGGGTATCTCTTATCTGAAATCCCTGGTACTAAATGTATTTTGAATTTCAAATTTTTCTTGGATTTTGGAATATTTGCATATATATGTATATATTAAAACAGTTTGGGAATGGGACCTAAGCCTAAGCAGAAAATGCATTTATGTTTTACATATCCCTTATGCACATATGGCTTAAAGGTAAGTTTATACAATATTTTTCATACACCTGGGTTGTGATTCTGACTGCTTACATGAGGTCAGATGTGGAATTGTCTACTCATGGTATCCTATCAACATTTAAAGCATTTGAAATAGATTCTGAATGTATTTTTTCCTTGTTTTTATACATTTTAAAAGCCATAATATCAAAAGTTACCTAACTAGAGAAAGTCTTTACGGTTTTAGAGGTTACCCATTTATTTACTTTTTGGGTGGTAGTACTTTGTTTAAACTCAGGGCCTGGTACTTCTGGCCTTTTTAATTTTAGTTGCTTTTAGGATAAAGTCTTATGCCTTTGTCCAGGTCAGGTTGTACCATAATCTTCCTATTTGTGCTTCCAGCATAGATGAGATGACAAGCATGAACTACCATATCCAATTTCTTATTGGCAAAGATGGGATCTTGTGTGAGGCACACCGGGCTGGCCCCGCCTGTGTGTCCCCGCCCCCGGGTCACGTGGGGTGATTATGCAGAACCAGAAAGGCGGTTCTAGCTGGTCTTGCCTCCCAGCCTTGGGACCACGTGTGGCCAAGATGGCGCCTGGAGGTGAACCCAGAGGCGGTCCTGTGGGCTGTGACATAGAATTAGGCCACCTCTTAGGATTGGTCCCTTGGCCCTCCACCCTTGATGGACAGTTCAGGCTGCCCCTCATAGCCCCTAGCTAGGTGCTCACACCCCTCCCCCTCCTGCCGTTTTAAGGCCGAAGCTCCTCCCAATAAAGCAAGACCCAGCATGACACTTTCCCGGGCAGTCTGATTGTCCTCCGGTGAAAGGGGGGCTACTCTTCACCTTTTCTTGGCCCGCCTCGGTCGGGGAGTGCTTCCCCACCTCTCTCGCTGGCCAGGAGAGCACTGGGGGCAAAGGACCCCGACAATCTTGTAAAATTTTTTTTCACAGATTGGTCAGTATACCTGACTAGTTCTCTGAATGTGTTCTCATTAAAGTATTCTACAATAACCAGAAAGAAGACACGGAAGTATAAATAAAATATTTAAGGCATGGTATTTTTGCTCCTTAAAAACAACACTGCTGTTCTAGGAACAAAGATGTTGAGTCGATGGATATACACCCCTGTAATTCTGAATACTGGAAACTGAACTCAGAGCCTACTGTGTGCTAGGCAGGTGCTCTACTCTTTGAGCCATACCTCCATCCCCTTTTTGCATTGGATCTTGTTGTGGTAGAGTCTTATGCCAGGGCCTGCCTTGGCTACAGAACTTGTGCTTCCTTGTGCTGGATGTCAGACATGTACCACAGTGTCCAGCCCTTGATTGAGAGGGTGTCTTTTAAATTTCTATGCCTAGGTTTCCCTTGGGCCTTGATGATTCCTACCCCCATCCTTTCCATTGTCTCCTACTTCTGAGTATCTTGGATTACAGGTATGAGATACCTTGCCCAGCTAGAATATGTTCATTTTAAAGGCTTTGGGATTATTTTCCAGCAAGTTTTATATCACTATGTAGTCTTCATAGCAATCAGTATTATCTTGGTCATCCTTTCATTAGGAGTGAATGTAGACATTAAAATAATCTTTACTGTCCTGTAAAACTAACATTTTCCACTTGATATATCTTATATTTGCCTCTTGGTCTTATTTATTTTAATGGGAGAAATAGTCTTTGAGGAGAAATATCTTTTTTAGTGTAGCATAATGCTTAAAATGAATCAGCACACTGTGCAAGGAAGATTTAATAATGTGATTTTCTTTAGTGGAAAAAGTCTTTCCTGTGGCACCTGATATTCAAAGTTAAAAGGGAAAAAAGAGTAACAAACTTTGTTGTTGTTTTTCTTCCAGTCCTAGGGCTTGAACTCAGGGCCTGAGCACTATTCCTGGCTTCTTTGTGCTCAAGGGTAGCACTCTACCACTTGAGCCATAGTGCCACTTCTGGCTTTTTCTGTACATGTGGTCCTGAGAAATCAAACCCAGGGCCCAGGGCATCATGTATACGAGGCAAACACTCTACCACTAGGCCATATTCCCAGCCCACAAACTTTATGTTTTAAACACCTAGTCATTCACTCTTCTTTAAAAAATTTATTAATTAAAATTTTTTTGACAAGGTGTTGTGCAAAAGGGGTACAGTTACATAATAGGGCAGTGTGTACATTTCTTGTGATATCTTACACCCTGTTTTTCTTTCTCTTCCCTAGATCAGGTAGACATATATACATTGCACAGTGTACCAAAAACATATACAGTAGCCACATGGCCTATGCCAAAGGAAATTCACCTAGGACTTTAAATGTAACGTCAACAATAGAGTTTGCTTACCCTTGTCTTATATGAACATACATGCATAGCTTTTGAGCTATTGTGATCCACTGAGAGGACTATTTTTGACCTTTGTATGTTGAGTAGTTGTTTGGTTTTAGTTACATAATGTAGGGTCGCTGACCCAAACCTGTGGGAAATACCATTTGACAAGAAGTTTTTGGTTTCGCAGACCTGGTCTCTACTGTCTCCCCCTCCCCCCACCTTAACAGTCATATATCAAGGAGATCATGCCCCTTTGTTTTCTGTGTTCTAGGCTTGTCTCGCTCAACATTATTTGTTCAACTTCTGACAATTTCCCTGCAAATACCAATATTTCACCATTTCTAATTGCTATGTAGTATTCCATTGTATATAGGTACCATATTTTTTGGATCCATTCATCTGTGGAGGTGCATCTGGGTTGTTTCCATATTTTGGCTATTGTGAATTGTGCAACAATAAACATGGAAGTGCAAATGTCTTTTTGATATCTTGGGACCTGTTGTTCAGGATAGATGCCTAGGAGTGGTATGGCTGGGTTATAGGGTAGGTCTATTTTGAGCTTTTTGAGGAACCTCCATACTGTTCTCCAAAGTGGTTGTAGTAATTTGCACTCCCACCAACAATGGAAAAGGGTTCCTCTTTCCCTGCAACCCGTCCAGCATTTGTTGTTTCCTGAGTTCAGAGTATAGGCCATACTAACTGGAGTGAGGTGGTATCTCAGTGTTGTTTTTATTTGCATTTCCTTTACTGCCAGGGAGGTTGAACATTTCCTCATATGTTTCTTTGCCATTTTTATCTCTTTAGCTCCTTTGGCCATTTCCTAATTGGTTTACTGGGCTTGGAGGGACTTAGTTTTTTGAGTTCGCTGTAGATGATGGATATTAGCCCTTTGTCTGTTGCTGTGCTGGTAAAGATCCTTTCCCATATGGTTGGCTGTCTTTCTAGTTTGGTGGCTATGTCTTTAGCTGTGCAGAACCTTTTTGTTTTGTAGTAGTCTCATTTGTTGAGTCTCTCCCTATCTATTGTGCCCCTGGGACTCTATTCAGGGAGTTCCTTCCTGTGCCTATAAGTTCTAGTGTTTTTCCTACTCTGTCCTTCAGTAGTTTCAAGGATTCAGGTCTGATATTGAAGTCCTTGATCCATTTTGAGTTGATCTTGGTGCATGGTGATAGGCTAGGGTCTACTTTGAGTTTTCTACATGTGGCTGCCCAGTTTTCCCAGCACCAGCATTTGAAGAGGCTATGTTTTTTTCCATTGTATGTCTTTAGCTCCTTTGTTGAATATCAGCTGACTGTAAGAGTACGGTTTTATTTCTGGGTCTTCAATTCTATTCCATTGGTATTCAGGTCTGTTTTTATACCAATACCAGGCTGTTTTTGTTATGATGGCTCTATAGTAGAGCTTGAAGTCTGGTATTGTGATACCTCCTGCACTGCTTTTTTTGCCTAGAATTGCTTTGGCTATTCTAGGTCTTTTGCTGTTCCATATGAATTTATGGGTTGGTTTCTCTATTTCATTGAAGAATGTAGCTGGGATCTTGATTGGGATTGCATTGAATTTGTATAACAATTTGGGCAATATGGCCATTTTCACTATATTGATTCTGCCTACCCATGAGCATGGGAGGTCTTTCGATCTCCTTGTGTCCTCTTTGATTTCCCTTTTTAGATTTTTATAGTTCTCATTAAATAGGTCCTTCACGTCTTTGGTTAGGTTGATCCCTAGGTAATTTATTCTTTTTTTAGCTATTGTAAACCGTATCACTTCCATAGTTTCCTCTTCAGCTTGTACATTGCTGGTGTACAGAAAAGCTGCTGACTTTTGTGGATTGATTTTGTATCCTGCTACTTTGTCAAAGTGGTTTATTAGGTGTAGGAGTTTGGGGACTGAGTTTTTTGGGTGCTTCAAATATAAGATCATATCATCTGCGAATAGGGATAGTTTAATTTCTTCTTTGCCTATGTGGATCCCTTTGATGTCCTCCTTATTGCTATGGCTAGGGATTCCAGCACTATGTTGAAAAGAAGTGGGGAGAGTGGGCATCCTTGTCTTGTTCCTGAGTTTAGGGGGAATGATTTTAGTTTCTCCCCATTTAATATGATATTAGCAGTTAGTCTGTTGTACATGGCTTTTATTGTTTTAAGGAATGTTCTATCTATTCCTGTTCTCTCCAGAGCTTTTAATAAGTATGGATGTTGTATTTTGTCAAAGGCTTTTTGGGCATAGACTGAGATAACAATGTGATTCTTGATTTTAGTTCTGTTTATGTGGTGAATTACATTGATTGATTTACGGATAATGAACCATCCTTGTGTCTGTGGGATGAAACCTACTTGGTCATGATGTATAATTTTCTTGATCAGTTTCTGGATCCTGTTAGCTAATATTTTATTGAGGAGCTTTGTGTCTGTGTTCATTAGTGATATTGGTCTGTAATTCACTTTTTTTGTTGGGTCTTTGCCTGGTTTGGGGATGAGTATAATATTAGCTTCATAGAATGAGTTTGGGATTTCTCCCTCTGTTTCTATTTCACGGAAGAGTTTGAGGAGTATTGGTATTAGCTCCTCACTAAAGGTTTTATAGAATTCATTGGTGAATCCATCTGGGCCTGGGCTTTTCTTTGTTGGGAGGCTCTTGATTACCCCCTGTATCGCGCTGTAAGTTATTGGTTTATTTAGTTCTTCTTGATTCAGTTTGGGCAGTCTATACTTCTCTCAGAATTGATCCATTTCTGTAAAATTATTGTTTTTTAGTGAGTAGAGGTTCTGGAAATAGTTCCTTATGATTGTTTGAATATCATGTGTATTTGTTGTAATTTTTCAAGTGGATTCCCTGATTTTATGGATATGAGTCTCTTCTCTTCCTTTTTTTTTGTAAGTCTTGGAGGGGGTCTATCAATTTTATTTATTTTCTCAAAAAACCAGCTTTTAGTTTTATTTATTTGTTGAATGGTCTTTCTATTTTCATTCAGATTTATCTCTTCTTTAATCTTTGTGATCTCTCTCCTCCTAGTCATTTTAGATTCGATTATTTCTTGTTTCTCCAGATGTTTTAGTTTTGTTGTGAGGTTATTCACCTGCTTCCATTATTTTAATGTGAGTGCTGAGGGCAATGATCTTGCCCCTCAGCGCTGCCTTAGTTGTATCCCATACATTTCTTTGTGATGTATTTTCATTGTCGTTGTGGCTTATGAATTCATTAATTTCATCCTTAATTTGGTCTGTGACCCAAGTGTTAGATAACAGTGAGGGGTTTAGTCTCCAAGTATTTGTATAGCCTCTGTGGTATCCTTTGTTATTGAGGGTTACCTTGATTCCACTGTGGTCAGATATAATACATGGGATGATGTCAATACTTTTGTATTTGCTGAGGTTCTTTGTGTGGGCTATGACATGATCTATTTTAGAGTATGTTCCATGGGCTGCTGAGAAGAAGGTGTATTGGGTCTCTGTAGGTGAAAGACTCTGTACAGATCTATCAGATCCATTTGGGATATGGTATTACTTAGGTCTTCAGCTCCCTTGCTAATCCTCTGGGTGTTGGATCTGTCTCTTGGAGAGAGTGGAGTATTACAGTCTCCCACTATGATTGTGTTTGGGTCTATCTTCTTCTGTAATTCTGTGAGAATTTGCTTGACATATGTAGGGCCTCTTTTGTTCAGTGAGTATAAATCTATCACCATTATGTCTTGATTCTGGATTTTTCCTTGTATTAAAATGTAGTGCCCTTCTTTGTCTTTTTGAGTCAATTTTAATGAGAAGTCCAGCTTGTCTGAGATCAGGATGGCTACTCCTGCCGTTTTGGTAGGTGCGTTTGCTTGAAAGATCTTGCGCAATCCTTTGATTCGGAGCCTGTTTTGTCCCTTGCTGTAAGATGGGTCTCTTGAGGACAACAGATAGCAACTTTTTGTTTATGGATTCACTCTGTCAGTCGCATTCACTCTTTTCATCCTGGAGCTTGAACTCCAGGTTTCGTGCTCTTGCTCAGCTTTTTTTGCTCATTGCTAACACTTTATACCACTTGAGCCACACTTCCATTTCTGGCCTTTTGAAGAAAGAGTTTCAAAGATGTGTCTTTTCCAGTCTGGCTTCAAGCCTCAGTCATTAGGTCTCAACTTCTGAGTAGCTAGGATTACAGGCATGAGATACCAGCACCTGGCCCAAAGTCTTCCTTTTTTTTTTTTTTAACATAAAAGCACCGAGTTATTTAAAACAAGTATCTTTCACACATGACTCCAAGGTCTTTTTTGTTTCCAGTAAACTCTAACCAATCATTTGTGTCGGGGATTGCTGTGCCTTTAAGAGGACAGTTGGCTTTAGCCTGTCCTGAAGTCCCTGCCCCTGGGGGGCAAACACGTGCATGCCATCATGGCGGCCAAGCCCTCAGAGACCTGGCTCTTGGGAGGGCTGTAGTCTCCACCCATAGAGGAAGTTCCATGACATCACTTGAGGGACAGCCCATGGAACCAATTGTTAATATTCAAGTAGTCCCTCCTCTTCCTGCCCGCCATTACCATTATAAAACGCCCCCTGACTAAAGCTTTCTGAGACCGTTGGACCATCCAGACCGACTCCCCGAAACTTCTTTTCCTGCGTTGGCTCCAGGCACGTGACGGGGGACTGATGGGGAAGGGGATTTCGGCGTTTCTCCTCAGCTTAGTGAAGTCCATAAGGACACACTTTGTTCCCTCCACGGGCGCGAGGAGCAAAGCCGAGTGTGCTTTCATAGTTTGGGATTTGGTCATCTCCCTGGGAGAAACGGGGAGAGGGGGTCTAGAACCCCAACAGTTTGCATATTGCTTAGCTGTCTATAGTTATTTTAACATATCCTGTCAGACTAGACATTGGGTTTCTAACCACAATACGGCTTTGGTCAGAGGTGTAAGACATCTCTTTATCTTTTTTTTTCTTATTTATTGTCAAAGTGATGTACAGAGAGGTTACAGTTTCATACGTTAGGCCTTGGGTACATTTCTTGTACTGTTTGTTATCTCCTTCCTCATTCCCCCCTCCCCCCTTCCCATTTCCCTCTCCACCCCATGAGTTGTTCAGTTGGTTTACACCAAATGTTTTTGCAAGTATTGCTTTTGTATAACCTGTGGTTCTACCCGCACTATCAATGTATCTCATCTGAGTACACTGGATACTGTATTTACTGGTATGAGAACTAGGGAAGTGAAATGGAATATCAAAATCGAGAGACAAAGGATAAAAAGACAAATGACTCCAAAAGTCTTCCATTTTTGAAGTAAAGAACATAGGATATTTGAAAAGTTGTCATATATTACGAGTGTAATAGTTTCTTTTTAAATTTTATAGTACTCTATTTTTAGACTATCTTTGAGTCATTTGATGCAAAGTAAGTTCTAATATAGGCAGGGTTGCTGCAAATCCTTTTGAGGAAGACCAAAGGACTACTTCTTATGTGTTCATACTTCCTTTGTAGCATATAGACTCAAATTCTCAGGTAGAATGATTAACAGAAAATTGCAGTTTGCCTGCATGTCTTCAGAAGTCCTTAACTCTTAGACATAGAGACTATAGGTTCATAAGTTTTAGGCGACTATATAACTTTTAAATCTTCCCATTATTTTCCTCACAGGTTAAATTCATATAAAACATGTAGAACAGTAGTCATATGTATCTATGAGAAATGCTCAATTCTTGTAAGTAGGGTTATAGTTCATTTATTTTTTTTTCTGGAACTCTATCTTATTTGAAATCTACAGTGTTTCCTCTACATATATAGAAACATACATGCAGAATAAATTAATAAAATTTTAATGAACTGCATACTTAGGAAAAATAAGACTGGCACATATCCTCTGTTTGCTCCCAGAACTAATTGCTTCCATGTATGATACACTTTATTGTGCACTAGATATCATTTGAAGTACTTTCCCTTAGTCCTTTAACCTTTTGATTAAAAATTATCTTTAAGTAGTGTACAAAAGAGTTCCAATTCAATGTCAGTTTGTAAATACAATGCATCTTGATCTATGACACGCATTGAATCACTCCATATCCCACTCAGTCCCTCAACTTACCTGATTCCATTTTTACAACATACACTGAATATTATGATCTTTACAGCAGCTCAGGAAGACCTGTTACCCATATTTTACAGATGGGGAAAATGAGATCACAGAGTTGAAGTAACCTTCTGAAGGCTATAAATTCTATGGCATGAACCTTCAATCCATAAAAGTTATGACACAGGCATCAAAGCTTCCATCTGGGATACAGGTCAACCAGAGAGCCAATTTACAGCAGTGGGTGAATCTTTACTATACAAATACTATATGCACTGGGGTCAATCTGAGCTGTGGCTTTTTGCCTAGACACTCTTCCACCCATTCCTCTTTGTAGAATCCTCAAAGTTCTGTTTTTTCAGAATGATTGCTTCTTCCATCAATCTTTCTCTTAGGAAATAACCCTGACAGTGCTTATCTCTTCAGATGGAACATGCATGATCCCTCTGTGCAATGTCTCTGTGTTGTTTCCACATGTTTTGGAGATAGCCTTCAGCCCTGGGACGTGCTTCAGTATTAGGCAACTTGCTTGCTTAACTTTTTAGTGATAATTCCTCAATTATGTGATAAAGGGAGGGGGTGGCTTATACAATTCCACAAATCACCGTAACTGTACAACTTTAACATTTTCTAAAAATTCTAAAAAAAGGATAATGCAAGATTATAGAAAAGTTCAAAAAATAATGTAAAGGAATCTCAGATACAGAAACTTATTACCTAGTATTCTCAAATGTTAAGGTTTTGCTACATTGGTTTCTTTTTTCCTTTCCTCCTTCCTTCTCTTCCTTCTTCTTCTTTCCATCCCTTCACTTCCTCCCTCCCTTCTTTCCTACCTCCAACCTTCCCTCTCTCCTTTCCTTCTTTCCCTTTGTTCATGTACATATATATGAATACATATGAACACACACACATATATGTTTTATATACATTTTCTAAATTAATCGTTATTTGGATATAGAATAGCATCCTCTAAATCCATCTAGTTCTTGCTTGAAAGTCCTCTGAACTATTATCAGCTCTCTTCACTAAAATATTTTTTGTAAAGCGAAATGTAGAAAATACACTAGATTCACAGAATCAGCAAGAAACCATGGAACCAAAACTGTGAAATATTCAAGTTCACCCATAAGATATATTGGTGAGATGCAGGCTGTTCTCATTGGGGATCACTGTCATCCCTAGCAACATCAGAAACACTACCACTCCAGAGATCTGACCAATTCCTGCCATAACCTTGCATTACTCACCCACAACTCCAGGTCTTATTCTAAGTGTTCACTGTAGGCCATGTTGTCTGTGCTTTGGCCACAATTCTCAGCAGTGGGGGGTCAAGTAGAAGGCCAGCATGGGCAATACCTATCTCCCATGATCATATATGGAGAAGCAGAGGGTCACCTCCTTATGAAACAGTTATATACCTATACATCTATATGCATGTGTATATATGTATGTATGTAAATATGTATGCTAACAGGAATATCCAAATATACTAACAGCTTAAAATCAACCCCCAAGTCATAACAATGGAATACTTATTTCAATAGGAGGGCCTACTTGTCACTCTGAAAGCAAATTTATTCCAGAATAGAGGTTTTCTCCTCCAGACAGTTTTAATGGATGTAAATAACACAGCCCCCCCATATCTGTCACTCCCCAACCAAGAAGTGAAATATTCCTACTTAGGACTTATAACAGTTAAGCTTAGATGTACAAATGAAGTATCTGACCCAGTCAGCAGGGATGTCCATTAGCTATTTAATGTAATATCTCAGAAGAGTAATATCTGGAACATTAAATAAATAAATTGGAAAGTTATCATGAAACTATGAATTCTAAAGAACCTATGCAACCTTCTCTGACCCTTCTGAACCAGAAGACCATATATAAAAAAAATTAATGGGACAAAGAAAAGGGCTTGACAAAGAAATTGAAAAGGAAAGGAAATTACTACATGTAACCACAACTGGGGACAGATTGTATCACAGGATTATTAGAATTTTCAGGAAAACATTATTATTTTTTAAATTGAATTGGATTATTTATTACAGTTCTAAAAAGTATTGAACATGAGGAAGATTCCTAGCAAATATTAGATTATACCAGGAAATAATGTATATGAGAAGAATGTCTCAGAGATAAATCTCTATATAAACATTACAAATATTAAATTTTTCTTCTTGTAGTGCCAATCTGATAAGAACTGCTCTTATATTTTATAAATAGCAAGTACTGTAATTCTGCATTCTTACCTTTGCAGATAGGAGTAGTAATGTTTTTTAGAGATAGCAACCATGACAGCATTATATGAGCTTGGTCCTGTTTGTGACCATTGTGTGGTAGGTATAGGTAAACTGGCTTTATGAAAAGCAGCTTTTATAGTGAATGACAAGTTTGTAGCTGTTTAACTCCTTCTGCTCCTGCTTCTGCCTTCCAAAATCCTGTTCAGTATGTATTGAATGCCTTAAAGGGGATTTTTTTCCTACACATTTTAAGGTCATTTCATATGCACATGCGTGTGTGTATATGCAGGTTCCAGTACTGTGGCTTGGACTCTTGACTTTATTATTCAAGATGAATGCCCTATCGCTTGAACTACAACTCTGCTTCTGGCATTTTGCTGGTTGATTGGAAATAAGTCTCACAGATTTTTCTGCCCAAGCTGGCTTTAAACTGTGATTTTCATATCTCAGCCTCCAAAGTAGCTAAGACTATAGGTTTGAGCCACCAGAATCTGGCCCATTTTACTTTTTAATGTAATAATATCCTACTGGTTGTTTTTGCTGATATGGTAGAGTATTATATGTATCTATGTCATGTCCTTCAATGGGATGTGTGTGTGTGTGTGTGTGTGTGTGTGTGAGTGAGTGTGTTTCTGTGTATATATATACAGCACTTGCCTTCTGCTATATGAACAACTGTAGAGAGTATGTACATTCAAACAATGTATATGTATAACCATTCATATATAGATATGTACTCATTTATCTTATAGCACAGCAAATAGGGTCATGAGCAAAGGAAATGTTTAGTCTTTGTTTTTCTTTTTCTTTTTTTTTTGAAGAACGACTGAATAAATGGCCTATAGGAAGATTCTAGTGAATGGGAAAGTTTTCAGGCAGAGGTGCAGGTCTAGAGAGTTTTATCTATATGTAGCCTACTTCTTTGCCATTCTTTCACAGAAACACATATTTTCATCTGCATGCATTTCCCACCATTGGAACAGTTCATGGTGACTGTGTACTACTCCTGGTCTAAGTCCCTCCGATTTGAAAGTGTGCCATGGTGCATGGGATCTAAGGAGGTGAACAGATTTACTTCCTGCCATTCCTTGGATATTGGTGATATAAATTGCATCCCCACTGCTGTGTCTAGGGTGTCTGGAGAAGGCAGTCTAATATTAAACCTTGGGCCTGATTTTACAGCACTCTGCAGAGACATGTCCCTTTTTCTGAGAACACTGGACAGAGAGGAAAGAGAATTTAAATTGGTAGCAAAGAGGCTTACAAAATGAGAAGTCTTTCTATAGAGAAACAGGACAAGTTCATTACAACAAAACCACTTCAAGGGATGCATATATATCTGGAAAGAAAAATAAGATAACTTCAAAGAAATGTATATGCCTGTATAATATTCACACAAAAACATGCCTCTTAGGATCATTGTTCTTTGGATTCAGGGAAGCTAAAGAATGGACTGATGTTAATCTGTTTCTTTGCTAACAAGCAATTAACTAAAAATGGGAAGAGAAAGTCATTTCCCTCTTTAATGCTGTTAGCTGTTTTTATAAGTGTGACTAATTGAGAAAATTTCACACTGGAAGTATCCTCTGAATTTTTTGGTAGTAATTATGGTGGGGGGTCTGACCTTTTCAACATTCTTCTGTGCTCTGCCTTGAGTCCTTTGAAGGTTAATGCTGTACATCATGGGTCTCATAAAGCACTGCCGAAAGATTTGAAGGAAGAATCTGTGCATTATTATTTCTTATTCTCAGGGTTTAAGGCCTTGTCAGAGGTTTTCTACTGCTCTGATCTCAACTGACTTTACAAACTTGGCAGTAGACAAAAATAAGTACATGAGCCAGGCACCAGTGGCTCACACCTGCTATCTTAGCTAACTCAAGAGGCTGGGGTCTGAGGCTCACAGGTAAAAGCCAGGAAAGTCCGTGAGACTCTTATCTCCAATGAAAGCTGAAACTGCTTCTGTGGCTCAAGTGGTAGAGCACCTAGAGTGAAAAAGTTAAGGGACAGCATTCAGCCCCTGAGTTCAAGCCCGAGGACCAGTAGCAACAACAATAAAAAGAAAAGCAGCAGCAGCATATTTTCCTCACATGCTTTCCCAATGATAGACTAGAAGAACTGACAACAGCTTCCTGTTTAGACCTCCACATCTTTCCCTATCACTGTACTCACTGAAGTAATGGGAACCCAACGGAGTTAGATTAGTGCTGCCTCCCACCCAGTGGACATATGAGAAAAAAATAAATTTGGTGGTCTGGAAATATTTGTCTGTTTAGCCAAGATGTCCCATACCACTCCAATATTAAAATGAATCTCAGTTTGCATTTTTTGTGTTTGTAAATGTAATAATTCTGCAAATTGAAAACTGGAAATCATTGTAAAGCATAGACAGAGAAAAAGCTGGACAGAATTAAGTTACATTCTCCTCACAATTATGTCAGGATTTTTTTTCCCTCTTAGAACGAGTAGGAGCAAAGTTTGATCAATGTATTGCATCCCCCCTAGGGCAAATCTAGCATCTAATGTTTAGAAGCAAATATCCCTATGCATGAATTTTGCCCATAAAAATTGTGGGGAAGCAGTATTTATGAGAGGGATAAGGAAAAAGTTCAAGATGTGCATTTTTGCTCATATTAAAGTTTAAAACTGCACAAATAAGGTTCCATATAAGGGAAACTAAAGGTTAGATCCCTCTTTTATTAATTCAACTTCTAACCAGGGTGGGGCATAACTCTATTCCAGGAGGTATTTCATATTAATTTGGTGCTCAGCCCTGTGGATTATTGCAGAGTCGATTCCATTTCTCCAATAGTGGAGGCAGATTAGCTCAATGAGTCCATACTGGTCTCAGTCAAGCCTTCCAAGGGTCACCTGCAACTAGTTTGGGTAGGCCTCTGTGCAGTCATATTACATTCAGCTGGAAAGGAGATTCATCTGAATGCTGAGAGGATTTTATTTCTTTTTTAATGTGCCTCACAAGATCCAGTACTTCAGCCACCAAATATGTGCCCGCCGAATTGCTTTGAGGTTTGTTCTTTATATACTGTTGGAATTGTGGAGAACGAAGTCTCTGCTGACTCGAGCTAGCAAAACCAATATTTTAATTCAAATAGGAGCATTCACCTGGGAAACTGACAAATTTGGACTATAGCCCATACTCCAACATTTGTTTTTCTTTCTTCCTTCTGCCTTGCTATAAATTAACAAATCATTGACATTCACTTAAGATCGCTGCCTTTTAACAGAAGGCGGTGTGTGTGTGTGTGTGTGTGTGTGTGTGTGTGTGTGTGTGTGTGTGTGTGTGTGTGTGTGTGTGTGTGTAGGGTAAATGGAATATAAAGTAAGGTTTCCCTTACTTCTGGAGGGCTTAGGCCTGGGCTTCCCAAGGACTAGAATTCAGCTGGTTCTGCTTATCCACATCACTCCTAGTCATGTACGCATGCTCTACCTTAAGTAACTCTGCATGCAGCTTTGAGACTGTGTGTGTGCTCCACCTTGTGAGGGACAGCACAAAGCCATGGGATGATAGATGATAGATACCATTGTTGGACAAGGTGCAGCCATTGGAATACAGCATGCCACGAGGTACTGTTGCCTGGAGACAGAACTTGTGAAGGTGCTGATGAGTCGCAGACTGAACCTGTGCACAGAATGGAACTGGTCCAGGAGCCTGTGCGTTTGTACTGGGCGTTTGGGGTCGGTGAACAGTGCGCTGTTGTGCATCAGTATGCTATTGCTATTGCCTCTGTTTACAGGAGAGCTTGTGAATAAAAGGTGAGCATCCATCCCTACTATCCCTGACATCTTTCTGTGTTCTTCCTGCATTCAAGGAAAGAGCCTGAGAACTGATTGCAACACAGTATAACACTACTTGGACTAGACAGGAAAAATAGATGGATCGTTTAGTTTTTAAAAGGAAATGGAGAAGATTTGGAAGCCGCCCTTATGATTTTGACCCTAGAGAGAAAGATAACGTTTTCTGGGTAAACACCAAATGACAGATGACAGTAGGCAGGCAGGGCCCTCCCGGTTCCGGGCAGGGCAGGCTTTGTGGGCTTCCACAACAGCTTCTGCAGAGGTTCAGCAAGTGTCTTCTCATGTGGGTGGGCACCCAGGTGCTCACAGAGGCAAAGGCAAATGGGTTCCTATCACCAAGCTGGGCCTCTTGGTCAAGAATAGGACAATCAAACACCCAGAGGGGAATCTATCTGTTCTCCCTGTCCATCAAGGAGTCTCCTCTTGGAGCATCCCTCAAAGATGAAGTGTGGAGAACATGAGAACAGACCAGGTTCAAAGAGATTGTAGCCATTGAGCTGGTCTTCACAGCCCCAAGGAAGTCATCATGGTCATTCCAGGGGCCATCAGTTTGGCCAGAGTCTCAATTGCTCCTGTGCAGAGAGACTACTGGGGAAAACAAGGTGGAGCAGGTGACAGACACCCTGGTTCTGTGCTGGCCTCAGGCCCACTCCTAGGAGCACTGGCATACCTGAAGCAACTGTGCTCAAGATGCTGCTGCTGCTGCAGGCTGGTGTTGACAACATGAACTGGGGATACCAACCCTCTGGGCAGCTTGGTCAAGGCAACTTCTTTGATCCTATCTCCAGACATAGAGCTAGCTGACCTTTGGAGAGAGAGCATGCTCACCAAGTCTGCCTCTGCATTCACTGATTGTCTTGTAAAAACATATACCAGTGCCAGAATCTCCCTTCAGAGGACTTGAGCTGAAGCTATGGGTTTTAATAAAAGAAAAAAATAAGGTGAATTAAAAGCCCCCCACCCCTAATTGGTTTTTAAAGAAGAATGTTTTGTGAAAACCATTCTCAAATTGCCCTCATAAGAAAGAAAGTTGAATATAACGAATGTTTAATTATAAGTAACAATAATAACAAAATAACCATTACAGTGTTGTGTGTGTGTGTGTGTGTGTGTGTGTGTGTGTGTATTTTATGGTGCTTAGGGGAAAACAACATAAAAATAACCTTGCAGAGAACATGATAGATCTATATGAGGCGGGTGAGATTACAGGACTTAAAACATATGTTCTTGTTAAACTCCTTCTCCTTCAGTCCCTCATCACTCAGGAAGCTGCCTCCAATGTAATCTAAAATTGACCATTTCAGGAAAATCAAACCTCAGCCTTCTCCAGAGGGTCCAATATGGGTTGTGGTCATTATTTTACTACCAGTAATTTAAAATCTTCTTGGAAGCATTACCTTTCTAATTTACTGTAAAATTTGATGGATCTGTGAAACCACACTTGAGATGTTGGTAAACAAAATAGATATGTAAGAATATAGATCAGAAGGAAAATAGGTAGTATATATAAAAAAAAAAAACACGTAGCATGGGCCTGGAAATCATCCAATTTCATGATGCTTCATGAATTACAGCCCAGAAGAAAATCAATTTAGTTTTCCAGTTTCTGTCTCTTCTTTACTTTCCTTTATTTTTTTTTTTGTTTAATGTTTACCTATAGGCATTTCTGGAAGGACTTAACGTCACTGTAAAATCATAAACAGTGACATTTCAAGAGAAAATAGGATCTTCTCACATTCAATCTTCAGAAATGTAGGAGCCCAAGGAAGCCATTCAGAAAGACCACATGGGCCAAACAAAAACATTTGTCAAAGTAGTTTTCTCCTCAAACAACTTTTGTCCCATGCTTTCCTTTAAGACATTGAGATATAGCTGGTTATCTACAGCCATTCTGGCTTTATAAAGCAAAGAATATTCCTTCATAGGGGAGTTCTTAGTATTTAAAAACCAGCCAGGTTCCATTACTATGACTAGAAAGGACTAAGTGAGTTTTTGTGTGATTGGTTTTATAATAGAAAGTCTGGGCTTCAAAGAAATCAACATTTTACAAAGGGAGACCACAAAGTGAAATGTTAAACAGTTACTGAAGGGCAATTCAGTAAGCTTTGGAAAAGATGGAAACTTTATTAGACAGTATGGCAACCATTTGTACGGATTTTGTTTCCTGCAAAGAATACCATCACCACAAAAATGTTCTATTAGAACATAAGAAAATAAAAACAATAACAACAAAAGACTTGGATCCTTTTGGCTATAGAATTTAACAGAGATTTAATTCAACTCCATTTCAGTAGACTTCTGGAACCAACTAGTTATGGAAAATGGCCAATTAAAAGAGATGGGTGGAATGAAGGCATTATCTTCCCTTTTCCCTAAGCACCCCTAAAAGTAGGTAACTTTAGAAACATAAACCCACAAAGGCAAAGCAGAAAATGGCAGCCAGTTTTTAAAGATTGAGTGAAGATAAAGTGATCTTAGGTAGACCTAAGAAGAGATCTCAAATGGTTCATAGGGAAATAGGTAAAAAACCAATCCAACAACACAAAACCCTGATTAATTCCAAAGAATTTTGAATACAGATGTGAAAAGTGAAGATTGAACTTAAAAAATTATGGGGGGAGAATAGGTGACAGAATGCCTAAGACACAGATCTTGATGTTGATTTCTGTCATATAAGCCATAGACTAGAGGCATAGTCTCTGAAAAAATCAAATAGACATTCTCTGGAGAGAGAAATGGCAAGCAAGGGACGGTAAGAGATTTCATGCTAAACAGGGAGATCAAGTAAATGTTACTGGCCTTGGGATTTATTCAATGAAATGACTTAACTCCAGTAGCCAACAATGAAATAACACTATGCTTAACCATGAGGACAGAACTTCCTAGTAGTTTCTTAAGTCCCCTTGTTGTTGATAGAAAAGACTGCAAGGGACTACAGGCTGTCAAAGTAAGAATCGAATGCACAAGGCAAAAATCAAAATGAGCTGACTAAAACAATATAGAGGAAACAATACACTAAGAAAATGAAATTAGAACTGACAAGGAAACCTCCTATTATCAATATTGGTACAGAAGTAAGAGAGGATACTGAAACCAGAATTGGAATTAAAGGCTATATGGAAGGAAAATTCCACATGTGGAATTAACAGATATGAGTGAGATCATATGGTATTGTTCTTTCTGGGTCTGGCTTATTTCACTTAATATAATAATCTGTTCCACTCATATTGTTGTAAATAACAGGATTTTTAAAAAATGGCCAAATAGCTGTGGCTTTGTATTGATTTAAAAAAATTCATTCTTTTAGTTGATGAAAACTTAGATTGTTTCTATTTCTTGGACTTCTTGAATAGTGCTGCAGCAGATGTGACAGTGCAAATATCTTTTTTGACATATGAAGTCCATTTTCTTTGAATATATTCCTGGTAGAGCAATAGTTTGATCATGTGCTAGTTCTACTTTTTTGTTTCTCTGTTGTTGTCCCCCACACCCCCCAGGAATCTCCATAGTATTTTCCGTAATGGCAATGTTAATTTACATTCTGATCAATATTCTTGCAAGTACTTGTGTTGTTTAGTATTCGCTGGGGTAAAGACTGATGCCAGGTATTCAGAAAAACTTTCCCTTGGCTTTCTTGATCATGGTTGGTGGTCTAAATCATGCCTCCAGTTCAACATTTTGCTGATTAATTGGGGATTGAATCTTGCAGACTTTTCTTCCCAGGTTTCCTTCAAACACCTGAAATAGCTAGTTTCTCCTGAGTAGTGAGGCTGCAGGCATGATGCATGGCTTCTTAGCTCTTTAATCTTCTCTGTAATGGCCATTCTTCTTGATATGAGGGTATACATTCTTGTGGTTTTGAATTTCTTTTCCCTGATGGTCATATTGAACATTTAAAAAAATATATTGTTGACCATTTGTATGTCTTCTTTTGAGAAATGTCTACTTAGAACTTTCTTTTTAAGATTATTTGGTTTGTGTGCTGTTGAATTTTTTTTGTCTTTTTTCTTTTTTAGTACTGGGGGTCAAACCCAGGACATTGCACTTGCTAGGCAAACACTTTGCCAATGAGCTACACCTCAGCCCTTTAATTTAATTTTATTGTCAAGGTGATGTACAGAGGGGTTACAGTTGCATACTTAAGGTAGTGAGTACATTTCTTGTCAAACTTGTTACCCACCCCCACTCCTTTATTTTTCTCCCACTTTCTCTTTCCTAATCTAGAAAAACGTATGTACAATACTCTGTGTACCAAAATCAAATACAGTGATGACAGTGTTTATCCTATGGATAAACCATAGGAAAAACAAACAAAAGAAAAAGAAATAACTTCACATAGTACATTAAAATAACAACAACAATGAAGAACCTCTTGTTTCCGTATCTTGGAGTTCATTTCGCTTAGCATAATCTTATATGATCATATGTACATAGCTTTGAGCTATTGTGATCCTCTGCTAGGACTATTCTAGACATATACTAATAATTACTAACGAGGGAAACCCTGGAATCTATGTTTCTTTGGGTCTGGATCACTTCACTTAATATGGCTTTTTCCAAATCTTTCCATTTCCTTAGAATGATGTTGAATTTTTAAGGTTTAAAAATATATTTTGGACATTAACCTCTTGTCATGTATATGACATATTATATATATGATATATAGCAAATATTTTCATATATGTAACAAATATTTTCTTCTGTAGGCATCTCTTTCTTCTGATGATCATTTATTTTGCTGTGCAGATACTTTTTGTTCCACATGACCCCATTTTTCTTTTTGTTTCCTGTGTTTGAGGAGATCTTATACAAAAATCTTTGCCATTACAATTTCCTGAAATGTGTTTCTCCTCTGTTTTCTTTCCATTAATTCACATTTCAAACATTACATTTAAAAACTTAATCCATCTTGATTTGAGTTTTATAGCTGGTATGTGACACAGAGGGTCTGATTTCATCCTTCTGCATGTGGATACCTAATTTTGCCAGCATTGTTATAAAGAAATATGAAAATAGCATAATGAAACACACTAAAAATTGTTCAAAGAGAAGGAGGGAGAAGTGATACAAATCAATAATGGAAGAAATGAATTTGAACTAAATACGTAATATACATGTATGTGAATATCGTGAAGACATCTCCTTGTACAGTTAATTTTTGCTAATAATAAGATTACCTTCTCCAATATGTGTTCTTGAACCTTTGCCAAAAATAAGTTGCCTGTGGTTGCATGAATTAGCTTCTAGTCTCTATTCTGACTCATCCGCTTAGAGATCTGCTATTATGTGCATACCATACTTTTATATTAGTATAGCTTTGTTGTGTGTTTTGAAATTAGGTAGTATAGTATCTCTTGCTTTCTTCTTTTTGCTCATAATTGCTTTGGCTTTGGCTTTGGCTTTTTGTGATTCTGTAAGGAATGATATTGGTATTTTGATAGTGTCTTTTTTATTCAGTCTGTAAATAAAGATATGTCACCTAATGGTTGAATTTGTTTTTAATTCCTTTATAGCTATTATAAACGGAAATTTTTTTTTAATTTCAGTTTTAAAAGTTGTATTTTTTCATGCTTACTGTAATTTCTTTGAATTTATTTACTAGTTCTAACTTGCTTGTTTGTTTGGTAGAGTCTTTGGGAGACTCTATAAAAGATAATGTTATCTGTAAATAGTGATAATTTAGTTCTCTTTTCCAGTTTGGACACTCTTTCTTTTTCTTGTCTGATTATGTCTAGGATTCCAATTGTTATATCAAATAAAATAGATAAAAGTGGCATCATTGTTCCTTTTAAGTTTTAGAGAGAGAGTAGTGTTCAGCTTTCCCAATTCAGTATTATGCTAGCTGTTAGCTTACTATATATCATCTCTATTATGTTAAAGAACATTCCCTCTATACCTGTAGAGGTTACTTTTGTATAGCTATAATCAAGATACTGAAACAAATGACTTAACAGAGGGAAGATTTACCTGTCTTGTTTTGTGGCTTCAAAGGCTCCAGTCCATGGTTATTTGGTCCTATGCACTTGAGCAGACCATCATGGTGCTGGAGCATATGTCTAAGGCTGTTTATCTCATGGTAGAAAAGCAGAGAAAGAGGAAGGGACCTGAGAACTGAGTATAACCTTCCAGCCTGCTTTCGTGGAACTACTTTGTCTTGGTAGAACCCAATTCCAAAAGTCCCATAACTTCTTAAAATGTCATCATCAGTTGGAAATCAAGCAGTCAATATACAAGCCTGTAGAGGAGATGGATATTCCTATTCCCTCCCCTCCTCCCCTCCAGTTTTCCTGTCTCCCCTCCCCTCCCCTCCCTTTCCTCCTCCTCTTCTTCCCCTCCTTCTCCTCCTCCTGCTCCCTCTTGGCTTTTGGCTGATTAATTAAAGATAGGGGTCTCAGAGACATTTATACCCCGGCTGACTTTGAACTGGGGTCCTCAGCTCTCAGCCTCCTTAGTAGCTAATACTACAGGTATGGGTCACCAGTACTGCTAGCTGGGAATATCATATGCCAGTCATTTCATATGCAAGCCAAACAATGCCTAATTTGTTCAACCATTTTATTATAAGGGGAAGTTACTTTTTAAAAAACTCTTTTTCTTCCCTTATTGAGATGACTGTGTTGTTTTTGACCTTTATGAAGTTTCATGGGTTGTAGTAAATTTATTGATTTGTATGTTTTGAATCATGTGGGCATCTCTGGGATGAATCTCACTTGATCACAGTGAATATAGTGTTCTACTGGTTGGTTTGCTAGTACTTTGTGGAGGACTTTTGCATCTGTGATTCAACAATGCAATTGTCCTATATCTTTCTTGACTGTGCTCTTGGTCTCATAGACATTGAGAGCAGATGACAATTATCACAGATTGAAGAAGGTAGAAGGTGATAGGTTGCCAATGAGTACTAAGTTACTGTTAGTTAGAAATAAGAATTTTTGTGTGCTATCTTATAAAGGTAATGTACTGTATATTTTAGAAAGCTAGAATAAAATATTTTACTTGCTTTGCTATGAAGAAATAATAAATGTATGAGAACTTAAAGATTTTTAAACTGACATAAATATTATATATATATATACATATGTCTCGAAGCATTGCATACTACCTCATAAATATACTTTTTATGTTTTTATCAGTTAGAAGTAAATTTAACTTAAAAGAGAAGCCAGAATTTTTTAGAACCAAAAATATATAAATCAACTATATAAATAAGAAATAACAAATAATAAAACAACAAAGATAAAATAACAAAGATTTTTTAAAAAGACATTCAAGATAGCAGAGTACAAGATCTCCTAACAGAAAAGGAAATAAGAAGGCTACTCCACAAGTTTCAGCAACATTGTAATAATGTGTGTACCAATGCAATCTCTTTCCTTTGCAAGTGAATGATTTAAGCACACAGAATTTGGTAGTTACTCAGTTAAGATGATAATGATCCATAAAGATGATAAAGAAATTCTTGAAAAGAAGTAGGCCATGAGGGACTGAAATAATGAAAACAGAGAAGAGGCTGATTTCTTTTTTAACTGAGGATAGAATAAATTACTCCCTAGGGGGGATGACATCACTTGGATAAGCTTACCCAGATGATTAAAGGGCTGGAAAGCGTCCCATTGAGAAAAGTCTGAACCATTTGAGATAGCTTACCACACAGAGTGGGAAATCAAGAGATTACATGTTAATGAATAGTTTTTGAGTTTGGGGAAGAAGTATCATTTAGAGGAATGTGCTGCCTTAATGGGTTCCGGACAAACAGAAGTAGCTGGTAATAAAACTCAGGGAACTTTTGCTAAATATGATAGAGGTTGTTCAAAACAAAATTAACTACCAGGCACTTGTCTCCAGCTACCTCCAAAGTCTCGAGATTGCCACAAATGTGTTTTCAGCCACGTGAAATGGTTTCTTTGTGATCTTAGCGAAGGCCATGTAAGGCGAATACATCAAGATTTCCTTTAAATGTTCTTCCAGCGTTCTAACCTGAGGTTCAGTACGAGCTTCCTTTTTGTTCCCTTTTTCAGAATGATCACTGATGACTAGAGCACCGTTGTGGAAGGATCCTGATTTAGATGAGTGGCACCCGAGGTGCGTTGGGTCCTTGTTGCTCTGTGTGGTTCATAGGCAGCAGCGGCAGCAGCCTCGCCTGGGAGTTCATTAGCACTGTCAGAAGCAGACCTACCACGGGCCTCTGGAGTCAGATCTGTCCTCTAGGAAAATCCCCAGGTGAGGCTTCTATGCATCTAGGTTTGGGGAGCCTTTCTGTCATCCATTCTCTGTAGAATAAACTGCTCCTGCCTTTTTTCTAAGCAGATTTTTTCAAACTGTTCCAAAACATAACATGCAAGAAATAAAGTACTCCTTGATTCAGTGACTATACTGATAGGCATATGTGGATCTTATTAAGTTTCTATCTTATTGGCAAAACTTTTCTCCAGAGAATTACCAAAGGAGACCTAAGTTTGTCTCACTGAAGGGCATGAAATGATAATTGTATGGCTGCCAGGCTTTCCACAATGTAAAAAGACAATCTAACACATTGTATGTAATGGTTTATATCTCACAGAAAGCTTAGGATTGTGTTTGATTCTTATCCTGTTTCTCACCCTCTCTCTCTCTCTTCACACCCCAGATTGTGGATGTGTGTGTGTGTGTGTACTTCCATAACACAAGTGTGAGTTCTATACACCCAAACACTTTGGAAATCCTTGTTATTTTAACCTCAGCATGGTGACTTTATTTGAATCAAGGGTTACAGCAAGCTCATTAGTTCTGAAGACCAATAGATATCAGATTCAAGATGGAAATATTTGAAAAATAGTTATGTAAAGCAATCATCACTGTTTCGAAGGACGCTATCAGGAGGACAACACAGAAATGGAGCAAGTAACCAAATCTTAGAGAGTGAAAATGGAAGTCAGCCATGTGAGGATAGTAAAAAGATTCACAATGATTATCAGAGAGTTTAGCTTTGAGGAAGATAACAAAAGATAACTCTTGATTTTAATGTCCCCAAACTACCTTCCCAAAATTATTAACAAAAATTATTTTAGTTATTTGTTTTCCCCCACTCTTCTCAATGTGCTTTATACAAAACAACTTTGCTTTACATGTCATTTTATCCGGCTTTATCTCCTGCTTATAGATCCTTTAAAGGAAAAGACTTATTAAGCTAAAGGAAAATAAATGAAATATTTAATGGTAAAATCATCATTCTAAAGACAAGTAATGCAGTTCAAAATATGGAATGTTCTCCCTAAGTGAATTTAGAAAATGATTGCTAGTAGAGTGGACAAGTTAACTTAAACTCATTCAGGCTAATTTGTTTTTCTGAATGAAGCAAGGCAAAGCCTGTTGTCATTTTAAAGTGTTCAAACTGTTTGTTTTAATCGGTAAGGCTTTGCTTTACATATTTCTATTTTCTACAAGTGCCCTTTCATTTTCTCAGTTTACAAACTAACAGATAAGAAATTCCTCCCATCTGATACTAGCATTTGTCTCCCGCTCTGAAGTAATTAGTGAGGCTTCAGGATGAATTATGCCATTTAACATCTGTTATTAACTATAACCACATTTATTGCCTCATAACAATATCATTACAAAGGAAAGCTGTGCAGATGAGAAACATTTCTTTGTAAACCCTAATAAGTGTACAATGTGTGGGTAAATATTTACTTTTCCATAATTCTCTCACTGTTTAATTGTGACTCTGTGTTCAGCCATTTTAATTAGATTGAATTTCCAGCCCTTTAGCATTTAGATTTTTGAAGTTTAATGCTCTGTTGATGAAATTTACTGACTTTTAATCTACATTACATGCTACAGGAGCCCTATGTATTTGGGAAGATTATCAATGGGATTAGAATTCATTCGAGGTACACCATAGCTACTGCAGGTATCAGCAACTGGACCAAGGGGCTTCTTTCCTTCTTTTCTCCCTCCCTCCCTCCCTGCCTCCCTCCCTCCCTGCCTCCCTCCCTCCCTTCCTCCCTCCCTCCCTTCCTTCCTCTCTCCCTTCTTTCCTTCCTTCCTTCCTTCCTTCCTTCCTTCCTTCCTTCCTTCCTTCCTTCCTTCCTCCTTCCTTTCTTCTTTCATTTTTCTTTCTTTCTTTCATTACCTATCAAAAATGAAATGTTCGTGAATCTGCAGAGTATTTTTATTATAAGGATCTTGAGTTATGTTTATTATTTGTCTTGTGCTGGGGTGGAGGAGAAGCAAGGACTTTCATGCTTGAGTATCTGAGCTCCCTATTGAAGGAAGAAATGCTCAGTCAGCTTTCTGTGGCTTCCCTCATCTGTGGTCAAGAGAGGAAGGCCCTTCATGTGAGTTTGGGGTGGATACAAGTATGCCCAGAGAATATCTACTCTCTTTTATCATATTATCTTACTGTATTAATATGTATTCATTGTATAAAAGTAAGTTCAGTTATACATGTATTTGGATCATATTCATTTCCTATCATCCTCTCTTCTCTCCCTTTGCCATCTTGCTGGTCCTTTCTCTGTTAAAATAACTCCATGTCAACATTTTTATTTTATTTTTAACATGTACATATGAGAAAACGCGGTGTTTGATTTTCTGAGCCTGTGTTATTTCACTTAACATGATCTCCATTTCCACCCACTTTCCTACAGATGATGTGATTCGTTCATCTTAAAGGCCGAAGAGTGCTTCATGGTGTATATATGTCATACTTTCTTCCTCTGTTCACTCACTGAGGGGCACCTAGGCTGATTCTATGACTTGGCTATAATACCTGGGTGTTGTACTTATGGAAAAAAGGATAACTGAAGCCTTCCTAAATCATTTTCTGGTGGTGATTGAATGCAGTATTGGTGTAGAGAATTAGCTAGGAGGACAAGATACAAAACAAAAGACCAGGTGCCAGAGGCGCATGCCTGTAATCCTAGCTACCTGATGATCCAGGTTCAAAGCTAGCCAGGGAAGGAAAGCCTGAGACCCTTATCTCCAATTAACCAACAAAAAGCTGAAAGTGGAATGTGGCTCAGTGACATAGTACTATCTTAGAGGACAAAAGCTCAGGAACAGCACCCAGGCTGAGTCAAGACCCTGGGACGGGCACATGCACTCAGTTATAAAATGGAGAAAATATGGTTCAAGGCAGTATATGTATTCACATTCTTGGGGGAAGCAGTAGCTGAGCCCTCTATTTTCTCTTAAAACAATAGTAAAAATACCAATAAAGCCAACCCATACATGCCCAATTACTGGGAATACTGCATGTCAGACACTCTTCAAAGTACATCAAATGTATACTTAATCTCCTAGTAACTCACAAAGATGGATTCTATTATTGTCTTCATTGTCATCATCAATATCATTATCATTATCATCTTTATTTTTCAGATAACAAAAGAAGTGCAGAAAGGTTGAGTAATTTGCCTGATCTACACACACAGCTAGTGAGTTACAAAGCTAGGATTCAAGCTTGGCGTTGGCTCCAGAGTCTGCATGTATAAACACTCCATTGCCGCTCCCGATGATCATGTCAATAACTTGTGTTACTTAGGGAGCCTTTGTTATGGGATGTAGTGCACATTAAGACCTTTTCATACATGATTTTATTAAATCCTCAGAAGAAGGATTTAATATGACTATTGGTTACTTAAGAGGGCGCTGTAAAGGTATCTGCTTAGGAGAAAACATGAGGTCATGAAGTCAATATTAATGACTGTTGAGGGCCTGGTTAAATAGCAGAAGGGATGAGAAATTGAAAGGTTTGAGATTCCTCTTAAGAACTGAGATTTTGGCGAGAGATTTGTCTGTAAGATGAGAATGGTTTTGTTCTCTTTACAGGAGGGAAGATAGCAAAGGGTGAGGGAAGCCAGCATTTGTCTTGTAGCCTGATTCTACAGTGTAGCTTTGATTGTCACAAGACCAGATAGCCATGCTCTTTCTGGAGAGAGTTTAGCACAGAAATTTGTGTGCCCTAGGCATACAGTAGATACCATGCTGTAAGAGGCCCACAAGATAGTGTCTAGGAAAGTTAAATGCTCTGCTTAAGGTGTCCAGGGGAGCAGTGTGGAGAGCTGTGGAGGAGGGATGCAAGGGGATGGGGTGGGGAGATAATGAACCTCCCAAGTATTTTCCCAGGACAGAAGGAACTTAGGAAAGGACCAAGTTTTTATTCTGATTATAATGATAGAGTTTTTCAGTTAACAATTTTAATTTGGGTTTCGTTTTTTCAGTTGCAAACAATATCTCTTGATTTTTTAAGCCCTCCAAATGCCAGAGAAACATTTATAATAGCTACACTGGAAAGAGGCCTGTTTATTCCGTTCTACTTATTTTCTGCAGAGAAAATATTTGAGGATAGGTCAAAAAAAGGGAAAGGAGGAGGAATGTAGGAAGCAAACTGAGGTTTAGGTGGGAATGACTAGTTGGAATTATAGACAGAAGTACTTATGTGGGTAAAACTGCCATAACTTGTAGGGGGTGGGGCTCAGTCTGAGATCTTGTTTAAGTCAAATGGTTTACAGGGAGCAAATACAAACAGAAGAACTCTCTTGTGAGGTAGGAAAGGACAGAGGTTAATGAAAAGTCATTGCAAGGAAAGGACTCACCATTGAAATAAGAATTTGGTAAGAGTCCCTAACCTGACTTTACTCGTTCATTGAACTGCACTTAACCTCAAGGAAAGCTGGATTCTCCAATGTGCTTTGTGTCTAGAGTTTGAACCTGCATCACAATTGCTAATACTGGAATTCCTTAGGAGCTTATGGCTACTCATTCTCTTTTTTTTTGGAGAAAATGCATATAGGATCATTAGCAAGAGTCTCTAGGTTTTGACAACTGGTTGATGGAGTAAGCGAAGATAATATGAATGTGATAAATAAGTAATTATACATTTTTGTGCTTAGAAGAAAACTCAGGAGGGGGACCTTATGTTGGGCATGAGATATTATATTCTGACTTGTATAAGGAAAATGCAATGCATATTAAGTTGTAGTTTTTTTTTTCCCAAACAACTTATTGTCTCAAAGTATAATGTCATCATGCCAATGTCCTGAATTAGGCATTAGGGACAACTATGGTTGGCACTGTGTGAGCCAACTAGATGCAGATCACCAAAACAGTGGAAGCAATGCTCATCTAATGTAGGTTTTCAGACATTAGTCTTTGCTGAAGTATCTTTAATCTACTCTTGTGAACCATTAAAATTCAAGGTCAATTTGTAAAATTAGCTTCTATTACTCTGTCAGAGTTGGACTTCCATTAAATTAGAAAGGTTGACAAATGTTTCCTGCCAAAATCTCAGTGCTTAAGAGGAAATTCAAACCTTCTGATTTCTCATCCATTTGTGCCATTCGCCTAGGCCCTCAACGATCATTAATATTGACTTCAGCACCTCATTTCATCTCCTAAACAGATTTCACCTTTATAGCATTCTCTTTGCACACCACTAGTATCAATGCTCACGTTTATATAATGCTAATAAAATATTAGGTTGATGTCCTGATTCCACACAGCACCATCTAGCCTAAGCAATCTAACAAGGCTGGTAAGCAATTTCCCAATTTTTAAAAATCAAAATCCAGAGGCTCAGTTGAGACCCAATGGCTTCACAAGACCACTTGTGAGTGCCATAACCAAGGCTGAAATTGGTTTTCTGATCCCTAGACTGATGGTTTTCTTTTTTTACTTTGCTACTTTGAAACCCAACGCCAAAGCTCAAGAGCCCTTAAAATGGTAAAGACAAAGGCAATCTTCTTTCTCCATGGGAGAAGATGCACAATTCCCAAATTAACTCAGATGTGATGTCAGAAGACTTTCACTCATCCAAGAGATGAGGAAGTTTTTACATTTAACCCAGAGAGATTGAAAAACACTAGAGTGCACTAACAGCTCTTCACAACTTCTATACAAATCATGTAAGCCTATTTCTAAGAATACTTGTGTCTGGCTATCACACTTGATTTCTTCCTCTCATGAGGAGAGTGGCTTTCTTTTGTAATCCCAAAATCACTTTGCTTCCTACTCGTAAAAGTCCTGAGCAGGGAAGCTGCACACCATGACATAACTCATGTTTGAGAAGCTCAGGGAAGCTGTCAGGTGCTTCTCACAGTTTCATGAATATAATTCTGGGTCCTGAAGATCACACAGGATCTGAGAATCTCATCTAAAAGTAGTCTGCCTTCTTAATTTAACCTCTGTCTTTGCCCAGTTAGGGCAATTTTATACAACAATGAATTCTAGTCTTGCCAGTACAATGATTACTATACAGATGAGTTTTCTTGTCATCTATCAAAATAGGTCCCTTTTTTCCTCCACATTGAATGAGATACCCTGTGATTGATGCGTTGACAACCTGAATACTTCTAATAGTGTCATTAGACAAATGATAACTCCCATGAATTCCCCCCCTCATTATCAGCTGGTAAGAATATGAAAACAAATGTGTTTTCTCCCAGTGCTTAATCTTCTATTCCTCTGCAAAGCAACATCTATTTCTCCCTACTTTCCACAAGAGAAAGAGCTAGACATTTTCTAAAAAGGACAAATTAGAGTTCTAAAAATTATCCAACTGTGTTTATTTTTCTAAAAAGCCCAAAATATTTGACATCTTGAAGACAGTCTCAAAGGTAACTGAAAATTCTTATTCTTGATAATAATCTATATGTTGGAAGAACTATTGCCTTTCACAAACTCAGTGCTGCAAAATATTCCAAAGCCAATGATATGGACATATTATCCTCCCCTTAAAAACCGTACTGTGGGCTGGGAATATGGCCTAGTGGCAAGAGTGCTTGCCTTGAATACATGAAGCCCTGGGTTCAATTCCCCAGCACCACATATAAAGAAAAC
This sequence comes from Perognathus longimembris pacificus, assembly GCF_023159225.1. Lineage (NCBI taxonomy): Eukaryota > Metazoa > Chordata > Mammalia > Rodentia > Heteromyidae > Perognathus > Perognathus longimembris. The sequence goes on along the minus strand of NC_063161.1, from coordinate 86,992,231 downwards.
AGCCAGAAGTGGCGCTGTGGCTCAAGTGGCAGAGTGCTAGCCTTGAGCAAAAAGAAGCCAGGGACAGTGCTCAGGCCCTGAGTCCAAGGCCCAGGACTGGCAAAAACAACAACAACAACAACAACAAAAATCCACAAAACACAAAACCGTACTGTATCTCCTTGTCACGTGTGAAATAAAGCCTGAACTTTTTCACATTTTCTTAGTATTGGCTCTACCATTTCTACCTACATCTCTTGTCACTGCCTCTCCCTAGTCTTCCATATAGAACAATTCATAATTTTCTCTGTGTTGTATTTACATGATATATTTGTGAATGCTCTATCTGTTTGCCTGGAATGACTCTTTCCGGTGGAAAATAGCTCTTCTTTCTAAGTCCAACTCAAGTGACCTTTGTGATTTGATCTTTGGAGTCTTGCCTACCTTGCACAAGAGATGTCAAACTCCACCCTCCCCACACACTTCAAGGTATGTTACATACAGCATGAGTGTAGCCTCTTCTCTTCCTCCTTTTCCTTCTCTGCTTCCTTCTCTGCATTTTCTCCCTCCTCTTTGTTCTCCTCCTTCCCTTTTCTTCTCTGCATTTTCTTCCTCTATCTCCTCCTCCACTTCCTTCTCCTCCTATTCTCTAGCTCAGCAGCAGCAGCAGGAGCAGCAGAATCATCCTCTTAAATATGATTTGTTTCTTTCCTTGAAATACTTATAGTAAAACACAATATTCTTGAAAGCAGATATGGGACAGCATTATTCCACATTCCCTAAGTGCTTTTGACTCCAGATAAAGAGTGATTGTGGCTGCTGTCTTAGACTTCACATGGACTTCCTCTTTCCCTCTGGCCTCTATTTCTCCCTAGCCAAAATGGCTCCTTTCAGAGTGAGAAAAGTTTTTATTGTAATCTCAGAGCAACAATCAAAAAGAGCTAAGCCCAGAACTACTGGCTCACACCTGTAATCCTAGCCATTTAGGAAGTTGAGATCTGAGAATCATGGCAGAATGTTCTGTGAGACTTGTATCTCTAATTAACCACCAGAAAGCCAGAAGTTTAAGTGTGGCTCAAGTGATAGAGTATCCACATTGAGAAAAAAGCTAAGAGATAATGCCCGGGCCCTGAGTTCAAGGCCTAGTATTGTCATAACAAGACAAAACAATGAAACAGCTAAGGCTTCATAAACTTCAGATGAACAACAGAAAACACAAGCAAGAGTATGTTTGCAGTCACATAGATCCTCAACACACTTTAAAATGACTGCAAACTCCTTTTAAAAATACCTTGATCTTTAAGTCCTGACAAGGGTAAAGCATGTTAAGCTTCATCTGTTGCTGTTTCCTTTTTCATGACATTAGAAGAATCAAGTAAATTTCCAAGAGTCCAGAATGTTGCAGCTGAAGCACTTTCAATTTGGAAAAGGCATGATCAACATTCTTTCCCCATATGCTACCTTTTTTCAGCAGGAGTAACTTTTTATTTAACTCTTAGAAATTCATTGTGTTGGAAGTTCTCCAATAAGAGTTGGAAATTCACCCAACAGTGACCTTAAAACCACAGCCCAGAGAGATTACCTCCCATCCACATTCCTCTCTAGGGTCTCTAGTGCTGGTCTATCTACCTCAACAAAGCTTAAAGAATCACTGTTCAAAAAGGACACACATTTCTATTTCTGTTGAACCCAACATGTGGTCTGAGATGCATTTCCTGAGGCAGGTTCTTTTTTTTTTTTGTTTTATGATATTTAGATTTTTTTTTCTTGATACCATCTGGAAACAGGTTTTCCTTTAACAATGTCAGTCTAGCTACACATTGCTTTCAGTTCTTAAATGCTTCCCATAGTGCAGACCTTGCACTTTTTCTTGGTTGTGGTCGAAGACACACATTTTGCCTCTCACACTTCCATTTGTGAAATGTTTCTTCAGGCTCAGTGAGGGGCAGAGCTTGCTTTCCTTCCCTCAGTCCTGCCTGCTCTGCTAAACATCTTAATCTTCTCCTTTGTATTCTCACCTCAGGCTCTTTTAGTACAGTCAGGGCCCATCCACTTCATCAAGATGACTTGAACAACCTTTTATTCTTCAGGAACAAGTAGATCATACCGTCAGCTATGATATTTTGCTCACAATAGCTTATCAGGTAGATGCATGAATGAGGGAAACAGTGAATGGCTTTCACCAAGTATAATTTCTTTTTCCTCCTTGGATTCTTTGCCTTTAACTTGGTTTTATTTGCTGAGAGAGAATAATATTCTGGCTAGATTTATTAATTCTTCTCTCATTCTTCCTTTTCCCCACTAAAGTAGTTTTGATGGGTAGTCAGGACAAATTCTCTAATGTATAAAAAGGTGTAGAAGTAGATCTGTTAGGAACAAATGTAAGCAGCCCCATGTGTGCAGACCCAATGAGGATTGATTTGTCATTGAAGTGTTGGAGATCTGTATAATTCATTCATTAGAAGTCTTTTATCTTCAGTCCATAATACCACTAATTAGCACAGTTCTGAAGTCTTCCTTCCATGAAGAAACCCAAATATGATTCTGTCTTTCCATGCCATCTTTTAGCTATGGCTTTGCTAAATCAAGATGACTGTTAAATCAAGTCATAACCATAAAACTTTTTGTGGATAGAGCCAAGGGACTTAGATATATCCACTTTACAGTCTGAAGAAACTTACAAAAGTTGGGCTTTTTGTGAAGGAGTGAATGCCACTAGACATGACAAAGAGCTCCTATTCCAAGTGTCTGCTGAGACTGCAGATTGCAGTGGGTGTGAGAAACTGATTTCCAGATGTTTCTAAATAATTCCATGGCTCATACATGAGCTTGTCTATCTCTGCATTTGGGACACAGATACTCACAAATAGATCATCATGATATGGCTATAGTGCCTATCACATACTTTGATCTTGCATTTTATTTTGGTTTTGATTATTTTTAAACTAATTGTACAAAGGAGTTGCCATTTCTTAACCAAGTTCACTCAGGAAATGTACTCTGAGATACCATCATTCTTTGCAGCCCCTTAAGGGCTGCAAGTAGTTCCACACATTGAGGCAAGGGAGATTGCTTTTTTCTTATAGCCTGTCCTTTCAGTGGCTTGAGGAGCTAACCTCAGTGAGAAGTACAAGACCATACCTTCTTTGTATCTACTGCTGGAGCAGAGAGCACATTTGGAATAGTGCAGCTATTACCTCCTACTATTTCTTTGTGGGTGAGACCAAGATCCAAGTTTCCAGTTGATTATATGCCTGCAAAGCATAGCAACTTAGAAATCAACATTAGGCCTATAACTCACTTATACAAATACAAATCAGGGGCTCGTCAAAACAGAAATGTATGCTCCCAGCTAGCTACCATTGTTCACAGTACTAGAGTTATCCAACCATACAATTCTCCCTTCCCAGCTTAAAACTCATGTGTAGAACTGGAAATAATTGCCTGAACATGACTCACCAAGGTTAGAATAAGTACTATACTCATTTCAGCATTTAGTACATGTGCTTGATAATACAAGTGAAAATTACTAAAACTTGGGAAGAAAGCAATTAAAATAGGGCTGTAAGAAGGAGGGTGGGAGACGTTAGTGTGGAGGAGTCAGGTTTGAAACTCTTCAGCTATAATTTCAGTCTCAATCAACCTCCGTGCCAATTCTGCAGGCAGACATAAATTTCTTTCAAACTTATTATATCTTTTATTGTTAAGTTATTGAAAAAGGAAAAGCCAGATTGCTAAGTTATCCTCTAGGCTTTAGAGGAAGAGAGAAGCAGTAGTTTGCTCATGATTTTTAAGTTTTATGTTGTTTTATCTCTTTACTTTTATTTTTAGTACATATTAATTGTGGCAAATGAGTGGTTTCATTGTATTTCCATGTATGTGTAAAGATTTCATTTGGGGATGGAGACCATTGCAATGGGGTTTTGTTTGGGATAGATCTTGAAGCTAGTGTCTCAAAGAAGGTGGAGGGTAACTTTACCAGAGAACAAAGGCTAAGTAGGAAAGAGGTACTGGAATGTGCCCATAGGATGTAGTAAGAGGCCCTCAGTGGAGAGGCTGCACAAATTGCCAGATCAGAGCTAAAGGGAGTGTAAGAGGAAGTAGATTGTAAAAGGGAGGCCTGCAACAGAGAGGATGCTCTCTTTAAACCCCATCACTGATTGACTACAGGCAGTAGGAATGCACTGGGTTGTGGAGAGTGATGGCCTCTATCTGTACAATGGGAGAAGAGAATAGGGTAGTCATAGGGAAAGAAAAATAAAGGTGAGAATTCAAGAGATGCTTGTTAATGAACTCATCATTGGTCAGTGATGGGTTTACAATGAAGACAAAGGGGAATTTCTTTGAATTGGGATTGAGGCATGTGGAATTCAAAAATCTTTAATATGGAGTAAGACTTAAAACAGTGTTAAAAATGTAACATATGTATCTATCAGCTATTTGGGTCCCTCCCTCTCCTTCCCTCCTTTTCTTCCTCCACTCTTCCTCCTTTCTCCTCTTTTCTTCTCCCCCTCCCTTCTCCCTTCTCCTCCTCCTCCTCCCCTTCCTTTACTTTTTCCTCCTCTTCCTCTTCCTTCTTTTGCCCCCCACCTCCTCTTCAATGGGGATGGAACCCAGAGCTAGCTCTTCACCATAGAGCCCCAGCTCCAGCTCTTGGGTTCTTGATTTTCTATGCTTGATTCTATCCTCATTAACCCTTCTGGAACTTACTTTGGTAGCAGGACTGCTGGGTGCTTTAACTTGACAACTAATTTATTTCCATTTCTCATTGGGCTTATGTACATTTTATGTTACTCTCTATCTTTGAGGTGAATTCATTCCTTCACATTTCTCTTTTGCCTCTCTGTTCCCCCTAGGTTGATATCTAGACCAAGGGTTTAGAGGGGCAGGTCCAATCTGTCAGCAATGGGCAAAGAGCGCTGATCTCTCCAGTTTGCTCTGGGCTTTTCCCTCTGGGTGAGCAGCCAAGGGCAGGCCCTGGACTGATGTTCCATGAAGTGTAACTCATCCTGTGAGCCATTGGGGACCCGACACAGGCATCCACTTCAGAAGTAAATGTAGCTGTTATACTTTCTCTGACCCTCTCAATTATTATGAATTATTTTCTTTCTTTCTTTATCTTTCACACTTCTCTATTTTCAAGTGGTAGATTGTATTCGAATCCCTGGTACCACCATTACAGAAACAGGCTTTTGGCTGATTTGTCCTTTGCATCTGAGCAGAACAATTGTGGCTGTCATAACAAGTACCCAATAAGTTGAAATGAATTATCTTATGTTCCTAAGTTTATTGGTATTATTTTGAGGTATCAAAATATTTCCATGTTCTGTATAATTGTTTCTAAAATACAAAATCAAGCCAGGGGCTGGTGGCTCACACCTGTAATCCTATCTACTCAGGAGGCTGAGATCTGAGGATCACAATTTGAAGCTAGCCTGAGCAGGAAAGTCCACAGGACTCATTTCCAATTAACCATCAAAAATCTGGATGTGGGGGATGGCTCAAATTGTAGAGTCCCAGCCCTGAGTAGAAAAGTTAAAGGACACTTCTCATGCCCTGAATTCAAACCCTAGTCCTAGCCAAAAAAAAAAAAAAAAAAAAAAAGCAAAAGCAAATTTATTTTATTATGTTGATTGGTATGCAAAAGAAAATATTGAATGTGTGGCTAAAAAAAGACTGTTTTTGATGCTGACACTTTGTGAAGGGTTTTCGGTTTGTTTGTTTCATGAAGTTGTTTCTTTGACCGAAGCTAAACAACCATATCTACAGATCCTCCATTTTAGAAGAGGCAAGACTTACAGATAGCAATATTTCAGAGATATCTACATCAGGGTTGTAGATGGGAAGGTGTGTGCAAAATAGGTCATTATCAGATACAAAAGAGAAGATTTCTGCTGTGGTTGGCTCCTTGACCCCTACCTATGGGCAGATAGTCTGTTGTTCTGCAGATTGCTAGGACACAGAAAAGGCAACAAAACCAAACCAAAACTATTAAGAAAAAAACAAAAACAGGACTGTTGCTCTCTTAATCTCTGGTACAAGTTCTAATCTGCTGATAGACTCTGGACATACTGAAGTATTGAGTCTCAGCTCTGGGGAAAATTTCAAGATGATCTAGACAACAAGTTCCAGAGACTAGAATCTAAATATACATGGAACATGGCCCTTGATTTTCTGCTCATGTAAGTGTCCTCAGATCATAAACATACTTAGCCCAAAGAAAGCATGCTATGTATCTGTTAAGTGAATGACTGAATGAAATATATTTCCCTGCCACTAAAGTTGTGGAAGGCTAGGGGACTTGCACAGTGTCACAGCACTTGTCTGAGGTAGAGCAGGAGAGGAACCCTCATCTCCTGACTTCTCATTTGCTGCACCTCATGGAACACAATAATATTTCCTGCAGCAAAAACCACAGAAGCACTCACCCTTGAGCGCTGTAATAGGTTTCTAGAATTTATTTAAACCATAAAAAAGCAGGATGAATGGTTGTTTGGGCTCTCACTTAATGGATCAGATATCCAGGAATGCCAAAAGCATATTTATTTACTCACAGGTAACAAAAACACCATATAATTCTTTTTTGCGGTTGTCCAGTCAATGTAAATTTTTTCTCTGTTCCAGTAAAGTGTACATTGATTAGAAATTATTGTTGAAAAAAAGACCACCACACAAACAGAGGATCTGAACAAGGCAAGATGTATGAACCCCAAAGTACCTGTTAGGAGGCTGTGAAAATGTACAGCTTCCTTTTATTTATTTATTTTTTAAAGATTTGTTCCACACAGAAAAGGAAGCTTTCTCCTGAGGTTATATTGGTGAAACTCAGCTGGTAAATGAGCTAAGAAGAGAGAGAAAGTAAATAATCTTTATCACATGAGAATGTGAGAATTAGACATCACATTGCACATTTGGTGAAGAGAAGGGGAATATACTTTCAAACATGAGTGAATAAATCTAGTTTTCTTCTATCTTCTTAATATGTCTGACTTACTCAGTTTAGGCTACGGGTAGATTATATTAAAACTCCAAGTAAAGTGGTGGGATAATTAAGCATTAACCTTTTTATATCTAAACTTATTTACATAGAATATTAGAAAAAATCTATGGCTAATTTAGGATAGAATCATTACATATTTGCCAAGTGTTTTGAATATACTTTCTCAAAAGTGCTTTTCTCTGGAGGTAAAATCTCCATAGGCTCTATGAAACATGCAGGCCCATAATTGTTACTGTTGATGGGGAAAAATTTCCTCCAGCAACTCAGAGAATAATATTCCAGACCTTTACTAAGAGAGTCATTGGGAAATCTCTTGGATTGCACTGCCTTGTTAAGTAGCATCACTTGAATTACTGCTGTGTATATTGCTTATATGAAATGAATATTGTTACAAAACTTTAAAACAAAGACAGATATGTACCTTCCTGATTTTTCTGCACTGCTTAACGAATTTGATAGGAAGCCATAAATATGAACTGAGCTCCCATGATACCCACAACTAACCAGAATGGAGTCACTGTGTTAAATGCCACATAATCAATCAGAAGTTTGAAAAGGACCAATTTTCAACACACACACACAGACACAGACACACACACACACACACACACACACACACATACACAGAGGGAGAGAGAGAGAGAGAAAGAGAGAGAGAGAGGCGAGAAGAAAAGAAGAAAATTGTAGGATTTTCTTGGTGTGTTTTAGTAGAGGTGGGGGGAAAGGGAAGCTTTTAGACTCTTTCTGAAACAAGGAAACTTACTGTATAAACTCTTAGGGCATATCAAACACAGCACAGTCTCAGTACAGTCTTTAATGCTACTTTAAATAGCTCTCTACTTTTACCCAAGTCACATTTTTCCCCCTAATTCCTGCCACATTTCTAATATCACCTCACCAGAAGCACCAATCATTGCCTTTGCTGGCATGCCTCATGGGGCAGGGGCAGGAGATGGAGCTGGAATTAAGCACAACATGCTCTGTTATTCGTGGGCTCCATAAAAGCACCTCCTTAGGGAGATATTACATTTCCACCTTCAAGTCTGAGAGTTTGGACACCCAAACATGGTTGTCAGCAACCCAGCCAGAGCAAATGTAACCTCCCCCTGAACTCTTGTGGTGCTCCAGCAGGACTGTCATGAAAATGTCAGCTTTTGGCTGGGAGTATCCAACTCCAAAGCAAGCAGTGGGGAGCCAAAGAAAACATTTAGAGCCTAACTTAAGAAGTGAGGAGAGGAAGAAGCCAAAACTGCATCTAAGGACCTATTAGCTTGGTGAGCAGAGTGACAGCCAAGATGTTAGAAGTGAAGCATCTTTCTTGTGTTTGACTCCTTCTAATATCTCTCATTTTTTTCTGTAAAATGGGCAGGCTCTCAGCCTAACAGCACTGGCATCACCTTAGAGCTTACTAAGCAAAGGAAAATCACAGGCTTTGCCCTGGAGTGACTATGTCATAATTTAACTTTTAACGGGAACCCTCAAGTGGTCCCTATGTATGTTATAGTGGGAAAAGCTTTGTTATAGAAGGGTCAGGGTCAAATCCTCAATGGAGCTGGCTATAATGGTTTCCAAGCGAGTCTTAGCTTTATTGCCAGATCCAGTTACAAACAAACAAACAACAATAACAAAAAACACCTCCAAATATCCAATGACAGATCCATAATAGTAGACCCCCTCAGGATTTGAAATCTGACTGTAAATTTGAGATAAGTGAAGAAAAAAATGTATTGATACACTCAGGAATACAACCCAGGGGCATGATTAAACCTAAATTTGCAAAATCTATCTCAGCAAAGAACAGGATAACAGAACCTGCTCTGGGAATCATATTTGCTAGATCATTCTTAGTCCTTTGGGAGCTTGGGACTTCTGCCATTGTGGTTTTGATCTGAAATGTTTCCAATAGTTCACATATTGGAGGTTTGGTTACTAACTGATGGCACTATTACCAGGTGAGGAAATTTTAGGAGATGGGGCCAAATTGGAGGAAGTTGGGAACTTGTCCCGGAGAACTTGTCCTGACCTCTTGAGACTGATCATCATCATCGTTGTCCTCGTCATCATCATCGTCATTGTCATCGTTGTCACCGTCATTATGTGCCTCCAGACTGCTTGCACTGTGTACTCCCTGGCTTAGGCTCCAAAACAATGTGACCGAATAAGCATGTGCTGAAACCTTTGAAAACCTGACACAAAAGAATATGTTGATTTATTTTAAGCCTTTTGTCATAGCAATGGAAGGATGAGTAACACACCATCCCCTGAAATCCAGAGTTCCCGCACTCTCAGAATGGCATAATTTGATCTTTATCCCTAGGAGAAGAGTCATCCTCCTGTTTCACAAACTCAAAGAGACCCAGGTCCTGCTCAGGACCAAGCCCAATGAGACCAGGAGACAAATGAGGCAGAGCCCTATGACAGATACTACTTGCCCTCTTAATGCCTTCTTCCTAGGTCCTTGAATGATGCCACCATGTTGCTACTCTTTCAGAGCAGAGCTATGACGAGAATGATTTGACTCCCTAAAAACATAAAAACCATGGGTTTTCCATCTAACCAGCAATCTCCAAGGAAGCATGATGTGCCCACATACTTGAGAAGTCACAGGTAGAAGACATGTCCAGCAGGGCTGGGTCTTGCTGTGAGTGTAGTTTGCTATAGCCCTGCCGAACATCTTGAATAGGATTCAATTCTGACAGGAGACACCAGTTATAGGAAAGAACACCAAATGTCAGTAGGCAAAATTCCTGCTGATACAAGTTGTTGCCACCCAGGACAGCCAGGATGAGCACATTACTAGAATGTATGTCAGACAGAAGCTCTAAGAGAGATATCATTATATCCACTGGCTATCAAGGAATCTGGGTCTCAGGCTCAATGATTGGTACCGAGTGGAATAAGGATTAGGTTTGAACTCTGGCTTTCCTGGCTTTGAAGTCAAAGTTCTTGTCACTGTTTGCAAAAGTCCCTTGAGCAGATAGGACTGGGCAACCATAATCAAGGTAAGGCTTTGTAGGGAGCCATTAACTTCTCAGGGCTTCACAATGGGAGAATCAAGTAAGAGCGCCCATCCTATACACAGGCCGGCAATAAAGGAGGCTTTCCAAACCTTCCTCTCCTTTACACCATACAACATATAACACCCCTTGAATACCTCTTGAGAAGGAAAGAACAAACTTTAACCTGGACATGGAAGGTTGATGGGCTGTAGTTGGTCCAGCTTTATGGGCATACTGCCAGTGTGGTGACAGAAAGCCCTGTCTGGGTTTAAATGTCTTGTTACTGCTTTCTCAGGATTTTTAATAATTACATATTCGACTTCTTTTTTTTTTTTTTAATTGTGCAAAGACTTCCAGGTAAGAAATGGAACATGCACTCGAGTCTTTGAATCTTGCTTCATACATGGTACCATCTCCCATCTCCTCTCTGTTTCCCTGACAACTGTTCATTTCCTAGTGTCCTTGGGGCTGACCAGCCTCCCCTACCTCTGCTGTCTGTCCAGGGAGCCACATACTGAGAGACTCGAGTTTTCTTGAGTATTGGCTAAGAATTATCAGGCATTTGACGATGGAACCTGGGGAAGGAGATATTAATTATCTCACTTTTATTTGAGACCCATTTTACACTGGGGTCTGCAGATTATTTAGCTCAGTAGGCTGCAGTTGTCTAGAGGCAAAACTATCAAAGTGAGAAAACTCAGCACACGAAGGCAAGTACCACTCCCTTCCTTCCCAGAGGAAAAAGGAAGGAAGATAAGGCACTTCTCTCTTTCTGACCCAGAGGAAGCAATCTCAGCCATCTTCTCTATAATTACTTGTATACTATCTTGGCCTGCAGGACTAGAACCTACTGCCTTGTTTTAAAGTCTTAGACAACTGAAGGCAGGTATTATGGGCAAACACTCCATCCTTCTTCCTCTTTCTAGACACATAAAATTTAAGCTCTGGCAAGTGAAGTTTGGGTTAGGTTTTTGACATAGTAGCCTAACCTAAGTGTAGGGTTTGTATGATAGAGCTGATCCTCTAGGAGACCTTTGTTTCAAGGTTGCTTGGACCTGTTTAACTTCAGTAAAAGGAACCTGCTACCCAGTCAGACTCACAGGTTTCTGGGGTGAAAGTTCTTCAGGATAAAGCATTCCTTTGCTTATGCTTCTTTGTGTTTGTGGTTTCTCTTAGAAAGCTTGTCAACAGGACAAAGCCCTGAGCCATGGTAGTGTCCACACACAGCTCATATCTGACTAAACATTTTATTAATATTATGTAGAGAGCTGCGAGCAGCTGTGCCCTGAAATGGCGCCGGCTTCCGCCCTCCACCCTCCCGACAGCGAGTGCTCTCTGTGATAAACAACTCCTAATATGGCTAAAGCTTGGACTCTGGCTTGCTTCCGCGTACCTGGACCTATCGGTAATCCCCACGTAGCTTACCGGGATTGGCTACCCAGTTGGCACTTAAGGCCAAGCGGGAAGCCCCCGAGGAGGGGGGAAGCCCCCGAGGGTGGGGGGAAGCCCCTGGGAAAGGAAGAGGGAGAAAACACTGTTTCAAGGTTCTGGAATAAACTGCTTAGAGAAGAATCTGGCGTTGTGTCTTCCTTGCTGGTTGAGGCGGACGCGACAAGTGGTGGCCCGTACGGGGAACACCGTTTCTATAAGGATTCAGAACTCTCTGCAGCCAGGGTGGTGCACCGGTAAGTCCCCGGAAAAGAAGGGGATCCGCGACAAGAGCGGGAAAAGAAAATAGGCTCCTCACTGTAGATAAAGGAGGAGCAGGAACCCTCGGGTGGCAAGGGAAAGAGGTTAAGAGGAACAGGCTAAAGCAAAACCTTATAATTATGGGCGCCTCGCACCCAATTTTTTTGGCTCTTAACGAGCTGTTGCACTCGAAGAAGTTAAAGATAGAGAAGAGTACTTTGGAGAGATTTTTGGATGAAAGTGCAGGGAACTGGGCGGGCCATTGACTAATGCTGGGCTTGCCGCGGCGGTGGTTCAATTATCACAGACCACCCTGAACCTGAAGGACTGGACCAAGAGGCCCTTCTAATGGGTGTCCGTCTAGTCCACTCTATATTTGGGGTTGTCTGGTCCGCTCCGCGCCTCCCTAAGTCTGTCTGTAAGAAGTGTTGTCTGGTCTTTGTGCCTGTGATTATTTTTGTGTGTTTCTTTCTTGCGCTGTGCCTGACTGACAAACGGATGATGGGGAACGTTCCTTCCACTCCCCTGGACTTGACTTTAGCTCACTGGAAAGATGTACAGGTGACAGCCCACAATCAGTCAATCAGTGAGAATGTCCGCAGAGAGAGAGAGAGAGAAAGACTGTTTCAAGGTTCTGGAATAAACTGCTTAGAGAAGAATCTGGCGTTGTGTCTTCCTTGCTGGTCGAGGCGGACGCGACAATATTATTCTAATAATACCTAGTAACAGCACTAGCCCAAAGAGGAGAGGGGGGATTGCAAAGAGAAATTTATAATCTTTTCATAAGTTCTCTGGGGCTAAAGAACTCTGTTTTCCTATCAACCTTTACCAATCATAGGAGCTAATACAACTATGAAAACTAGAATGAGTAGACAGGAAAGGACTAAGTCATGGAATCTATATTCAAGTTACAATGTTCTTTGTTACTAGCAGTCCTATTTTTAATATAGGTGACAATAAAATTGTAAAGCCAGAGATATGTTTTTAGGTGTTATTGGGTTTTGTTTGGTTTTGTCAGACATGGGGCTGAACTCAGAGCCTAAATGTTGTCCCTGAGCTCTTTTGCTCAAGGCTAGAACTCTACAACTTTGAGCCATTTCTTTCAGTTTTCTGGTAGCTAATTGGAGATATGAGTTTCACAAGACTTTCCTGCTTGGACTGATTTTGAACCACACTCTCAGATCTCAGCCTCCCGAGTAGTTAGGATTATAGGCCTGAGCCACCAGCTCCTGCTTAAAGCCAGAGTTATTTCAACTTTGAAGCAATATCAAGGTTATACATTTCAAATTCTTCAGTTCTCAAATTAAGAAACTGAGGCTTTATGAGGTGGAAAGACTTCAATTTTATTATTTCAGAGTTTCTTGTAATAAATAGTAAGCAAGACTCATTATCTCTAGTGGCTAATGCTCTTATTTTTCCTTTTACTGCATACCATAGAGGTTTATTAACATGGTAGATAATTATAGCTAAGAAGGATAAAACTGTGTCTAATATTAGATGAAAATTTCTTAGACAATTTCATAAAGTTGGAGTAATCTCTGAAGAAATTATAAATGGAGCAATGTAGGAGTATGTGTATGTGTGCCCACATATACAAACACCAGGGCTCAGATAATTGTATGCCCTGCTTTTTAAAGCAATTACAAGTAGGGAAAATAAGGTGATAGCCTTCTTTTTAAGCTTTAGAGATACTGGAAGGACCCGTGTTGCCTCCTTAAAACTATCACCACAATTTAGAAAACACTTAAAATTCTAAAATTAGACATTCAATTCTCTGAACTAAGCAATGGAGAGCTTTGTCTTGGTAGAATGCAACGAATTCATCCATGCAACCCACAGAACTGAAAGTAAATGAAGGCCTTGATAGTTTCCTCATCAAACCTAGGCCATTATGGAGACACTGCCTGGAAACTAGTACCCTATTTTCTGAAAAAATGTCCCCCATCCTCCCACTTAATTATTAATGCACTAATTTGCCAATATATTTTGATCCTTCTGTTCTGCCAGCACACTGCAGACTGTCTCTTGTCTCTCAGTGACAAACTCATCCCTCTTTTCTGTTTAAACTCTCTCCCTAGAAGCATGTCTGAGAGTCATAGAATGAATGAGCTAAGAGAAGGCATTATTCTGTGACAGCAGCTAAGGAAGGACCTGGGCAGAGAGACATGGGACAGCAGGTTTCACCAGTCTTCTCCTGAGGATCACCTATGTTGGTGCTGCAAAGAGCTGAGTTTTTTTTTTTTTTTTAACCACAGTTTGATGTCTGATACTTCTAGATATCCTCAAAGCAGGCAGAGGCCTCCTCAACCATCTCCCTAGACTTCGAAATCAATGAATAAACTTCTACTTCCCTGTATTAAACTCAGTGCTGCTCAGGATACATACAATAGCTTCTCTTTTCTTAACAAATCCTAATAGAAAAAACCACACACTGGACAGTAAAAAGATGGAATGCTGATTCTCTCTGTTCCTTCCTGCAAGCTGCTTTTGCTTGTCTCCTAGGCAAATTGGTCATTTTCCTAATCTAGGTAGTCAAAAGTATCAAACAGAATTCACTCCTTTATCTCTTAGCTGAGGTTATCCTACTTGAGAAGGTGTTCATAGGAAGGAGGGGGAAAAAGATAGAGATATTGGTGCATGATTGGCAAGGAGGGAAAATTCCCGAGTGCGAAGATACTATTCACGACTTTATGACCCTGACTCTTAGAATATAGAGTGTGGATTCTATCTTTGGAGAAGTTTTGCTAAATCTCATTGTGGTTAGTGAGAATCATGTATACTTTGCAGGTCATGAGAAGCCACCAAATCAAGGTGAAAGTCTCATCTTTGCCTCTGATAATTTTATAAGAGATAACTGCATAGGTGATTCATTCTCTAAGATTTTCTCTGTCTAAACCAGTCATCTATGAATACAAAATGGCCTGAATTCAAGAGAGAGTCTTTGGGTTCCAAAAAACAAACCATGAAGCTGATCCCTGAACCAGACAGCATTCATTTCTCTCCTCCTCAAGCATCTTGGAAATTTGGTAACCATAAACTGCCTTGAAAAGCTCCTTGGCCAACTGTTGGCTGTGGTGATAAATGGAAGGGGAAATAAAATTAGGTGCATGATCTGTTACAAGAATTAGCAAAGTCTTTAGGCATAATGTTATGCTGAGAGTAGGCATTGAATCCTCTGTAAACGTTTAATTTCTAAGAGAATAAGAATATCTCTCGAAGACTTCCCTAATCTTCCTCAGGTCTTACAAATTTTGCAAGTATTTCCTGTATACAAAGATGGGTTGTCTGAAGAAGTTGTCTCCTTAGCGGTCACCCCATATATGGAGGTACTTATAGTTACATTAACTTTCCTATTAGTACATAAAACCTGATGAAGAACGATGTCATCTACTGTACAGGACATGATGTCATGATTGAAAAAGGCCTCTGCCTAGTCACACAATAAGTATTTCACACAGTAAGTTCATGTTCAACTTCTAGCGCAAATGAAGAGAATTTACAGCCTAGTCATAGGAAATACCTTTCAGGAAAATTCTGAGTACTAACAGGAGAAATTTTGTTTGACAGCAATCTAAAACTAATGAATCTATTTCACTGATAACCTTGGCTTTTGGGTGTTTGTGAACAGGCTGCTGCTTCATTTTATCTTCAAAAATTAATTTTACTGTTTGGTTACCTAGGCTAGTTAATCTTTTTTCCTCAAATATTTATTTAACACTCTGGGCACGGTTATACATCATAGTATGGGTAAAACCAGGTATCACCACCAGAAAAATAAAACATTTTTTAATTAAACTTTTTCCTTTATTGTCAAAGTGTGGTACAGAAGGGTTACAGATTCATATGTAAGGCAGTGAGTATATTTCTTGTTCAACTTGTTACCTCCTCCCTCATTTCCCCCTTCCCCTTTCCCTCTCCCCCCAAGAGTTGTGCAGTTGATTTACACCAAATGGTTTTGTAAGTATTGCTTTTGGAATAGTTTGTCTTTTTGTCCTTTGTCTCTCAGTTTTGATATTCTCTTTCCATTCCCCAGTTCTAATACCTGCACAAACAGTATCCAGGGTATTTGGATGAGATATAGTGGTAGCAGGGGTACAACCACGGGAAGGGAATACAAGAGAAATAAAACTAAACAAAACAATCAAACAAACAAACAGACAAGAAAAAAACAAAAAAATACAAAAGGTACAGTTTTACATGGCATGTTGATAATAATTACAACAGTGATATAACTCTTGTTTCCGTAACGTGGAGTTCATTTAACTTGGAATCATATTATGTAATTATATGGGTGTAGCTATTGGGCATTTTGATCTTCTCCCATGACTGGCCTAATCATTTTGTCTTTAACTGCATTATTTATTTTGGTGACAGTCCTGGGGCTTGAGCTCAGGGGCTGGGTGTTGTACTTGAGCTTTTGTGTTCAAGGCTAGTACTCTACCACTTGGGACAAAGCTTCATTTCCAGCTTTTTGGGTGCTTAATTGAAGATAAAGGTCTAATGGACCATCCTGCCTACACTGGCTTCAAAATGGGATCCTCAGATCTCAGCCTCCTGATTCTCTAGGATTTAAGTGTGAGCCACTGGTGTCTGGCTTGCTTAAGATTTTTTTCTGCCAGTCCTAGGCTTGAACTCAAGGTCTGGGCACTATCCCTGAACCTCTCTGTATTCAAGGCTAGCACTCTACCACTTGAGCCACAGTAACACTTCTGGCTTTTTCT
The DNA here is from genome assembly GCF_023159225.1 of Perognathus longimembris pacificus. Classification (NCBI taxonomy): domain Eukaryota; kingdom Metazoa; phylum Chordata; class Mammalia; order Rodentia; family Heteromyidae; genus Perognathus; species Perognathus longimembris. The sequence continues at coordinate 86,975,843 of NC_063161.1, read as the reverse complement.
GTTTATGTGTTACTGAGGAATGGAACCCAGGGCTTTGTGCATGCTAGGCAAGCACTCTACCACTAAGCCACATTCCCAGAACAAAAATGTTTTTTGTTTTGTTCTGTTTTTTTTTTTTGTTGTTGTTGTTGTTGTTTTACCAGTTCTGGGGCTTGATCTCAGAGCCTGGGCACTGTGCCTGAGCTTCTTTTTGCTCAAGGCTAGGACTCTACCATTTGAGCTACAGTACCACTTCTAGCTTTTTCTGTTTATGTAGTACTGAGGAATTGAACCCAGGGCTTTGTGCATGCTAGGCGATTGATTAATATTTTAAAAAAGTATTTATGAGCTTTTACTCTGTGTAAAGCAAGATGTTAAGCATTTCTTTAGGTGTCTCATTTTTACCCATTTTACTCTTCTCCCACTGGCTCTCAGCTCAGGTGGTGTAGACCCACATGTTACATCAAGGTGAGATTTCTGGCCATCTGTCTACTGTTAAGTTCAGTCAGTGGAAGATGCTGGCTTGAGATTAGGAGTAGGAAGAGAATGAAGTTGCAGTTGTATTTTCTGAGCTTCTTTCTTCTTGGATCATTACAGAGGGGCAGAGTTGCCCTCTTCAGTGAAAGTTATAGTCCTACTGTACATTTCATAGCACTGGAGGTAAGGAAGTTTCCCTGAATTTGCAGCTGTGGGTATTGCACTTCTCTCTGCTCCTTTCTTTTTTAAATTGTCACTTCATAAATTCAAATACATACCTTGATTTCATTGTGCTATCTCTTTCTGCCTGGATCTGAACACGTGCAAAAACAAATCAGACAGATATCTATCATCAAGAAGCTACGATATATTTCCACATAAATATGATAGGATAGAATTTGTTAAGACAGTATGACATATCAGGACGAATGGTAAGCTTGAACCTAGGCTATCTAGATGATTACTCTTCCTAGCTCTCTTACTAAGGAATTATGAGTACTCTAGTTGGACATGATGCTTCTTTGGATGACAGTTTCCTTAGGTGAAACATGACAGGGATAAACTATTGTGTTCAGAGATTCTGCCCAATGTTGAGATACCATGACAGCAAGCAGTAAAGAGTGGCAATCAAATGCTAAAAGGGCCTGATAGCTGAAGTACCACAGGAATTGGAGGACACATAATGAACTAGCACACAAACCTCTATGATTCATGGAGAAGCAATTTCTGTGATAAGGAAAAGTTTCTGAAGTAGATGGCACATGGGATTCTTTATTCTACATCTTTGATTTGAAAGCCAGTGAATGGGAGAGTAAGTGTTGGGAAATCTTCCTGAGTTCAAGTCAAGTCAGTGGAATGTCTGCCATTTCTCCTAAAGCAATCCAGCTACAGAACCTGACTTGCTATAGTAGTTATCAAGTGCAAGACATTTCATATTCCCTCAGTTGTCTCTGCAGGAACTCATGTGTCCAATTTATATTACCTAGTGTGGCTGTTGCTCCTGTCAGAACTGCTACCCCAAATGACTCCAGATTTTCTTCAAGACTCCATCTCACATGACAAAGGATTTCACAGCTAATGGGAAAGCTAGGAGATTTTCCTATTGGAGGTGAATTTGAAGCTCTAAGAGAGCCTCTCAGAACATGCTAGACAGGAAGAAAGAGTGTTGGTACACTAAACTGAGGGCTCCTAGAGGGAAAACTTCTGTTAAGAAAGTAGTCCTCTAAGAAAATTTAATAAAAACAACTTTTTTTTCTTGGACTCAATGGTGACCAAGTCCTCAAGCAATTTAAGTTAAGTAAGTCTCTCAGAAGAGATGGCTAATAAAGTATTTAATCCATGTGGTAAAGACTGAAATATGCCAATGGGTGCTTGAAGAATATGATGAGAATCCAGAAAATACTTACCAATCAGCTATAAGATATGATGAGAATCCAGAAAATACTTACCAATCAGCTATAAGATAGGTGGGCTGGGAAGGATATGAGAAAACTTCCTATGAAAAATGAGGCATTAGCAAAATCTGAAAGCAGGTATAAGGGTTACGCACATGAAAATAAAGGGAAGAGTGTTCATAGCCATGAGAAATAGAATGACCAAAACCATGCAGGAGACTTGCATAGTCTTTATGAATTGCTGGTGCATGGCAGTGTGTCATGTGAGCAGAGTAAGTAGTCTTGTGCGCAGGAATATAGAATAAAAGTAGATGTCTAATGAGAGCAGATTGGATCTTCACGGGTCAACTAGATACCTGACTGCCCATGAATAGCATTATTCATCTGAGAAATTCATTTTAATATCCACCAAGTTCATTCTCAAAAGAGACCATAAGTATAGCAGGTAGGGAAATTGGGGCTCCCTGTGCAGTATTATTTCCCACACATCTTTTGGCAAGGGGCCCTAACAAACAATTGGGGCTCCCTGTGCAGTATTATTTCCCACACATCTTTTGGCAAGGGGCCCTAACAAACAGCAACAATAAAGCTTTATATCTTCCAATCAATATGTAATGGAATAATGTAACTCCATCCATAGAGGACTCAGGAATCATACTGCCTGGCCAAAGAGGGAGAAATTGATGCATACCACCCCTGCCCCCAACTTAACCAGACAAAGATCTGTGGAAAAGAAGCCTTGATAATATGCTTTTACAGATTTTTCTGGGCTGTAGAATTATCACTGCTTTTTCTACCTTCTTGGTTTTAATGGGTGTCTGAAAAATACTCTGACTCCTAGAGCTTTGTAGGAAATGAAAAAAAAAAAAACACACCCCAGATCTAGTGTTATTCTAAGTCTTTAGACACATTTACACATCCTCCATCTGCTTTAGAGGGGAAAAAAAATCCAATTTCAATAACAAAAATTGTACAGGTCTTTCCTAAGGCAACAGAAAATGCATGTGATAAGGGAATAGCCATGAAGTGCAAAGGCACATTTAGGTCTTAGCGCTTATTGACTAGAGCTGCAAAGAAGATGTGAAGGATGTGTGAAAATGTTCAAATAAAAGAGCTCGAGAAACATACAATATGGATAAGAAAATGTGCTTTAAAGGAGATGCAACTGTCACAAAAGAACATGGGGGTGGGAGGCGGGTGCAGGAGTGAAGGGGGAGCTGAGGGAGGAAAGTGTATGACAAGAATGAAGATAAGCAATATTCTCTTCTTGGAAGCTTGGCTCAGGGAGAAACAATATTCTGTTTGGCAATTATCAGAGTGTGTTACATTCATTCAAAATACGATTTAAAATGCAAGCCTTCTGAATTTGACCTGCTGTCCCTCTTTCAGCCCTGCCACTAGTGAGGCAGAATGCGATCTTCGAATAACTGAAACCATAATCAATATCTGTAATGTGTGGTCTTGAGAGACAGGAAAGCACCAAATCCCGCAGCTTCCTGTCAGGCTGGCATAGGGCATGTTAAGTCAACAATTGCAATCAGGGCAGATAGTTGATGTGAAGTATATTAAATATGTGTTATTGTTCATCAAGATCTCTGGGAAAAAGTACTGCATGTGTTTTGGGTTGGTTTTACAGCCAATCTGGTGGACTCGTGGAACACATTGTGAAATGTCACTTTTTAAACCATGAAAAGGCAATGGATTCTCATGTTTTCCAGTTGTCATTTTTCATGCTATTCTACACCCCTAGCCCATCTGATCTGCAGCACCTACCTTGTATACCTGCTATGGAAAACAGTCCTTAAATTAGCACCTGCTCCAGTGTTTCAAGCTCTTAAATCTTTAAAATTCCTCTCTCCTTCCCATCCAGCAATCTTGTCATAGTTCTGGAAGAGATAGGAATAAGCTCGTGAACTCCATATTTTTGGGATGGGGGGAGATGATTTTTGTAATGCGATTTTGGAATTCATGTTGAAGCAGAGGTATTCCCATTAGTTCAAGCCCTCAGCTGGTTGGAATAGAGCAGTCTGTACAAAAGAGACTATCTTGGCTGACACCCAGTCTTCCTGCACAGATGCCAGTCACCTCCTGGTGTAACGAGCAGTTCCCTAGAGCTCCCTTGTTCATGGCTCCCATCTGCCTCCTGCCAATTGTATTGCCAGTCTCCTCATCATGAGCCAGCAACCTTGTAACCTCTAGCCCCCATATGGTGACCATTCTTATCTCTTATGCAGTCTGGTGATCCTACTGGCAAATTTAGGGGACATGCATGCCAGTTTAGAGTCTAAAAATTTCCGCAACCACAAGTGAATGCTGCCTTCATTGGAAGCTCCATATTACATTTCTCTCTGCTATGCGGAAAGACTAGTATTTTCCTAATACTAAATGTGTGTATACATGTATATAAATATATGTAAATGTACATAAGTATATATATGTGTGTGTGTACGTGTACATATATAACCATAATGTATATGTATATACATTATGTGTATATGTACATAATTGATGTGTTTGTCATGATACACATTAGATGTGTATATACATGTATATACAAGTATGTATGCACAGATAAATATATACATATGTATATGCACATAAATAGTATGAGCACTTATCCCACTCATCTCTACAGTATTCTTTTCTAGTGCCTGGCACTGATTGGGTGAGAAATGATAACTGGGACATGGAGGCTTTTCCTGAGGAGCTACCAGCCTAGCAAGGAAGAAGATGGATAACAGATAACAAATAGCTGTAATTCAAAGCAAGTTACCATCAGTTCAGTACTCAAGGAGACAAGCCCCAGATGGAGGCAACCTAGAAAAGAGAAGGGGAGGATCCATGAGGGCTCCACATGAGTGGGGGATCACTGATGGCTCTAAAGAAAATGGCCTTTGAGAGAGCCCTTAAAGGGTAAGTGAAGTTTCTGGAGGAGAAACTGATAAGAGAGTGCATTCAGGTAGACAAAAAATGATGAGCAAGAGTATAGAGACAACAAATGGGATCATTTGGCTGAAGCAAGGAAGACATAAAGGAGATGGTATAGGCAAGATGAATTTGAAACATTGGTTCTTGACACATGTTGGATGGGAATTGACACCGTTGAAGCTGACTACGTGGGTATGCAGCTGCTGGTGGTGATCAGGAGAACTCAGTGGCTCTCGTTCTAGGATGGAGGTAATTTTGTCTCTCAAGGATGCTTTTGGCTTGCACACTGTAGGGATGGGAATATTATAAATGTATGCAATTGTGTATAGATGCTACCACATGTCTCTTTATATGGAACAGAGCATGACAGGGCCTCATGTTTCAGTAGTGCTGCAGCTGAAGAACCTGAGAGGTAATAAAGGTGAAACTGACTGCTAAAATAAGGGGGAACAAGGGTTAAAACAGTTCCATAGAGGCCAGCTGGGAGGAAGGAGGATCTCAACAGGGTACTGACAGTAAAAATATAAAGCAGGAGACAGCTGTAGCTGAATATTTAAAGGTAGGATTGACCAAAAAAATGCAACAAATTTCCCACGGTACACAGGAAGGAAAGAATAATAAGAACCTGGGATACTGAAAACTTGAGCAGTGGTATGGCAAGCAAAGCTACATCTCTTCCTAGCTAAGAAACATATAAACATGGTTTCCAATTCCAGCTTTTTTCCATTTACTACTTGTATGGTCTGGGTGAGTTTCCTCAATCCCGTGAGGCAATTTTCTCATCAGTACAGTTAGGATAACACTATTGCTCACCGGTCATTGTAAAAATGACATCAGATTATGCCGTGGAACACTCTGCCAAGCACCTAGTCGAGCTCCATGAATGTAGCTATTATCCTGCTACAGCTGCTGCTGCTTCCTCTTGTTGTTCAGCTGGAGAGATGTCAAATGCTGCTTGAAAAAAAAAAAGACTTAACTATTCCCTCCTTTGACTGGCACCAATGCCTAGCAGAAATCAAACTGCCAGTAGCAATGGTTCGGAAGAGGCATTGGCAGATAAGTTGGTTTTAATGAAAATTCTGTTTGTGGGCTGTAGGAACAACATGGAAGGTATTCGTGCTTGGCAAACAGCAACAATAGCATCAACAATATTGGGTGAAGGAATGAAGATCAGGGTGTTGCAGAGATTTGAGACCCATCTTGAACAGCCTAATAATGGAAGGTAGATGGAATTAATGTGCACCAAACACTTACATTATATCGCCAAACACCTAATGTACTCTTTATCATACATGACAAGCAATGGCAATTTAATTATAAATACCTTGTGGACAGTAAGAACCAACAAGAACACTTAAAATCACTTGAAATGTTATTGAATTTGACTTTGCTTTTTGAAAATGTAATATGGCAGTTTTATTTTTATTTAAAAGCACTGCTATAGTAAGATGAGTTATCATTGGAAAGCTTTAATATATGTCATTGTTTTGCTATACTAGTTGAATATTGCTGATTATAAACAAAAATTTATTCTTGTCTTCTGGTCTGTTGTACACACATATGTGTTTCCCTCTATTCAAGTGCAAGAATATATCTCACCAAAGGAAGTTACTTGAATTCACCATGGAGGGTTTACAGGGGTCCCCTTCACCAGTGGCCTGGGAAGTTGGAAGTATTTCAGTAGATTTGACTAAGGTGATAGATTTCTTAGCATTTTGCTTAAATGACTCTTTGTTGTTGTTTTCAAAGTTTTAATGTGTTTCTTTCATATAACATCTTCTTGATGCCACCATCCGCAAGCTCTTCTGCATGGATTTCTTGTATTATAGAGTGGCTATATAAATATTTTTTAAATGCTGTACAGAAAATGTTTATTTAGTATAATAAAACAAGCCATTATCGAGTCATAAAGACTCCCAAAGAAAAGAAATAGTTAGGGGAAGGCCAGCAATGGGAGAAAGAAGTACTAACAGATAGAAAGGAGAAAGTAAGAAGGGAAAAAGACAAGAGGCAGAGTACAAATCTGTGCTTTCTCCAAGACCCGATGGGTTCTGCAGTGGTTGAAGACTCGTTCCAATATCTTGCCACATCTAATAGCAGTGTTCCCTTTTCAAATGCATTATGTTTCAATAGTTATTGTCATGGCAGTGGTGATGATGGTTTTGGTAGTGGTACACATGTGTATATGTTTAGTTAATTCTTCAAAGTTTAGTTGAGCATAAAGTGTATTTGGAGAGGTGGGACCAGAATCATAATTGAAGTCAGACATTTTGTGATTACATAAAATTTGTGAACCAGAAAGAGACACTTGCTTTTCATTAACAATCCTTAACTGGGGCAATAACACTTGCCAAAGCATACTCTTAGAGATTTGAGGAAATATTGCTACACAGTTTCTCCTAAATTCTTCCACAGAGGGTGACACATTCTCCTTATTGAAAAATATTGTCTCCATTGCAAATCTGTGGCACTGTTCAATATTGTATTTAATGTGGCACCCAACAAATAATTTTTTCATAAATAAATGAATAAAATCAGAATCAGGTTTGTAGAGCTGGCAAAGTAAGCATTTCCCCATACTTTAAGCCCTCCATGCAAATAACTCTTGAATGTACTCACACATCAGAGTAACTGTATGTGTGTATATATATATGCGCATTTATGCATACGCATTCCTATAATTATACACACACACATAATCTGGACTTCTTTTGAAGGGTTTACGTATGATGATACACTGTATATAAAGTGTGTCATATGTTGCCATCCACTCCAGGCATGTATACCAACTGCACATATGTTACACCATATGGCAGAACTTCAATGCCCATCTCTCAGCCTTATTCTTAGAGTCACTGAAGACATGCCTTGCAAGATAAGTCAGTCTTAAAATAGGTCAGAGGCCTTGGAATAAGTTTTTCTGGTGGTGAATCACATTATAAGTAAACAGTTACCACTGGCGTATGCCCTTGCTAAAAGAAATAAATAAAGCTACCTTCCATATACAGAATTCAAGTTTGTATGGCTTCTCTTTCCTTGAATTATGCAATTGCAAATGTTTCATATCTAACTTCTTTAGGGTTACTATGACATAAGGTTTGATCAATTTAAATGTTCTACAATCTTAAAAGATGTGATGTTAGAAGGTCCTGACATTCTGGTTTGAGTAACTACATACTGTTGTGCAAATACATTGAATAGATTAAATATTTTATCTTCAATACAAGTATACCTATAGTAAAATGCATTTATGAATATTTTAGTATTATTACATTCGTTCATATTCCACAGAAACCAAGCTTTAAAAACTCACTCTGCATTGAAGGCCTGGACCAGGGAGAAGAGCAGCTACCTGTGGAGGGCAAAGCCCCAAACTCAAACCCAATATCAACTAAACAAAAGGTGTTGTTAAAGGCTTAGAGTCATGTTGTATTCATTCGCCAATCCATGTATGAAAGCTAGCCTGAGCATGTTAACACCACTGACAATGTGCTGCAAGTCTTGTGTTTTGTTCAGTTTTCTAGACCATTTCCTGTGTAGATATTTCCATGTCGGTGAATAGATGAGTAAACTGGTGGGGAGCTTCTGTAATTTGCATAAGCTCACTCAGAGAGTATGAAACACAGACAATATTCACTAATTATTTTTAAGGTATGAACAAATGAAGGAATGAAGTGTTAAAATCTACTGAGAGCATCTTCAGTTCATCTGATTGTTACTATTGTTATTATTATTATCTACAAATAGCTGTACAGAGGGTTTCAATTTAGCATGTCCATTTATGTGTATTATCAATATTGATCAATGTCACTCCTTCCACTGTTCTCCTCCCTTCATATCTATCCAGTTGCTTTCTCAATTTTCCTAGCTCTATCTTTATATATTGTGTGGAGTATGACTGTAATTTACCCACAATTTCTTTCTACATTCATCTACCACTATTCCCTTAACCCTCACCTCCTGCAGACAAAGACATGTTTCAGCTTCCTGGTATTAATATCAGTAAACTGTCTGTTAAGTTCCCAGAGGGCTTTCACTATGAAAATCCACTCCTTACCATGCTTATGTCTACCTTCCACATTTGAGACAGAATATTTGCCCTTTGTTTCTTTGAGCCTGACTTCTTTACTAAATTTGTTTTTTTCCAGATGTCCATCCATTTTCCTGGACATGACATATTATTCTTTATACGAGATAAACTCTCTCCTCTGTCTGTCTCTCTGTCTCTCTCTCTCTCTCTCTCTCTCTCTCTCCACACATATATCACATAGTCTTTATATATCAGTTGGTTGTAGGGTTTCTGGAAAGTTTACATAATTTGGTGAATATTAATGTCTTCATGACTTCAAACTATACTATAGAGCCACAGTAGCACAAACATCTTGGTATTAGCAAGAGATAGGCCTAAAGACAATGGTACAGGCCAGATACCCCAGAAATGAGTCTACTCAGCTACTTGATTTTTAACGAGGGATCCCAAAATATGTTGTTTAAAAGATGGCCTCTTACATGCAACTGACTGGCAGTTTCCAGATACTTTGCTACAGAGAAAATTTAAATTCTATGATTGTGACTCTTTGCATATTTTCATCTAGTTCTGTCTCTAGTGATTATCATGCTAGTTGCAAGTGAGAAACAAGTTGAAAAACTGCCAACGCAGACACATGAGATGGAAAAAGGAGAGAGAAAAGATGTAAATCATGGAGATTTTCACTAATAAAATTTCCAGAAAGTAAAACTATATAATAATTATTAAAATATGCTTCCTAACAATGCTGCATAAAAGATAGGTGTATACTTCTATAATGCAAGAATTCACTAAAATTCTAATACATTGATGGGAAGGACACAACCACAACAAGATACATCATTGTCAGATTTCGCAACATTGAACAATAAGAGCAAACCCCTGAAGACTTTCTGTAAGACTAAGCAAGCCACATATGATATTATCCAGACACAGAATAAAGTCCTATTTCTCAGAACTAGAAAATCAAAGGAAATGAAGATATGGCTCAAAAAATTCTGAGAGGAAAATTATTTCTAACTTACAAGTCTAACTTACAAGTCCAGCAATGGATTAAGGATATGTGTGGAGAAAATAAAGTCCTTTGAACCTACACAACCTCAAAAAAAACCTTACTTTTTAGGCACATTTTCCTGTCAAGTTTTTGAAAAGATAATATAAAGTAAAAAAATTCATAGAAGTCAAAAATGAAAGATTCAACGAAGAGAAGTATGGGATGGTCAGGATGGTGACTGTGTAACAGGTATGGCTCTAATCAATTCCAGACTGAAGTAACAAGATCAAAATGTGTAGGAGAAATCTTTCAAAGGAAACAAAGACCTAATAGAACATCTGATGTAAGATCAGACATCAGCAAACTGTAGCTGTAAATAGTTTTATTTGACCTCAACCATATCCACTCACTTACATTGCTATAGAACAGAGCTGAGTATCTACAAGAAAGACCATCTAACCTCTAACGCTTAAACTACAATTAGCCTTCTCTGTAGGCTGTCTCTGTCCCCAGCCACAGCTTTAACCAAATACAAATAAAAACATTTGCAATAGAATTGTTCCTGGGCTGAACATGTACAGATTACATTTCAAGTCATGATTCCTTCTGGTACAGTATGTAACATTTACATCATAGTTAAGTATCATAAACAATCTCTGAAGTGACTTAAGGTAGATAGCAAGAAATATATGTTTGTTATATGTAGATTCTATGCATGTTTTTATAGAGACAGAGATCCTGGAATCAATTCCTCTGAAGCATGACCCTCTGATTCTACACTAATATTGCATTATCAAAAGAAATTTTACGCTCTGGCAGGAGATTTTAATGATAGATACATGGAATACCATGAGAAAAAAAAACAGGATAATTTTTTACTCACTTTAGAGAAAACAAGAGTCCTTAGCTCAAGGTTCAGAGCACTACTCTTTTTTTTTATTGCCAGTCCTGGGGCTTGGACTCAGGGCCTGAGTACTGCCCTTGCTTATTTTGCTCAAGGCCAGAACTCTACCACTTGAGTGACACACAGCACCACTTCCAGCTTTTTCTGTTTATGTGGTGCTGAGGAATAGAACCCAGGGCTTCATGCATGTTAGGCAAGCACTCTACCATTGAGCCACATCCCAAGCCCCAGAGCATTACTCTTACATGTAGAGAAAACAAAAAGATGAACAAGAAGGCAAGAATGAATGAAGAGCGTTTTAACTGAAAACTGTGGCATCTCTCATGAAAGAGTGATGAAAAAGCAAAAAGCTGAAATCCTTTCATAGTAGGAAATTGGAAGATAATGTCTAATTGAGACATATATATGTATATATATATCACAAATAAAACTCAAAAAGGTGTTATTCAGAAATATGGAAGCCAATGAAAAGAAGAATGACAGAGGGGAGTCAGAATGGCTATGTCAAGGAAAGACTATTTTTAGATATGTGTAGTATTATTTATGTAAACCATGCAAAGCAATCTTTTAATAAAGGTAAACAGTGTGACAAGTGGTATTAGAGAATCTTGAGGTTTATTCTTGATTATAAACCTTAATTGTTGTAGATTATTTCAATCTTGGTGCATAACTTGCTCTAGAAAACACCAGCATTTGAAGGGCTCCCCTCCTAAAATGCATAATACAGAGGGATGTGCTGAGGGTGTAAGGTGTGGATGAGATAACACCTGAAACAAACGCCCATGCTGACAGCACCCCAGCCAAGGCAAGCTCTGCTGTGAACATGTTCTAACATATGGTACATTGTCAGCCTCTAATCTCTTTATATTAGCTTTCATTCCTACAGTCACCACGGTGCCATTTTGCAAGAGGAGGATCTTCTAAAATGAGTCAGGGACTTGGTAGCTAGGAATAAATCCATTTTCTTTTACAATAGAAGAGGCATATAATTCAACACTCTGGAAACAAACAAAACAAATACAGTTCCCATTGTCTTTGACTATGAGGCAATTATTTAAATAACTTGTCACTTTTTATATTTGGAAGATATTGAATCTGTATTTTTTTCTGTGTCTGTATTTTTGGTTTATGTACCCAATATTCTTGATCAGAGAGCAGGATCATCCACTTCAGTTTATTTGGTTTAAAAAAATGAAAGTGGCTATATTAAAAGTATAAATAGATTGGCCTTGTCACAGGTGAAAATTAGTCATCGTCATCTGCTAGGTTTATGGGTTTTGTTTACAATGAACTGGGTCAAAAGGAGATCACATATAGCTAGCTAGGAAATACTGTGAGGGAAGAATGCATGCAGTGAATCTACATACACACACATATACACACATAAACATGTATATGTAGACATATGCATATGCATATATGCACAGGAATTTGAAAACAGTCTAGGTTGGAGTCCCTAGAGGACTTTGAGACTGGCTTTTCACATATGTGTGCCTAGACTTTGTTACTTTGCTAATCTTTTTTTTTCTCTTGCATTTCCTTTCGCTCTTTTTGTAAATTATCATCTTTAAGTAGTTGTACAAAGAAGTTGCCATTTAATAAAGCAGCTTATGAATACACAATGTCACGCCTTTCAACATTTTCACCCATCCTTCCCCTGTTCATCCCTATGCCCACTCCTCTTAATTTTGTAGGATGTACATTTGATTCTTGACTACATTTTCCCTCTCTTCTCTTCTTCATTTGTCTACCCCCTCTTTCTTGACCCCACACTACCCCTTTTGGGTTCCTGCTCCTTGAGGCTTTTTGTTGCTGAATTTTGATTTTGCTTTTCTAAGGAATGACATTATCTTGCAGCTTACCAAGGTACCAGCAGTCCACAGAGTGGATCACAGCGCGTCTCCTTCTTACCTTGAGTCAAATTTAGCAGAAAGCTCATCCAAGCATTCATTTCCAAGGACAATATGTGGTTTACTCCAGATTAGCTCTTCCTTCCTTCCCTTCCTTCCTTCCTTCCTTCCTTCCTTCCTTCCTTCCTTCCTTCCTTCCTTCCTTCCTTCCTTCCTTCCTTCCTCCCTCCCTCCCTCCCTCCCTCCCTCCCTCCCTTCCTGCCTTCCTGCCTTCCATAACTTCTCTCCCTCATTCCCTTATTTCCTTTCTTTAATTATTTTTTCTTTTTGACATAATGATCCAAAAGAGAGAGCCCCACATCTGCTGCAAATAATACCCTGCACCTGCTTTCCCAGTAAACTAGAGCATCTTCATGCACTAAGGGGTCCATGTTGGATCCCATTGCCAGACAGAATCTGTCTCTTATATTTAATTTGTAGAGACTGCTATGAAGCACCATCTTCTTACTGAAATAAATAGCAGAGAGCAAGATGTACAACAGCTTTTTTTTTTCTTTTGAAATCCCTTAAGTCCTCTTTGTGCTTTGCTATCGTTGTTCAAATACTAAAGTGAAGTAACGTGTCACCTTTTAACTGCTTCTGTAAAGGCATCATGAACTCAGTCTGGTAATGAATAGCTGGGCAGGACTGCAATTTTGTTTTGTCACAGGAAGACTAGTTCAAAAGTGGGAGGAATGTATTTACCAATATCATCTACACTTTCAAATGCCCTTTACTTATTTAAACTTCATGGGCTCAGTGGAGGGCATTAAGAAAAAAAGACATTTACAGAGCTCTTTGAAATCTGGCTTTAGGCAGCTGCTGCCACAGCAAAGAGTGTATTAATCATATCGATGATCACAGTGCTTTCTGCATAGGGGCAGCGGACAGGTTTGACTGAACTCCAAGGTAAATAGCAGAAAATATTAAGCTTGCTGAAGTCTTAGCTGCAAGTCTCCATCAGAGCTGCAGTGCGGATGGAGACTTGAAACTCTTACCCAAAGCTTTGTCTTGCTGGAGAACATGATTGCATGTTCAAATTCAAAACCTTGTATATTTAATCAGGCAGCAGACATGACATTCTAATTAACCGATTATTTTACTGCACATTCATGGTATGAGAGGAACAGTGACTGTAATAGAGATTGGAACCCTGTTTTAATTCTAATGGGGGGGGGGAAGGGATGCGTGCACTCGAGTGTACACACATATAGTCATGCCCATACTGGGGCTTGAACTCAGGGCCTCACTTTCTTGCTTAGCTTTTTGCTCAAGGCTGGTGATTTACCACTTGAGCCACCCCTCTACTTCTGAATTTTTGCTGGTTAATTGGAGATCAGAGTCTCTCAGATTTGCCTCCTGGAATAGCCTCCAATTGTGATCCTCAGACCTCAGGATCCTGAGTGTCTAGGGTTATAGGCACGAACCACCAACATTTGGCTCCTGTTCAGTTTTTAAGTCATTTGTGCCATATAGCCATCAAGACATTGAGCTGTTAATAAATAAAATAGAACTTGTGTCCACTCTGTGTAGCTGTATGCTATAACAAAAGGGGGAAGGGAAAGGGGGAGGAGGGAGGGGGGTATGAGGGACAAGGTAACAAACTGTACAAGAAATGTATCCAGTGCCTAATGTATGAAACTGTAACCTTTCTGTACATCAGTTTGATAATAAAAATTTGAAAAATAAAAAACAAAAAACAAAAAACAAACCCAAAAGGCATAGCAGAATGTCATGTAAAGAAAGATATACTAACCCCTGATGTCACTGTAACTGATTTTGGTACCCTGGATATTGTATATATGTTTATTGGAACTAGGGATGGCAAAGGGAACATCAAAATGGGGAGACAAAGGATAAAAGACAAACCAATGCACAGCAATACTCACAAAACTATATGCTGTAAACCAACTGTACAACTCATGGGGGGGAATGGAGAGGGAGGAAGGTGGGAGAAAAATGAGGGAGGAGGTAACAAGTTGGATAAGGAATGTACTCACTGCCTTATATATGAAACTGAAACCCCTCTGTACATCACTTTGAGAATAAATCTAAAAAAAAAGAAAGATATATTTATTTGTGAATTCTACCAAATCTATTTTATACATAGGAAACATTGATGCAAATATTTGCCTTTGAGATTACACACAGTGTTTTCATGTGAGCATCCATTCTATTAGAGAACAGGTGTAGGTCTGACCCCAGGCTGTGAGAGAAACTGGTCCTAGTGTAGGTGCTAGGCCCGATCAAAACCTATTTGAGCCATCCCAGTTCAGCATGGCTTTCTGGGTCATTGGAAAAGTGAAAAGTGGAAAAGTGTGTTACTTTCTCTCCCAGCCACTGCTCAGAGCAAGGTGCTTTCTGCCTCATTGGCATCAAACACTGCAATTGTATTTTCTTTGTAATTGTTGGTTTTGTTCCAGAATCTATGTAAAGTAGAAAGAGCAAACGGAAAGTGGCTAATGAATACCTTTAAATGCCAGAAATTTGTGTTGCTTTTGGTATGAGGATATTACACATTTCTGTTAACGAGATTAATTATTATATAAGTTCACTACGTTTTTGTCTGATAAGTGAGTGAATGAATGAATGCGTCTTAGAAGATGACTCATTTCCCTCTTGTCTGTTTTCTCTCTCACTAAGACATCTCCTATGATCTTTATTGACAGCATCAGCTTATCCTGAGGCTGTCTGTTTTCCCTAGGCCTTTACTCCTCACCAATTCTACTCTCATTATTTCTGTTAGTTATTCATAAACACAATGCTAGATCATTTGAGGGACTAGAGAAAAGGTTTACCTCACGATCTTGGTCAATCTTCAAGACATTTGGAAAGAACCAGGAAAGCAAACTTCACACGGCAAAGCAATAAAATAAAAAAAAATGAGACCACACAGAAGGCCAAGGAATTCAAAATGCAATCAGTGAGGCTCTGGTCATTCCAGAGAGGCTGAAGGCACTGGGTAAATAACTTGGTGTATGGGTTGGGTTTGAATTGTAGACAGGAGAAGAAAAACTATCTAAGATAGGAAACAGCATGACAATGCCTGCTACAAAACAGTATTGTAACTAGGCATGGTGGTGAACACCTGAATCCCAGCTACTCGGATCTAGGAGATGGCTGTCTGAGACAAATTCAGCAGAAGACAGGATCCTGTCTGAAAAACAAGCAAAAACAAAAAGGGCTGGGGAGTGGCTGAAGTGATAGTGAGTGTGCCTAGCAAGCAAAAGACCCCAAGTTGAGCTCCCCATTACCACTGTGAAGAAGAAAAAGGAGGAGGAGGGGAGGAGATGAGGAGAAAGGGGGGAGAGGAGGAGAAGGAAGAGGAAGAGGAGAAGAAGGGGTGGTGGAGAGAAGAAGGAGGAGGAGAAAGAAGAAGAAGCCTACAGTACCACTTAATCATTCTGTGGAGACTTCTCTGGCCTCTTCCTGGTCCAGCTCCCTACTTTCCAGGCTAGATAAGATCCCTGAGTGTTTCCTAGCATCCCTAATATGCTAATAGAATAGCATTTATCTACCATATTCTTTCTGGACCTGAGTTACATTTGTATATCTAGTAACTGGATAAGCAAGTATTTGGTAATAGAAAGTAATTTCTAGAAGGTTAATATAGTTTAAGATTAAATATCAAATGGGTCAGAACTAGATTAAGAAATAATTAGCTGGGCACTGGTGGCTCATCCCTGTATTCCTAGCTATTCAGGAGGCTGAGATCCAAAAGATTGATTGCACTGGCTGAGCCAGCAAAGGTCACAATACTCCATTTCCACAATAATCAGCAAAAAGCTGGAGTTGGAGGCATGGCTCAAGTGGCGGAGCTCTATGTGTTGAAGTAAGCTGAGCAAGCGTTTAGATGCTGAGTTCAAACCCCGGTATAAGCAACAAACAAACAAACAAACAAAAGGGAAAATCAAAGGCCTCTGAGGGGATAGAAATATACACTTTCAACTTTGTGAATTCAAAGCCCACTTGTATAGAGCACAACAGGACAGCCTTATTGGTGCCTGCAAGGATGTATAGGGTGGGACCCAGCTCCCTCTCTAAACGTATCTCCATTCCACTCACAGTAGCCTTCTAGATGGTTCTGTAACTCACCGGACCTCTGCCACTTGAAACTCACATTTTTTAATTCTACGCCTACAACACCTTCCTCCCAGATGTTTCTCTGACTCACATCGTCATTGCACTCAATGTCTGTACAAGACTCTCCTTTTAAGAGAGCACTTCTCTCACCACCCAACCTGAAATAGTATGCCTTCAGTGCCCATTGTCTTACCACCCATCTTTTGAAATTCACCTCTCTCCATCACCCTTAAAACAACATTCCATGGCATTAGACATATGTTGACTTGTTGAATGTGTTGTACATAGTATATACTTAAAATATTTCATAAATATATAAATGAAGAAATAAGGAAGAGTCAGGGCTAGATCTGATTGGAAAATTGTTGGGCATCTTTATGCAAAATGTGTATTTATAAAAAGTTCATCTTGTACGCATAGTAGATAGCACACAAAACTCCCCAAACAGGGCAGCTCATTAAGAGGCCGAAGCTGAACAGGCATAGTGTGAGCTGAGCTTTGGACAAAAGAAAAAGTGCTTAGACCCATCCAACAGGTGACCCACCACTAGTAGGCGTGATTCTTTTGACATTTTGGACAGACTCTCCGTCAATCTTTTCCCTGCTAAAGAGCTTGGCAACCTTTCAACAGCCCCTGGTTGTGAGAAGGAGTCCCTTCTTCTCCTAGTGTTTTTATGCATCATAGAGCTACAGAATTGTTCCATTAAATGCCTATTTCTAATCATGAAATTTGCATGCAGAAAGCTCTTAGCTCATCTGGAAGGAACTCCAAGGGCTGCCGTGAACACTTAACAGGTTAGGCAATCATGAGCTTAAAGAATTATGTTCAGTTGTACTAGGCAGCTTTGAGTGCACTTCTTGAAAATAATTTAAATCTTCACCCTCAGACTAAGATATGCCCTCCTCAAATCTTATGCCTAGCAAGCATTCTCAGCAATGAGGTTCCCCGGATGATAATAAGTGAACGCACCTGACAGGCAATGAGAGCATGCAGGAAAGAGGTGCTGAAATGCCCTTTCCTGAACACTTCAGGTGCATTGAGCTAGCTCAATCTGCAGCCAGCCCTGGTGGAATTCTCCCTCGTCGGTGGAACATGGGGCTTAACGAGGGATTGTGAGTGTGTGACACTAGAATGCCAGTTTGCCCTTATACACTGCTTTGTTTTAAGCCTGCTTGAAATTAGGGCTTGCAGCGCAAGCAGATTATTCACTAGCTAGCTGTACCTTGCCAAGCTTCCTTCTTAAAAAAAAAAAAAAAGTCCTGGTTTGGCCTTCTGTGGGCTTCTTTCTTTTTTTTCATAAATAAAAGACACAAGGAAGGAAATGTGACTACTTGACAATGTGAAAAGCACCCCACGTGGATTCTGCAGATGAGCTAGAAATGACAGGTGAACATTGTGTCTTAAAGTCACCCCAGGGGATCCGTGCTCTGATGTGAAGGAAACAGCAGGGCCCATCCTTTCTGCTTTAGTCTTTGACAGGCTGCTTTTCTGACAGTGGCTGCACCGTGCTAAGTGCTGGATTGGGAAAAGGATATTGTCTGAAGGACACCATTGGCCATGGCATAGGGAATTAGAGGGGCCTGGGGAGCTGCCAGGATGAAAAGTGGGAGAGACTGAAATTAGAAAAAAAAATTTTTTTTCAATAAGAAGTCTTATCTTAAACTTTGAAAAAATCTGAAACTTTATCTGGTTAATAGTGCTTTGGGAATGAAGGAGAGAATGAATTACAGTGTGGCCCTTTGGAGATAAGAGTGTTTAGTGAAGAAATGGTACATCATACACACATTATACATATTATATGCACATATATAATGTAATTTTATATATGCAGACTGCTTACCTCCACAATGAACATTTCTAAGAGAACTGAATGCTAGTGGCTCATTCTTGCAATCCTAACAATTCATGAAGCTGAGATGTGAGAAAACCAGTTTGAAGCCAGCCTGAACAAAAAGGTCCTTGAGACTTATTTTCAATTACCAGCAAAATGCCATCAGTAGAACTTTGGCTCAAATGATAGAGAGCCTGCCTTGAGCAAAAAGCTAAAGGAACACATTTAAGCCCCAGTACCAGCACACACACACACACACACACACACACACACACACACACACAGACACACACACACACACACACACACACACACACACACACACACACACTTTTTCAGGATAGAAATACAGACCTGACAGTGGCATTTAAAAAACAGTAACTAATTCATATCTAATTTCCCCTCAAGGGCTGGGAATGTGGCTTAATGTTAGATTGCTTGCCTAGAATGCATGAAACCCTGGGTTTGATTCCTTAGCACCACATAAACAGAAGAAGCCAGAAGTGGCAGTGTTGATCAAGAGGTAGAGTGCTAGCCTTGAGCGAAAAGAAGCCAGGGACAGTGCTCAGGCCCTGAGTCCAAGCCCCAGGACTGGCAAAAAAAAAAAAAAAAAAAAGTTCCCTCAAGGGCCATCTAGGGTTACCAAATAAATAGATTTGGATCTTGATTATCTCAGGTCAACTATGTGAAATACAACTTTTATTCCTTCTCTTTCTTTCATAGTTTATATAAAAGCTTTTTTTCCCTTCACACTCATAGTTGCATTGATAACTTGAATGAAGTTATTTTCCCCAGGGTGCACAGTTTATTCTTAGGCAATAGTATGCTTAGATTTGTTCCACATAGCTATTAGCTAACTAACTGTTTTACAGGATATGTCTTTTTTTCACCAATCATTTTCCTCCAAATGGAAACCAGCAAACAAGATGATGTATTTAAGTGCACAGCCAGCAGATGGTCAGGCTGAGATGAGAACATATGGTTGAATATATTGTTTGGTTCCACCCTCTGTTGGCACAGGAGACTTATTCATCTGAAGATTCCCCTTAGCACTTGGGTAGAGAGGCTAAAAGATTTTCCTCAGTTCTAGGAAATCTCTAACAACAATACCATTCCACATAAAAGTAAAGGGGTGAGGTAGGCATTTAATAAAGCCCAAAATAAAAAAAAAATCTAGCAAAAGAATTTTTCTTGCATTCAGTTTTTTAGAGTTACAATGTTAAATAAGTCCCTAAATTTACTAACTTTAGCCATTTCTATTTCAGTGAATTTGACAAATATATATCTTCTAAGACCTATAGAGGTCAGGCTATGGAAGAATTGTATAATCCATTCACAGTCCTTGAGGTCAGACCATCTCATCACCCTGGAAACTGTAACTGAATGATCTGCAATTAGGTCTAAATGGAGGCTTAACTGGACAGTGGTTATGATTCTTGCTATTTAGAGTTGACTTGATCAAACTCAAAGATTAAAGGGGGTTGGGGGAGAATCTTAGCCAGAATTTACAAATGAGAAGTGAAGAACTTGAGGATTCCACAATCAGGAAAAAGAGTAAGAAGTTTGTATTCTAAAGCCTATTCTCCGCGAGTTCACAGACGCAGCTGAGGGTGATGGAATAAGACAGGACTTCAGATGGCTTAATAAACCATGTTGAGCCTAGCAATTTCTTTTGCGCAATACTGAGGTTTGAACTCAAGGCCTTGTGCTTGCTAGCAGACACTACCACTGGAACCATACAACCCCAGCCCTTTTTCACTTTCATTGTTTTTCAAATATTATTTTGCTTTTGGCCCAGGGTAGCTCTGGCCAAGATTCTCCTATTTATGTTCCCTGTGTTGCTAAGATGAAAATTCTGTACTACCTTACTTGGCCCCAGTCCCCCCCCCTTTTTTTTTCAGAGATAGGATCTTGCAAGTCTTTCATTTGGTCTGGCCTTGAACATCCATTTTTTTAATCTTAACCTCCCATATCTCTAAGGATTTTACATGGAGCCCATTCAGGGCACATTTACTACCCTCAGTGTAATTTTAGAGATTCTTTTGTACCACTACTTTTTATTTTAATTTCAGTGTTTGAGTTTGAACAACCTTGTGCTTACTAAGCAGGTGTTCTACCACTTGAGGCAAGCCTTCAGCTCCCTAATTCTTTTCTAAATGTATATATTCACTGCAATCAGGCTGCTTCTATCACTGTATGGATGTATGGGGAAGATGACTTACCATCATAATTTATAATTCTCCGGATTATGAGTTGTCATCTATCTGATACAGACATTGTAGTGTGATTCTGTACTTTGATTCTGATTGAATGTGACTCTTGAGGTATTATTGACTTACATCTGGGAGAAAATGTTGTGAGAATTAGGCAGATTGACCCATATGACATTAAATATTCAATTGGTGCAGAAGATTTACATGAACAATGGAATGTATTTGATGTCAGAAGGGAAAAATGATACACCCTATTTATGGAGGGTATTTGTTACATGGCATTATTGCAATAAAAATGGGGAAAATACAAAAACTATTTTCCACAGATTTAAAAAGAAAACTACCTATTATAATACATTTCATTAACTGTACATTTAGACATAAAATTCTGCATGTTTAATACGACCTTGATGCACAGATTTATGCAAGTTTAGTGGGATGCTTAGTAAAAAATAACAAGATCTATAACAAGCTCCTAACAAGATCTATCTCATTAACACAACCAAAACGGAGAGATAAATATTGTGTAGAGATAATGAAGTAATTCTTGAGACTATTTGTAGTTATTTACAAACTAATAACTGCCTGGTTAAAGGATTTGATTTTTTTGTTGTTGTTGTTAAAGAGATTTTATTTTTAGAAGTGAAGAAAGAGACCATGAGAAGACTAGATAGTAAACCAGGCAAAGACTGATGACAACTTTGTTTGTTTGTTTAATTCTTGTCCCTTAGTTTTTTTGCTCAAGGTAGAGTTAGTTTTTGCTCTACCACTTGAGATACACTTTCACTTCAGGCTTTTTTGTGCTTAATTGGAGATAAGAGTCTCACAGATTTTCTTCCACTGACTGGCTTTGGAACTATGATCCTCAAATCTCAGCTTCCTGGGTAGCAAGGATTACAGGCATGAGCCAACTGTCGTCTTTCAAACTTTATTTTTAATTTATGCTTAAGGCATAAGACATAAATGCCACAATGTTCTATATGGAACTAAATACACTATGTTAAGTTTGGAAAAGAAATATTTTCTTCACTTCGTTGTTGTTGTTGTTCCAGTCCTGGAGCTTGAATTTAAGGCCTAGGGGCTGTCCTTGAGCTCTTTTGCTCAAGGCTAGCTCTCTACCAGAGCCTCACTTTTGGCTTTTTGGTGGTTAATTGTAGATAAGACTCACAGACTTAACTGTCTGGGCTGGATTTCAACTGTGATTCTCAGATCTGAGCCTCCTGAGTAACTAGGATTAAAGGCTTCAGCTACCACACCTGGCTTATAACTTTCTTATTTTTAAGTGCTTTTAGTTCCCCTCTGTGTGATATGTACTTTTCTAAAATATCATAGGTATTCTTGAACCATAGGGATGTTTTCATAAGTAATTGCTAGTTCCCAAAGCAAGATGCCTAGAGGTCTGGTTAACTTGGAAAAGTCATATCTGTCAGTGACTGATTTATGCTTTTTAGCCTCTGGTGTGGTTTTCTATGGCATGGCTTGAAGAATCTCTTCTAAGAAAAATGTCCAGAAAATTATGCACAGGAAGTATCTTTAAAATTAATAATCTGAGAAGAAATCTAACATTCTATTTACTGTCCAAAAATCCATTAGAAGAAAAAGAAATTTACCCTTCCTAAGAAGACACAAACGGATTTGCCCTACATCTGAAGTGGCACAAAATCTTTTTATTTCCTTTTTTTCTTTACTTTAGTGACAGTACTAGGGTTTGAACTCAGGACTTGAGCTCTGTCCATTAGCATTTTTCCTCAAGTTTGGTGCACTATCACTTGAGCCACACCTCTACTTCCTGCCTTTTGCTGGTTAGTTGAAGATAAGCATCTCTCAGACCTTCTTGTCTCAGGCTGGCTTCAAATGGCAATAATTCTCAAATCTCAGCATCCTGAGTAGCTAATATTACATATCTGAGACAGTGGTATAAGGCCATTCTTCTGAGACATAAAATAGTCTATGAGACCCAAAGCCCAAACTGAAATTTGGCTTCTTTTCTTCTTGAGAGACCTTCATAGACCAACAGGATATATCATGGTTCCTGGTTCCTTGTAATGATTAATGATTAGTGTGGTTCACCCTGAGTGACCTCATCCCTATGGGCAATCTTGGAGCCATGTATTAGCGCTCCCTCTAGGTTGCATGTGTAACTTCAATACTCAGCCTCATATTCCAAGAAGCAGAAGGAGAAGGAGAAGGAGGAGAGGGAGAGGGGGAGGGGGAGGGGGGAGGGGAGGGGGAGGGGGGAGGGGGAGGGGGAAGGGGAGGGGGAGGAGCGGGAGGAGCGGGAGGAGAGGGAGGAGGAGGAGGAGGAGGAGGAGGAGAAGAAGAAGAAGAAGAAGAAGAAGAAGAAGAAGAAGAAGAAGAAGAAGAAGAAGAAGAAGAAGAAGAAGAAGATTGCTTATGCTTCTTATTTTCTTGTTTTCTCTTGGATTTTATCTTCAAGACCATGAGGGTAAAGGCTTTCCAGGCTCCTTTTCATTGTGAATCAGGGCCCTGCAGCACATAGTCTCCCCCATGACATGCAAGAGGAGGTCCTGGAGTCTACTTCAGTGTTCTTTCTCCACTTGCTGTTAGATACAGCTAGGCCATTAGCAGTGAAACAAAACCTAGTTAGCTTGACCAGTGTTAAGTAGGTCAGAGGTGATCTCACTTAAAAAAATTTAGTTTATAGGTAAGAAGTTATCTGACGTCTTTTTTTTTTAATTTTATAGTTTAAAACTGGAGTGCAGTATCCATAGCTTCAGGCTACTCAACTCCTCTGATATACATGACTGAGAAGCCTTGGAACATAAATAGATGCAATAAGCCAATAATTCTGCCTGCTTTGCTGCTGCTCCTACAGGGTGTCTTCGAGCTGGCAAACGGGAAGGGTAATGGGAATTAGAAGGAGAGGAAAAAACAGCAATAAAAATATAAATCAAAGAAAGGAGGAAATCCATTTGCTCCTTGGCAGGAGAGACAGTACTCAGCTAATCCATGCTGAGTGCAATCCAATACTCCTTTATATAATCCTGAGCCGGTGGAAGAAAATTAAAGTTTAATGCAATAACGGCTGACACAAATCACTTTTGTTACCCAGAAGCAGATTAAAGAATAGTTAAAAATCATACAAATCTAATTTCTTTTTTGTTGTTGTTGCTGCTTTCTTCTGTAACATCTTGATGCTTTAATCCCTAGCATAGGTTTTTGATTATTAAACATATATTATCAACCTCAGAAAAATTGTGTGTGGGGGGGAGGAAGGAAACAATGACAGCAACGAAATGATTTGTGTTCAAATGGTACATGTTAAAGCTCTTTCAAAAATCTATAAATTTTTCATAGGTTCATAGAGGTCCATGCCTTTAATCAATCAGTGTCATGGGGGTTTTAAAATAAGCATAAAGGGTAATGGAATACTATCAATCATAATTGGGGCTTGAAAGAACTATCACCGTACATCAGCTATTGCCTTGTGTGGATGTGTGTGTGTGTGTGTGTGTGTGTGTGTGTGTGTGTGTGTGTGTGTCTATGCACAAAAGTCAGCCTGGTATCTTTTCATGGTCTTTTTTTTTTTTTTTTTTTTTTTTGTCCTGATCCTGAGGCTTAACCTGAGGACCTGAGTGCTGTCGCTGAGCTTTTTTTTTTTTTTTCTTTCTCCAAGGCAAGCACTCTACTACTTGAGCCACAGCTCCACTTCCAGTTGTTTGGTAGTTAGTTGGAGATAAGAGTCTCATGAAATTTCCTGCTTGGGCTGGCTTTGAACCACATTCCGTAGATCTCAGCCTTCTAAATAACTAGGAATACTGGTGTGAGCCACTAACACCCAGCTTCATGATCCTTTGTTGTTGTTTTTTAATCTCAGCAAGGCAAATTTATTTCTACAAAGAAGGGTGCACCATCAGCCAACAACCTGGCAAGCAAGCATACCTCCATTTTTGATTCCTACCCTCAGCGAGTTCATCTGAGGAGCTTAGATAAAAACTTAAATTTTTTTTAAATAAAAAGAACTTAATGTGGGCTCTCTCTCTCTCGATTTCCCCTCGCTTGCGGGGGGAAGGGGCTTGTCCGCCCCTTCCTGGGTGATCCATTATCGCTCATGCGGGAGCGATGGCCACGGGTAGCCTCGGTGGCTTGTGGTCACAGGGTGCCCCAAAACCGCCAAGAATGACACGGATGCGCGGGCCCCTGGAGAAAACCTCTAGGGCTTCTGTTTATTCAAAGGAGGAGCCTCCCAGATATACCCCAAAGGCAGGCACAAGAGAGGGGCCCCTGATTGGTCCCAAGGGGCTGTCCCTCAAGTGATGTCAGACTTCCTTCTCTTCCTGTTAAAGACAGGAAGGGGAGGGACAGGCTGAGGTCAGCTGTGGCCCCTTAAAGGTGCAGCTGACCCCAACAAACTTAATTGTGGCCATAAGTTTTCCCTTTGTCTGATTCCTCTGTGGGAATAACTGACTCTGTGCAGAGAGTCTCAATCTGTACAGTGTGCACATCTACCATCCCAGCAAAGCAGGAGACTGGGATTGGATGGATCATGGTTGAGAGCTATCCCAGTCAAAAATGTTCTTGACACTTTATTTTTCCAGAAAAAAGTGGGCAGGCATATTGGCGTGTGCCTGTCATGTCAACCACAGTGAGAAGCACAAATAGGTGTGCCCTGTTTTCCCCTGTCTCCGAAATAACCAGAACCAGGAAGACTGCAGGCCTGACTCATGCAGGAGAATCCCTGCATAGCAAGTGCAAAGCCCTGAATTCAAATCCTAGTATTACCAAGAACTAACATAAAACAAAAACCTGCCCTATCTTAACACTCAGGAGCAACAGGGTAAATGAAAATGTACTCAAATATTTGTCTAATGAAGTCGTAGTGAGATACAGAAGTATTAGCCAAAATGCCTTCTGTAATTCAACCACACTTTGACTTTAATGGCATGGATTTCCAGTCACACTTTCTACATGGAAGGTTTTAAAATCCTATCTATCACATTTCATTGGACCTCTGTGGCTAAAAGGAATTTACCCATAATCTGCTCATGGTGCCAGCAAGAGGTTTCCAAGAAAAAAAAAGTTCTAGAGGCATGCTTTGCTTGTCTTATCATTTGGATTTTTTTTTCTCCCACTAAGCAGATCCTTTGTGTGTGTGTGTGTGTGTGTGTGTGTGTGTGTGTGTGAGTCTATGTATGTGTGTGTGTGTGTGTGTATACACATACCAGGGAATGTGTTTTAACTTTAATTATGGAAAGTTTCAAACATAAAAGGAGAGAATAGCATATCTTAACTTGAAAAATCCCTCACTATTGTCCAATTTTCTTTTATCAATACAACACCTGTTCTGCAAACATAATATCGTCAAAAATTAAAACAAACAAAATTATATCTGCAGTTATATATTACATAATATATATTATATTTGCAATTATAATTACATATATAATTATATTGTATGTATATAGTTATATATCATAGATATTAGACACAAAATTGTATATTATTTACTATATCATATAGTGTATCATAGATGTAGGTTATATTATAGATATACAGGTTTTATATATTTATAATACATTATATATGAACATAATATAAAATATATTATAAAAAAATACATATTCATATATGTATTTGCTTTCTCTATTATCTATAGATAATTGTAATTATCTATATAATATAGTTATAGTATATGTGTATTTCAGCATATATCTCTAAAGATAATACTTTACCATAATATCACATGCCAATTTAGAATTAAAAATAATTCTAAATGTCATTAAATATCTGATTACTGCTTAACTTTCTATGATATGCTCATAAATACTCATTTTCCTGAAGTTTATGGACTTACATCAGGATTTAACTTGTGTTTCCAATTGTGTTTGGTCAATATGACTGTTAAATAGCTTTAATCTCCTTTCTTAATTCTCACTTTATCTCTTTATGGATCTCCTTTTTAATTATAGAAACTTCCGTGTCACTTCTCATTACTGTTTTGCTGACTGAATCCCTTGGTGTCACTTAGTGTGTATGTGCCTCTCCTTCATATCAGGCTTGATCTGATTGGAACAAGCTGTCCCGCCTCAGCACTCTTATTGGTTCCAATATTGATGGAGCCCAGAGTGATTCACATACAGTTTCTCTTGTGCAGAGCATCCTTTGTGGAGAAACTGTTACAAAGGAGTCTGAGCTATTTTCTTTCCTGCGCAACCCTTTCTAAGTCAATTTTCAGTGAATTAATAGGTCTTTAAGCTTTTGGAACCGGATATGATCAAAGGAAAGCTACTCTATACCACCAAGGCCAGAGGGAACATATAACTTGATCAAGGTTGCACAATCTTTTGACAAGCTAATTCTAAGATTTTTATATTTACTAAATTGAGAGTTTGGCTTCAGTTCTATAGGCTATACCACTTAGCTAATGTGTTATGTGCATTTCCATATTGCAAACTTTCACTCAGGGTTCTGTACTTTAGTAAATATACTCTTTATGGAAGTCTTCCTGGAACAACAGAATTCCACCTCATTTTTAATGTTTCAGCTTCTATCCATTGCATTTGGTTTTCATTAAAACAAAACTTTATAAGTAGACATATATAGCAAAAGGATTTATTTGCCAAAGACTCCTGCCATTCCAAGAATGTTTTAGTTAATTAATGAAATCATTGCATGAAATTCATGTCAATTTAGCCCATGATTTACTAGATTTAGAACCGATCTATGCCTTTATCATACTTTCTCAAAGGATTCTAGCTCAAAGCTTTGAGAGCTAGCCTTTTATGGTGATGATGCTAGTAACTAATGCTTGGCCAATACATAAATACAAATTAAACATGACTTTAGCAGGGCTTAAAAAGAAACTTTTAATTGATTAAATGCTTAATATATGTCATACACTATATGAGAATCTTAACAATTTGGTTTCAATGAACACATATAATGACTCGAAGCAAAGATCATTGTTAGTATCACTTTATATATCTGGAATTGAGCCTCACATAGTTTAAGCAAAGTTTTCCAAGCTCACACAGCTATGACATGGGAATTCTGGGATTAAGCTAGAATTGTCTGACTGAAAATCATAGTTGTTCTCGCATTGCACATTTCCTCTGCAACAGTGAAATTTAGAGACAGAGCATCCCAGCTCAGCCTCTAATTATCTGTGCTTACATTTAGCAAGCCACTTGACTTTTGACCCTCAGGTTCTCACTTCTCAGGGGATTAACAAAAATAAGTTTATCATTAAGTCGTAGTGATAATATATGCAAACCATACTTTATAACTGGCAATGTGTCCTATAAACTCCTGTTATTCTCACTTGTCTTATTATCACAATCATTGGGACTGAGGTGGTTTACTAGAGAATGAAAGTTAGATGAAAGCCTCTGTCTCACATCCCTCAGGCAGCAACCTCATGGGGACTCTTGTGTCCCTTGACCATGAGCCATGGCAGGCAGTGGGATACACGGGGAACTGCTCAGATTCCCAGTAGGGAAGGACTTGTTCCCCAGCTTCTGGGAGAGCTGTCAGCAGTCACCCTCTAGTCCCTGCCTTATTGTTGGCTGTGGGATGTTCTATCACCCAAGGGCAGCCACTCCCTGCCACGGCCCAAATCTAATGACATTCAGCTCCCTCTGGGGTACATGCATTGTACACACTTCATACTTTCCATTTGTAGGCCTGCACCACAATTTAACTTCTGTATTTGGCCAATTGTTCTTTCTCCTTCCATCTCCCACCTGTCTAGATCCAGTATCAACATCAACATACCATATTCAGTTTCATCATCTCCTTCCAGAGGACCTGACCTGTGACAGATGTATTTCCAGTACTTTCCCTGCCTCATTCTAGTGAAGTAAACTCCAGGGCACCTTCCTATTGTGAACTTACAGCCAGTTCCAAATGCAATTCCTTCAGACTTACAGAAAAGTGAAATGTGTTTGAAAAATAGCAGAAACTTTCTGACTTAGGTGGAGTATTTTGGGGCTACTTTCTTTTGATAACTCAAATAGGAATAAAAAAAACCCTTCCCTATTTCATGCTACAAGGTCTGAATATATCAACTTTATATCCTTATTGACAATTTTCATGTGACAAAGAATATATCATCATTTCATTCCTCCTTTCTTAAGAGAAATGGATCTTCACTGATACATTTGATATTTTATTTGCAGTGGATAAGATTTAATTCTAAGAATATGGCATTATGACTGAGGATTCAGTAGCAAAAGAGTAATGATTTCAAAATTCAGAGGAGGAAATAGACTATGGAAAAGCAATGTGATTAGAACCAGAATAGACCATTGCTAGTGCTGTGAAATGTATGTGAAATTGAGAGGGTATGGATAAAAAGAAATCATTCATTGTACAAAAGGACATTGTGTTAAGAAAGTAGAGTTGGAAGATGCATGTTGTCTTTTGTTTTCAGGCTAGTTGGAATTATCCAACTTTCAAATATTTTTATACACCAGCAATTAATAATATGAAAAGAAAATTTAAGAAACAATTTCACTTGCAATTGTAAAGGATAAAAGATTTAAGAAATGAAGCAAAGTGCAAAAGGACTTGCATGATGAAAATGATAAAATATTGTTGAGAGAGATTAAAGGCATACATATAGGGAAACATACTCCCATGCAAGGGATGGAAAGCCTAACATTGTTAAGATACCAATTATACCCAACATGAGTCACAGATTGAAATTAATTCCTTTCAAAATCCCAATGGCATTTTTTTACAGAATTAGAAAAGAAAATATTGATGTACTAATGAAATCTCTAGTGACTCCAAATAGCTAAAACAACTTGAGAAAAAAAGAACAAAGCTAGAAGACTAAGACTCCCTATTTTCAAATCCTACCACAAAGATACATAAGCAAAATCACAAAAAAGAAGAGAAATACAGTATGATGCCAATTAAATGAGATGGATTGGTAGAACCATGGAGACAGTAGATTCAAGGTTTCAATTTTAGGAGATGAAAACAGTATGGAGACAGTAGTGATATTGGCTGCACATTCTGGATGTATTTCATGCCATTAAAATATACTTAAAAGATGGTTAAGAGCTGGGTGATGGCAGCTCATGCCTGTAATCTTCCAGAAGTAAAGATGTGACTCAAGTGGTAGTGCTCAGGTGGTAAGACCATAAGGCCCGGAATTCAAATCCCAGTTCTACCATTAAAAATTATAAAGATAGGAAGGGCTAGGGAGATAGTTTAGTGGTAGCACACATTCTTAGCAAGTGGGATGCTTTGAATTCTCTGGCCAGTACTGCAAAAATAGATGGAAGGAAGGAAGGAAGGAAGGAAGGAAGGAAGGAAGGAAGGAAGGAAGGAAAGAAAATAGTTAAGGTGAAAAGTTTTATATTCTGAATATTTTCAACATAAACATTTTAAAAGCAATTATATGAAGCAAAGAGTAGGGAAAGCACATTCATAATAGGCCACCTTTTCCTTTGAGTATACCTAAAGAAGAAAATTCAAGAAAGAAAATTGGGCATATATCATTCTGTATGTTTTTGTGCATTTATATGCTTAGCTATTGTGGGCAAAAATACATTTTTATTTTCATGTTATTGGCTAAACAACTACCAACTTACCTATAGGTATACTTCATTGTATATATATGAATATGTGTATACATATTTATATATGAGAGTTGGTAGGGTGGTTATTATTGAGACAGGATGTTGCTTTCTGCCCAGCACACACCTGGACTTCAATTTGCCTATTTTAGGCTTCCCCTTAAAGCAGAAATGACAGGTGCCTATCACAATGCCCAACTGTGGGTTGAGAAAGGGGTCTCCCAAATTTTCTTGCTGGGGCTAGTCTTGAATCATGATCCTACTGTTCTCAGCCTCCCAAGTAGCAAAGATTACAAGCATTAGCCACTATCATTCAGCTACTCTTCATCAGATTAAATCAATACAAACCTCAAAACACTGATGAAGTGCAGTAGCTTTTTCTGCCTACAACTATGGAAGACCAATTATGCTGTTTATTATCCTAGATACACTGGTTCTTAATCTAAAGCAGACCAGACAACGAAGAATAAAGAAAGTCCTTACGGTTGTTTGTAAGGATTCTTTTCTGTTTCATTTACTGTTGATTTAGTTGGCATGTTGTTGCACAATATTCAACCTGGCTCTTGAGAAACTGTGATAAATCACAAACAGTAAGTTCTGAGTTGGGATTTACTGATTTTGGCAGTAAGTTGGTGTTTCTTAACAAGCTATAAGGGAATTATTTGAGGTGAAAATATCAGAGTAAACTGTGTAAAAGTGAACTGAGTTTTCCTTGCCTCTCCAGTCAGCTTGCCCTCCTCACCACTTAGCAATCAGTCCCTGTGGTAATGGGGCTGTACAGGGATGATGGCGCCACCCAATGGTTGTTTAGGGAAGTGTCTCTTTTCTGTGCTTTCCATCTCTTCCCCTCTGTGTGTGTGTGTCTCCTTTTAAGAGGAGAGTTGTTTGTACTTGAAGCTCTTCTACCTCTCTGTACCCTTCACGTTAACTTGTTCAATCTTACACGGATGGTACTAAGCATAAAATGTTTTTGTTTTCATCTCTTCCTCTTTCATTTTCCTCATCTTAGCTCTATCTGTTCATAGTCACAGCAAATATATGGAGGGCTTGCAATATTTATGTTAATGAAAATTAAATGCATAATTTTAAAGAAAAAATCACATCTATATATCCAAAGAATGGACTATTTTAAGCTCCAAATAATTATGCAGAAATATGGCACTCTTAGACTGTGTTTCACATATTTGATAAATTACTCAGAATCTTAACTTCTATCATGACTAAATCAGAGAAAAGTCCTATTACTGCCAGTAAGCTTCAAAGTAACAAGGCTGTACTTAACCATTTAGTCATTGGTAAATGTCCATTGAATAGCAGCTACATGCCAGACATTGAGAGAGAGAGAGCCAGCACTGCGACTTGAACCCAAGGGCTTTGAACTCTCACTTGGCTTTTTTTTGCCCAAAGCTGGCACTCTACCACTTGAGACACTCCTCTGCTGCCATCATTTTACTGGTCAATTGGAGATGAGTGTTTTCAGAAATTTCTGCTTGGGCTAGCTGCAAACTGTAGTCCTCAAGTGTCAACCTTTTGAGTAATGAGGAGGATTACAGGTCTGAGACATCAGCCTCTGGTTAGAACAATTCTTAGATCTACAAGTGATGGCAGAGTGCGGCATCTCCCTAAGGCACTTGGTAAGGGTCAAAGGCAAGGTGACCATGTGTAGCTGAAGAAGAGGGCGAGAGAGCTCATGCCAAGTCTCCTGTATGGCAGGTTAGCCTCTGAAACAGCTTAGACACAAGGTCTGACTCTCCGTTTCCTTCTTAGACTTGATCTATGTAGGTCAGTACATGCTCTTGTTTCAATTAATATTTAAGTGAGTTCAGAAAGTTGAAGAGATTCTAAAAAGTGCTTCCGTTTCATTAAAGGTCTATTCAGTAGTGACATACCTGATTAGCTTCTATCTGACCAAGCAGGGACAAGGAAGTTCATTCCATGCATCTCCTATACAAGACCTTCCCTGACTAGCTCAGAGATGAGGTCCTCACAGTAAAGCGGTAGACGCAATGGAGCAATGGACCTGGCTGAGAACAGGTACATTAGCCAGAGGCTAAAAGGTGAAAAGCATCAAGGTGCCTGCCAGTACATTCTGAACCAATAGCACACATCTTAATGGGCATTAGTGTCCTCCTCAAGTAAATTATTTCATTTAACATTTAATTAGCCATGTAAAAGAGTTTAAAGGCTCACCATGGAATTATTCAAAGCAAGAACTCTAAGTCAGGAGAGAGGAGGCACTCGGTGTAGGAAAAAACATGGATAATCTAAAATATGTCTTCTTCTCTCTTCTGTAATATTTAAAGGTTACTTCTTCATAATTTAAGGCCTTTCGGTTTTGGATAGCATTGGAATTTTACAAAAGTACTGTTAGAAAAGTGAAGGATAATACATTTTCTTTCTTAGTGTTAAGTAACCTGCTATGAATTCTGAATGTATTCAAGGCTGTTTCCACAAATTTTGTTGATAATTGAAGTTATCTGAGATTTGTGGTAATCATAGGAGATCTCAAGCTTTACCTCTGACCAATTAAATCAAAATATTTAGTAGATTTGAATTTCAAACAAGAAACCCTCAGGTAACTCAGATAGTGACCAATTTCTAACATTCCTTCAAAACATAGCAAGAACTTAACCCTGTATGTTGGACTGATGGGAAGGTTTCTGCTGTCCGCCAAAGAAAGCTGGTAGGAAAACAGTGATTTTTCAGAAAATATGGAATGCCCACCAGAAATCTTGTAGGTACTGTTTAACTTGATTACTTCTATTTTTGACCCACCGCATAAGGAAAATGGTTTTTTACTAATACGCAGTTTATCTGTGTTTTTCGGTAGCACTATCGGCCTTATTAGGATTTGACTTTCCTTTCCTTAGGGTCTCATGGCTCCCTGTCCACAGCAAAGTTGTGCTTTTTAGAGATGTGTCTTCTGCCACTCCAATTCCCCACAGACAGTCTGTGAGCTTTGGGAAAGTGATTTTCTAGGATAGCCCTTCTGCAATCAGGACATGGATTACTTGTTGAATAAATGTAAGAATTCATGAATTGATTAATGCATGGATATACAAATATACTTATTAATTAAATTAGTTATAAGCAGTTTAAAATAATTATAAAAACAAGCAGAGTTCAAAAATCAGCCAGTAGTTCAAAGGGAGTTTATATGGCCATTATTCCCAAAGAGTTACTTGCACACCCAACACCATAAAAATCTGAGCACTAAAGCTTATATATAATGAAAGGGCAGTAAAATCCTTTCAAGGTCTTTAGTAAAAAGTTCTTCACAGAAGGAACACCCTAAAAAGAAAAGTGGTAAAACGTGTTCTTATATATAACCTCAAAATATAGACATGCAATGTAAGAAATCTATGCAAGTAGAAACTTGTTAAGGTTTTTGTCTGTACTTTTTATTCATTTATTAGCTTGAGTTCTTGCCTGACATTGCCACATTTCTCTTTGTTGAAGAATTTTATTATTATGCCTGCCTTCTGTTTATATGGTATCAGTGCTCGTGCCAGGTTTTTTTTTCTCTTTATATAGTATCTAACATATCCTGCTACACACATTGTACTTCATAAAGATTATTTGAGCATGAAGATTTGATTAGTGGTAAATGGTAGTTGAATATTTAATAGAAGAAGACATCTCTGCATTTAAATGTATCCTCATTTTTGAAACGTTAACCAGAGATAGTAGAGTGGAGGGAGGAGGACAGGGCTCAAGAAGGAGATAGCATGTTTCTGGGTTATGTCAGCAATAATTCTTGACTGTATTAGCTCCTTCAAAGGTGAATAGTTCTGATTATGATATAACCTTAATTCACCACCATCTGTTACAAAACAGTGTATGCAACTTAAACTTTGGGTTTTTCAGCTTCACAAATTCTCCAACAACTAGGAGCTCTCTCTGACTTCACAATTAAGTGGAAACAAGGTTAATAACTACCTGCCATTCTGCTAGTGTAATTGCTCATGCATGAACCTCTTGAGTTCTTCTAATTGGGATATTTGTTTGGAGAAACAAACATTCTTATAACCTCTTAGAAAATGAAAATTCTATGATAGACAGGAAGAGAGAGAGAGAGAGAGAGAGAGAGAGAGAGAGAGAGAGAGAGAGAGAGAGAGTGTCCTGGAGCTTGATCTCAGGGCCTTTGTGGTACACCTGAGCTTTTTGCTCAAAGCTAGCACTGAGCCACAATTCCACTTCTGGCTTTTGGTAGTTAATTGGAAGTAAGAGTCTCATGGACTTTCTTACTGGTTTTGAACCATGATCCTCAGATCCCAAGCTCCTGAGTAGCTAGGATTACAAGTATGAGCCATGGTGCCTAGCAATCAGGAAGATCTCTAATTGGAATGTAATTCTTTGTCTATTTCTTGGAACCCACTCACAAATGGAAAAACCTAGGTTGTAAGGAGTTTTTCAACCTCATTTCTGCCTGTGGTAGACTGTGATAAGAACTCATGTCTCTCTAATGCCAAATTCTTTCTATTGTCCCATACAAAGTGATTGGAAAGACATTTCATAAGTGAAGATGAAATAGACTAAGGTGAAGCAATTTCATGAACAATATTTTTGTAATTATGCTGCCATCTGACTCTTAACATGGTCAGATAATTTACAAGAAACTTGCTGCTGTGGGCAACATCTGTTGTTGCTATATATGATTTGCTGAGTGTTTTTCTCAGCAGAATATATATTTTGATTACAGGATAGTCAGCATCTTCCAGACTACAACTTATTTTCCACAGAGTCCTCTGTAATGACCACAAGTTAAATAAATGATCACAGATGTTTGCCTCTGATAGGAAGAACATTTCCTATCATGATATTGGTCTTACCACCATCAAACATGCCCAGTGCAGCTCAGTTCAACTCAGGATTCGAGCTTCCCTCTCTCTCCCCTCTCTCTTTCAATGAAGTCTCCATACTAAGAGATAGAGCAAGTACAATTTGAGAGTATTGGACCCAAACTTGAGTTGTTAGCCATTATTGTGCACTGCCACCTGTGTGACTCCACTCTTCCTGCTGGGCCCCTCTGAGCAAGTGTCCACCTCTAGCCAGGTGGTGTGTGTGACTCTGAGTTCAGATACACTGAGACTTTTCTCTGATCCTGTCCCCTTCAGGCATAGTGGGAGAGAGAAGTTCTTGTTGTGAATGTTCAACATTTTGTTGAGTTTCAAGATTATTTCTCTTCCATGAAAGCCTCTGGGAGCAAATTTTCATAGTCACCAAGCAGCCCTGGCTCTGTATACTATGTCCTTTCTTGTTAAAAAAAATATCATTGAAGGCTTAGAACTGCACTTCCCACGCACGCTAAATGCAATCCAAGTTAATGAAAGCATGTGTGACCAATCACGGGTCAAATTGAATGTCATTACTTTGGGAGCATTTACCATAATAGAAATTATCCTTAGAGGACAGTTGTCAACTCAAAATATACAATTTGGGGAAATCATCCATTGATAAGGACTGCTAAATTGTGCTTTTGAGCACAGCCTGGTGTGTCTTTTCAATGAACAAGGGCTTCACATCACAGTCAAGGCACAAAAATTCAAGGTCCTATAATAATCTAAAACACACAGTTGGCAGACTTTCATTCTCTCATTTGGTCACTCTCCTTCCTTTATAGGCTTCCAGAAGAAAAATTATTATTCCCAATGGCAATGTCTACACAATAGATTAGGCCCATTCAGGCAGAAATTCCAGAAGGAAAGACGTAGATGGATAGATAGATAGATTGATAATACACACAAGCACATACATATATGTATATATGGGATATATGTTATATGTATATTATACCATATGTAAATTAAATGTACAGTATATAGTTTATTACATGTATATATTGTATATATACACATCATATACATACATATATACACATATTCATATATGTACATATATACATTGAAGTAGTGACAAGATAACTCTTAAGTTCTGTCATGAAAAACAAGTCAAGAGTGGAAAGAGATATGGGCCTGGAGTTTGCAGGAATTCATTTATCACTCTTACCCCATTCAACACCCTCACTTTCCCTTCCTACAGTCTATTCCCTTATTAGCATTGGCACCTTCATTTTTTTCTCCTATACTTTATTTCTTAGCTTCTATACTCTCAGTCTGTTTATATTGCTCTAAAGTACTACAGACTAATGTCATTTATAAGGATGAGCACTTAACTTTCTCACAGTTTGGAGGCTGAGACATTCAACATCAAGGTACCGGCACCTGGTACGGATCTGTTTGTTGTGTCCTCCCACAGGGGAAGGGTGGGAGAATAAGCAGGCCAATCACAGAATGGGCTTCTTTTGTGGGGGCCTTGAGTCTACTGACCAGGATGAGACCTTCATGACCTAATGACCCCTCTATGACCTGACCTCTTAATTGCACAATGTTGACCACTAAGTATTAGCATTTGAATTTTGGAGGAGATACTTTTCAAA
The DNA here is from genome assembly GCF_023159225.1 of Perognathus longimembris pacificus. Classification (NCBI taxonomy): domain Eukaryota; kingdom Metazoa; phylum Chordata; class Mammalia; order Rodentia; family Heteromyidae; genus Perognathus; species Perognathus longimembris. The sequence continues at coordinate 86,939,137 of NC_063161.1, read as the reverse complement.
TGGCAGAAGCTGGAGTCCCTACTGTGTCTTTTCCCAAAATATAGCTGTTTTCCTTAGGTCATAAATATCAGCCAAAGCTCCCTGGACTGGAGGTTTGGTGACAAGGCTGTGGTATTCTGAAGAAGTGATAAAGCCTATAGGAAGTGGAGCTGACTGGGAGAAAGTTACATCATTTGCAGGGTGCGTCTTAAGGGAATGTTGTGACTCTGGGCCTGCATCATTCTGTTTTTCTCCCCTGCCTCCATGAAATGAACAGATATCCTCACTGCATGCTTGCTGCCATGAGGTATTATGCCACGACAGGCCCAAAGCAATGGGGTCAAGTAACCATAAATGCAAAACTGAAACTGCGAGGCAAAATAAAGTTTTCTTCTAACAAGTTGATTTTCCCAAATTGTTTTTATCACAGTGGCCTAATAAAAGCACACACTAGCCTAATAAAAGCTAGCAGCAGAGTATGTCAAAAGAAACAAGTCACACAAATGAGAGTTAGCTTTTCTAATATCAACAAGGCAAATTATCTTTTAGTCTTCTGCCCATTTAGGTTGTGTTGATTACAAAGAAGTCTATTAATCTATGGAATTACAGTTTCCTGATTTCCCTCCCCTCTTCTAGTTAGCTCTAGAGCAGTAATTGAGGCTAACCTGACAACTACTCTTTATCTGGACAATCCACTTGCTTTCCCAGACCTAACTTGGTATGTGTGTGTGTGTGTTGGGGGGGGGGGGGTTGTTCGTGAGTGTGTACATGAGCAGAGGTCATGGGGCTTTAACTTAGAGCCTGGGCACTGTCCTTGAGCTTCTTTGCTAGAGGCTAGAGCTCTACCACTTAAGGCATATCTCCATTTATGGATTTTTGGTGGTTAATTGAAGATTAGAATCTCATGGGCTTTCCTGACAAGGCTGGCTTCAAACCATGATCTTCACATCTCAGCCTCGCGAATAGTAGCTAGGATTACAGGCATCAGCCCTTGGTGCAGACTTCACTTTTGCTTCATAAATTTCCATCAATAAGGAGTGAATATGCTAGACCATTTGCCTTTCTAAATGTAACTGCAGGCCCCAGTCAGAGAATGGTTATAAAGCAAAGACAATCAGCCATTTTATGGGGTAGCAAAGTATTAGAGTATACAGGATGCTAAGACCCTACTCTTCTTATCTGTAGCTTACTAAATCTGAGGTCTCTACATCCCATATATGTTGATACCGTTGGGCACTATGCCCAGTTATGAAACAAACCACATTTTATATAATAAATACAGACCATAAAAATAAAGAAGGCATTCTCTATTCTAAGAGGAACAAAACCTAAATACTTTGTAGTACAGAGATTATTATTAGTTCTTTCAGTTGAAGACAACGTAAGCCAAAAGGGTAACCCCACAGGAGGACTCTATTGTTGACATTACATTTAAAGTTCTAGGTGAATTTCCTTTGGTGTACACCACGTGGCTACTGTATATGATTTTGGTACACTGGGTGTTGTGTATATGCCTACCTGATCTAGGGAAGGGAAAGAAAAATGAGAGTGTAAGATATCACAAGAAATGTACTCACTGCCTTATTATGTAACTGTACCCCTTTTGCATGATACCTTGTCAACAAAATTTAACTAATAAAAAAGGGGGGAAAAAAGGGAAACCTCCCCCCCAAAAGCAGATTCTCAGTAACAGAATAATTTTTTTGCATTCAAAAACAAGGCAACAAAGACATAGTGTGTGGTTCTGTGGGTTGTCACCAGTTCCCAAGTGTCTTGATGCATTTGCATTGACTGTGAAAATGACCACAGGGCTTACTTAACTCAGCCATTTCTCCCTGTCTAGGAGCATGGGGAGTGCAAGCCCAGTACAGCCAGTAGCCCACCTGCACCAATTGAAATGTGCCTATGTTTTATGGCCCAGTAGGATATTTCCATAGAGCCAAGGTAGTGCAACAGTAATAAGTTTAATTTATTTGACCTTAAACATCAAAAGAATTCTGAAACCCATCATGGCATAAAAAGGCAAGGCCTTTAAATACTTTGTCCTCCATATTCAACCTAAAAGCCACATCAGCACCTGGAATGGTAGCTCATACCAGCTACTTGAGAGGTAGAGATGGGAAGGATAGGGGTTTGAATGTCAGTCAGGGAAAAAGTTAATGAGATTTTAGTCAGATCCTTATCACCTCTCCTCTCATCTCCTCACATCCAAACCCTTACCCCAAAGTAGCCAAGACATTTCATATTCTTTACAGTAGCTCCACAATACTCAATGATAGCCATTATTCATTTCTAATAGTGGACTGAAATCAGAGGCTAGCAAGAAAATAATCCTGTGGGGTTTCCCAGATATTTTAGTTTCCTTCCACCATCTTAGATGTTCAATCAAGTCCTTGAAAGGTTCACAGGCTCATCTTGAAGATAGCATGGGGGATGAAGGAAAAACTTGGCTTGCTGCATGGACTCGAGAATGAAGCAGAGGCAAATTTCCTCTAATAACATGGTAGAAGAAATGGACACTCTTAAGGGATGACCACATCCAGAAGAGCAGTGGTCTTTCCTCCAGGGGACAGTGAGAGCAGAGAAGTTGGACATGAGCCCAAGGCCATAAGGGAATATCAGTGAGAATTCTTAGGGGGTAAGGGTGGGCTGAGAGTAATTACAGATAGATTAGAATAAAGTCATGAAGTGTATGCTTTGCCTGGCAAATATCATTATGAGTTGATCCAGGAACCAAGCAAGTATTCTAAATACATTGCCAACCAATGTCATCTGTCAGGCTTACAAGCCAGGCCTGGTAATAAAACTGCAAACTAACATGTACTACATATTTCTTAGGCATCAGGCGCACAATGATAGGGCTTTATAATTCTGATGAAACTATTATTAGTTTCATCATTTAGGCTTCTTTTTTGATGATGAAGAATCTGAGGCTTTAAAATGCTACACAAATTTCCCAAGACCAACAATGAATTAGTAGAGGGACCAGGAATCAATCAGAGATTGTTTGCTGCCAAGTCCAAACTCTTGACTACTGTATACTATGCTATCCATTGAGAAACACCCCTCCCCCCCACACACATACACACAAAAGACAAGAAAGTTTAGGAGTGAAAGAGTGTAAAGAAAAAAGATAAAAATAATAGGATATACTTTCATAATTTTAGGGCATATCAACTGATTTATTTTTCAGGGAAAGAATCACATAATTTATGTCTATTGTAAGATATATCCTGCTTTCAGAAATAAGCAAATGAGAAAAATGAGTATGCTAGAAAATGGAAAATGTGATATATTAAATGTGCCTCATAATCCAAGGCCTTGTATATTATGAAATATTCATAATGGTCTTTAGAGAAATAACTGGTTAGTAAACACACACACACACACACACACACACACACACACACACACACACCAGAATAAAGAACTTCAATTCATGGCTGCACAGGTATTAATGCAATATTAAGGGGCTAGAGGAGCCCTATACTTAAGTTTTTCTCCTGAGACAAAATCCTATGACTCCACACTTGAAAGAATGTTTTTTATGTAGTTTCCATAATTGCTGTGCCTGAAAGCAATGTAGGTGAGTGCTCTACAGTCTCTTTCACACATTTCAGATACATTAGGGAAAATGATAATGGCTTCCATGATTTACCTTGCAACCACCCCTCTCAGGAACTTTCCTTCACAGCCAAGTTACTTAGGTGATTTCCAACCAGTTTACTTTGGAGTCGAACACTGAAATTGTGCAAATCATTATAGATGAAGGACTACTACTGTATCTTACCTGGAAAAGAAATAAATATATTTCACCTTGCCAGCTTCTCTCAACATGTAATATCCCTTCTGGTTTATGCACATTTGGAGACTACAATGAATGTCTTTATACAAGCTAATTTAATTCAATCTGTTATTTATTATTCTTAATGTTAAAGGAGTAAAATGTAATTTCCTAAAGTTTCCTGCTTGTAACCAAGGTACAGCTTAATTATAGGGTTGTCTATTTGAGTAACAAGATTCTGGAAAACTTCATAGCCATAGAAGAATGAAAGTAGGTACTTTTAGAAAGTGGCTATGTCATCATCCATGCCTACAAGTGTATACACGCAATCACATATACATATGAACTTGGAAGTTGAGGCTTCAAGAAAGTCTGGGAATATGGCCTATTGGTAAAGTGCTTGCCTCGCATACATGGAGCCTTGGGTTCGATTTCTCAGCACTACATATATAGAAAAAGCCGGAAGTGGCACTGTGGCTCAAGTGGTAGAATTCTAGCCTTGAGCAAAAAGAAGCCAGGGACGGTGGTTAAGCCCTGAGTTCAAGCCCCAGGACTGGAAAAAAGAAAAAGTAAAAAAGAAAGGCATTGGAAGCTGGGTAAGGTTGCTCATGCCTGCAATCCTAGCTACTCAGGAGCATGAGAGTGACAAAATAAACATTCAAGGCCAGCCTGGGCAGAATTCCTAGTTCGTAAGAATCTATCTCAAAAATCATCAGCAATGGCTCAAGTGGTAGTTTGCCAGTCCAGCAAGTACAAGGCCCTCAGTTCAAACTGAAGGAAGAGAAACAAGGAAAGCGAGTAATAGATATAAAAATGCCCCTAGACAATTAGATTCATACATTATTACAGGCATAAACACATGCACACACATGTATATATACACATATACATTTATGTACATATATGCATATATGTATATATATATATATTCCTTTCATGGAAGGAATACTCTTAAAAAAGTGGAGTATAAATCACATGTTTATTGAAATTTATTTTAATTAATATGTGTCAATATTTAACTTCTTTTAGAAAAATTTAAGATTCCTTGGGCAATTGATATAATGTGCAGAGCAGAATTATTCTTTGAGTGTTTTCAAAGCAAGACACTCACATTCTAACATATATTTACATATACAAATGTATCTATACACACATATGTACACATGTGCATACATGTACACATGTGTATACATGTGCACATGTATACAAAATATATGTATACATATATATGTATGTAGTTGCATTTGCTCCATCAATGCAAACTTATTTAAGATCTGCCTATCACTCTTCTATATGCATGTATGTACATGTATATGTGTGTATCAACATACAAACAGAGAGGGAGGAAAGAAAGGAGGGGAAGAATGAGAATGAACAAAAGTATGAATTTATAACCAGAAACTTAATGAAACAAAAAATTCTTTGGTCTCCCAGCAATCTGTGTGTCTTTGGAAAAACTATTAACTGCATATGGAACTAACCTCAGCTGAGCCCTATTAGCTGCATAGTCTGTCCTTAATCTCAGAGTTTTTGTCTAGACCAGACGTTTACATTTGATTCCCATTTGCAAATCCAAGCCGTTGCCAGAGAATCCAACGCGTTTGTTGTAAAGTCCACTGTACACTTCAAAGGCAATAGCAGATTGTGAGCATTATTGCAAGAAATAGACATGTTGAGATCCTTCGGCTTTGTGCCTCTACTTGCTGGCTGTGTTAAAAAAAAATGGTACTAAAGGAACTAAAGACACCTGAGCATATGTATTTCAGTGAAGCTTCTTTAGCCATTGCTTCTCTGGGAGTTCAGAATAGCATGCTTTAAAAATCCTTCAACAGTTAAGTCCTACCAAGAAATTGGCCCCCTCGAGTAATAAATTACTTTGATATGCAGCAAAACACACCATCAGCCTGGCTGTCAACTTTGGCAACCCCCTGAAAAGGGGCGGGCCTCCTCTCTGAACTCTGAATGGAAACATTATTTTTCCTCCACCAGAAGCCATCATCACTCTTTCTCCAGAAGGAAGGTCACACCATCTTTCACAAAAGATTTGCCTGCTTGTAATTACTGCCTGCAGCGTTCAGACAAACGCAATCTTTTAAAATGCTAACTGTGTTAGACTTATGCCCAAGGGATCTCTAGGTACAAATGTAACGTGGCCTCACCAGTTTGTCTTAGCTGAGACCTTACGGTGCTGATTGAAAACAGCTGAACTAAATCAACAGTTACCTTGAGCCAGGGGCCTTTGGAGAGCAATTAGAGTCAAGGCTTGGGTTTTGAACCCAATGTGCTCTGTCAGTCCCAATGATTTGTGTTTGTTGTACTCAGACTCATTTCCTGCATGAAATATGAGGCTGTAGAAGGAGGAAAAAATTCCCAAGATTAAAAAATATTTGACCTCAGTGCATTTGTGAGCAGAGAAGTACACATGTCTAAATGACCATTTGGGTTTGTAGTACAAAGTTCTATTGATGTTGGCAGCCCGAGCTTCCCAGTCTCAAAGCCACATGAATGGTTTCAAGTTTCAGCCAAAAAAATGTTTTCCACATGCCTCAGTGTGGGCCAATTTACACAGTAGATTTCGTGGCCAAGTGCTTCATAAAAGGCAGCCTTCTCTGGGATCGGGGAAAACCACAACAGACACATTGCTAATGCAATCTAATTATCTGCTTGAATATTTTTCCAGATGCATCCAATGCCTAAAAATACTTCAATAAAAAAGGTATTATTTCACTCCCTCGATTGAAACAGTGGCATAAAGAACCTGTTTGTCTAGAGGGAAAGTTATGACATTGTATTTTGAGGACTCCATTTAAATCAGCCAAACAAAACAGTACCCAGAGGGTGGGCTCCGCTTTTCTGTTTGAATGAGTCTTCCCAAACAAAGCCTTTACGTAGGGGATCATTCATTCCTTTATATAAAAAGGTGACCCTCTCACTGCTAAGTTAATTCCCCTCATTTGTGGTTTCCTAATTTGATTGAGGTTGGTTAGGGTAATTCATGAAGGAAACCATCTCAGACTCTTTGCACTCAGCTCACAATACACCTCATACACAAGGGACAGCTGGCCATTTCCTTCCTGTCAGGGGAGAACGATCTTTTTGACTAATAATTTGAGGTTTTTTGGTTTTTTTTTTTTTTTGGCCCCATAGAAAAGCTGGCTGTTCTTAAGGTCTTCATGCTTCCCTTTTGTTTTCCTTTGGCAGAATTTGTTTTTATATAGCAAGTCCCATACTTCAGGCCGGTTTCCTCTAGGTCATTTGCAGCTCAGCGAGTCCAGCAGATACATGGTATTATGCCAGGCTATTGTTCAAGCTGTTGGCAGCAGGGCTGGTTCCTAACAGGTCCAATTGCCTGGGAGAAAAGTGTGTTTGCTTGGAATTGGCTGAACTAAATAAAGAGGTCAGTTTTACCCATTTTTGCATATATGTATATGTCCACATACATATATAATTTTTATTATCTTTAAGTGGTTGTACAAAGAGGTTTCCACTCAACACGTCAGTTTATAAATACAACACATCTTGATCCATGTCACCCCTTCGATCCTCCCCCATTTCTCCCAATCCAGACTGATGGGAGTCTACTTTGTTCTTATGACTCAACATTGCTTCCATGGTTTGGCCCACTAATGGCCCTTTCTCCAGGGGATTTTCCCAAACTTCTCCAACCTGGTCTGCAGCCCAGAATCTTTATCTAAATATGAAAGCCCAGCCCCCCACCCTCTCAGGTGATAGGTACCTGAGAGAGGTGACAGTTGACTTGCTCAAACAACAGGCTCTTAGAGCCAGACCTGCACCAAACTCTATGATCCTGCTGCCTAGCCATGACCCTACTTAAGTCCCTCCACCCCTGCTGCCATTATACCCATGCTTTCTGTCTCTGAGCTCTCCACAAGTACCATGGTGTCGTCCCTCCTCAACTTTCCATTAAAGTTGATCTGGTCTGTTGAGGTTATTTTCTACTCTTTCGTTATTCTAATACACTCGTGACTTAGTTTCCTAACACATCCTACCAACCTGTGTATTTACATGGCCTTGAATAAGGATCTTAGAATGGATTGTGCAATACCTAATAAAGTACTAAGGTCAGACAGCACACATCCAACACACACACACACACACTCATGCAATATACTTTTCCAAATGACTGAGTGTAAGTTTCTTCTCTTTGTCACATCCCTCCCCCTGCCCCTGGCAATTGTCCTAGCAGGAAGGAAGGCTTGGGACCAGAAGAGCTCATCTGTGTTACACCTTTCAGGAAGTAACAACTCAGAGGCAATGCATTGCTCCTTGACTTTGTCTCATCTGTTCTCAACCACGAAACCACTTCAACAGCTTGCTTAATTCTCACTCAGCAATACTAGAGTGAGTGGAGATTTCTAACAGGGAAGTAGTTATAAAGTTTGTGGTCTAAAGAAAAAGAAAGCTGGTGCCAAGGATTTAAAGCAAGCTAAGGATGAGCAAGCATTGTCCCGGCTGGTTCATTCCAGTCTCCTTAATTGAGCTATTGTCCTGCAATGTGAGTTTTCACTGATTGATTTGACTTTATTGTGTCTTGGGAGATCTTGAAACTCTATCCTTACTCACTCCACAGTTGTTTGGTTCCTCCAGCTGGGATATAGTTTCAAACTATGTTCATAGTTCCCTAAAAGATGTCCTTAGGGAATGAGGTCACTTGGGTTTTTCAATTAGAAAAAACAAACAGTTTCATTCCTTTGGTAATGCTTTTCCCATTATATGACCCCTCCTGATAGCAATGTGTGATTATTCCATTTCTTCAGACATCAGGATGTTCTCAGGAAAATGAGGACAGATTGGAGATGCCACGAAGTGCTAGTCACTTTGGCAACTAGGAGATGTGTTACTTAAAAAGTGACTTGTGTTTCAAATGTGCACGTATAAGTCAGTTGTTTGGGATTTAGTTTGTGCTTTCTTGGAGAGGGCTGTAATAAATGGTTCTCACAGAGCATTTTGTTTGTCTTGCTTTCTTTCTACTAGAAATCAAGCCCAAGGCCTTATTCATGCTATGTAACTCTCACAAAGCCTTTCAAACTCATGGCAAACCCCCTAATGTACTTCAAGTACTGTACCAGGGTAGAAACCTCATCTTTGTGTTTTAAGATGAAAACCTGTCTCCCATTTACATGGGAGTCTGGGAATATGGGATTCACAAATGGAGTTCATTTTTACATTGGCATTCTCTTTCTGAAGCACATCTATCATGTTTCATTTGCTTTCTCTCATAGTTATTGTTTCATGCCTCTCTAAACTTTCTTATTGTGAAGCTCTTTCCTTCCTTGTCATCTCAATGTAGAATCAATTCTGGACAGCTCTTCACTCACCTTAACCAACGTACCTGGGTGTCCGGTTTGCACATGGTCATACATGTCTGTAATCTTGTCTACATTGGAAATTCTAGGTAGGAGGACCTCAGTCCAAGGCTGGCCTCAGGGAAAATTATACAATCCTTTCTGAAAAATAACTACAAGCAAAAATTTGTCCCAGGGTCATGGTTGAAGTGGTAAAGTACTTGCCTAACAAATACAAAGCCCTAAATTCAAACTTCATACCACCAACAAAGGTTATACATATGGGTGGCATCAGAAGAATGTCCAGTGGTGGAGGAAATTTACACTGAGGTATATATAATCTCTTAATGATTGCAAGCTATTTGGATTTAAAGTGGCATATAATTAACAACAAAAATCCTTAATATGTTTCTTTGGGGGCAAGGCAGAAACACTGGGGAAAAAAAAGTTCAGAAATATCAAGATTTGGTATCTAGGTCTTGACTCAGACTTGCCCTGCTTGTTGATTTTTTTTTGCTCTAAAATTAAGTGTTCTATCCAGGCACCACTGGCTCACACCTGGAATCCTAGTTACTCAGGAGGCTGAGATTTGAGGATCACAGTTCCAAGCCAGCCAGGGAAAGGAAAGTCCGTGAGATTGTTGTCTCCAATTAAACACTCCTTCCCCCCAGAAAACAAAAAGCCAGAAGTAGAGCTGTGGCTCAGATGGTAGAGTTGTAGTCTGGAGTGAAACATCAAAGGGTCAGCACCCAGGCCTGAGTTCAAGCCCCAGTACCAACACCAATAAAAAGCAAGAGTATCACTGTTGCATTGGTTTACCACAGTACTCACAAGACAATATGTTGGAAATGAACTTTACAACTGTGAGGGCGGTTGGAGGTAAGGGAAAGACAGAGTAAAACAAGGGAGGGAGTAACAATGATTGACAAGAAATGTACTCATTACCTTATATATGTAACTGTAAATCCTCTGTACATCACCTTGATGATAAAATTAAATTTAAAAAAGAATGAACAAAAAGTAAGTGTTCTGATTTTTCATGTCGGATTCTCCCCCTAAAAGCTCTTCATTATAAATCCTCATTGTACAGTGAGGGTCCTAGACTTTCACCATCTGTGGATCTTTAAATGAAGCTGTCTCCTTCATTAACTTCCTTTGTCTAACAGTGTTAATACAGCAATGACTATAAACCCAAGCCTGGCTAAGGCATAGAGTAAGTCCAAGACACCATCTAAGTCTTAGGAAATGATGTCTATAATCTTCATAATTGTTTCAAGTAAATAGAAGCATGCACTTAAAAAAAGAATTTCTCCACTAGGTAAGCTAAGAAATGACACACTTGGAGCTGAATTGCTAGATGTTAAGTCCTTCGTGGGTCCTAAATTTAACTTTTGTTTTTTGGTTTTTTTTTGGCCAGTCTTGGGCCTTGGACTCAGGGCCTGAGCACTGTCCCTGGCTTCTTCCCGCTCAAGGCTAGCACTCTGCCACTTGAGCCACAGAGCCGCTTCTGGCCGTTTTCTGTATATGTGGTGGTGGGGAATCGAACCTAGGGCCTCGTGTATCCGAGGCAGGCACTCTTGCCACTAGGCTATATCCCCAGCCCTTAACTTTTGTTTTGTTTTGTTTTGGGAAATCTGGATTTGCCTTGTGAGACCATGTGATAAAGAGAGAGTAGTGTTTCTACAAATGTAATCCAAAAAGTCACCTCTATTCTCTGGTAATTTTTCTAAATATGACCTGGAAATACTGGAGAAAAGGGAAATGTTGGTCACCCCTTGTGCAATCTTTTGAATTTCAGATAATAATAATAATAATGTTCACATATAAATGTAATCTGGAATGTAATTCTCACTGAGGTTCCCTGTGTTCTTAATGACTAGCACATATTAAAAGGGGAGTGTCCTTAATTCTGAGGATGCTACTAACCAGATCTTAGGTCTCAGCTTGAATTCACTTAATTGAATACAGGGTATTTAGCTTAGTTTAACTTAGTTAGCTTGCTTTTTTTGTGTGTTTGCCTTTTTCATTTGGTATTATTGGGTTTGTCAATTGATTTTTTAATTATATTTAATGTGCTATACAAAGGGACATCATTTTAGCATATGAGTTTATGATAGTCAATTTTTAAACTTATCAAAGGAGCTAATCATGCAAAAGTGGTTTATGAAAACATAAAAGATAGTTATCAAAGTACTGACAAAAACATACCATTATCATAATCATCATTAGTGCCCAACTTTCAGAGAGAATACAAAATGTGATTATGTATGTGCTGAGAGAAGGGGAAGAAATCTCAAAGCAACTGGCTTAACAAAGGGAAAATGGCCTGACACTAGTGGTTCATACCTCTAATCCTAGCTTCTTAGGAAGCTGAGACCTGAAGCCGGCTGAGACAGAAAAGTCCATGAGACATTTATATGCAGGTAACCAGCATACCATACAGTCAGAAGTAGACTGTGGTTCTAATGGCAGAGTACTAGCCTTGAGTGAAAATGATAAGGGATAGCAACCAGGCCCTGATTTCAAGCCCTGAGTTCAATTGGTGCTCGCGCGCGTGCACACACACACACACACACACACACACACTGCATGTACCTACACACATGCACACAATCCACACACCCTAAATAAAGTAAAATAAAATGGGAAAATGAGATGAGATACCCCAGAATAAATAAAGTAAAATGTTTAATGAGACTGGCAATCATTTTGACCTTGGTATGTCATCAATTACCTTTTATAAAACTTAGGGGCATGAAACCACCCACAGCCTTGCATGTACTAGATATACTTCTCACATTAAAAAAGTTTTTTTCCCCTATAGAAATATTTTCCAGTATTAAATTGCTGGATTTTATTGCAAAAGAATGTGGGGCTATGAAAACCGCAGTGATATATTTAAATTTAAATGTTCACTTCTTTATAACAAAAACAAGTAGAGGTATAAGTCATACTTTCTCTAAGTCACTAGTAAAACTAGTTTCAAAGTTACTAACAAATAATGAACTCAAAATGAAAGCATAGAAAACCTTGGCAAAAGTTCCCTATCATACAACATTCATATATCATGGAACATATAACGGATGGCATGTAATATGTGTGACATTTTGTTTTGCACTTTGCAAAACCCGCTGGTTCATAAGATGTAAATCACAATCTTGGTTACTATATAGAATGTGCATTGAGAGAGGAGCTTAATGATATTTCTCCTGGTCATCACTCAGAATCCATGTTAATAGATACCCTCTGTCATTGATATTTTTTTCTGATACATGACACAGATTAGGAAGAGAATATTGAGACTGCCCCCAACAGGGCACCAGGACTGTGCCCAGAGAGGGAAAACACTGCCACATCATGAAAGACCTCATGAGAGAACTGCCAACGTACCTACTTCCTGCTCTTAACAGAAAATCACTGGTGAGGAACAATAGGCCCCTTCATCTCAATTCTGCAGTGTTGAAGAAAATAGAGAATGTATGGATATAATCAGAGGGTGGTATGAATCTTTTTAGCATATTCTGGAAAATGAAATTCTTCTTTACTACACAGAAGCATGCTGGCTTCCCAAATGGAAATCTTTCTAACTTTACAAGTGGTGAAATGTAACACAGATAGAGGAAAAGATCCATAAATATGCAATATGATGAAACTTCAGAAGGTAACCAACCTCTCCACCACCACCTAGGTGAAGAAATAGAATCTTGCTTAACTGTAAGACTGTAGACACCTGCCTGAGTGTCCCCTCTCAGCCGTGTTTCTATTAAGGTAACAGCATCCACATATATGTGGTAATGTCTTCCTTAATGGTCTTTGCATTTTTACTGTCATTGTACACAACCCTAAAGGAAATGACAAATACGGACTGGTTTTAAGCTTTATGCAAATGTATATGCACATATATGCATGTATGAATATATGTATATGTGAATTCAGAGATACATATGTACACATAAATATACATATATGTATACAAATATATATATATATAGTCACACACCACACCTTTAGTTGCATATTTGATTAGGTTGTCATGTATAGCTCCAGTTAGTTTACTTTTACTATGTTGCAAAATTCCATTATATCAACCACAACAATTTGTGTATTCATGTGTATTCATCCTCAGACTCACTTCCTGATATACACTAAATTTTTTGATTATTGAAAACATTGCTATCATGAGTTCCTGCGTGCTTTTCAGTATCAATATGACTGTATTTATCTAGATATACTTCCAGGAATGCAGTTGTCTGGTATTGTTTGATTATAAAATAGTTTCTCCACAGGTATATTTGAGTAAGAATACTTTTTGCTAAAGTGAATAAAAGTCAGTAAGTAGAATGTGAGGCTGGGGATATGGCCTAGTGGCAAAGAGTGCCTGCCTCATATACATGAGGCCCTGGGTTTGATTCCCCAGCACCACATATACAGAAAATGGCCAGAAGTGGCGCTGTGGCTCAAGTGGCAGAGTGCTAGCCTTGAGCAAAAAGAATCCAGGGACAGTGCTCAGGCCCAGAGTCCAAGCCCCAGGACTCGCCAAAAAAAAAAAAAAAAAAAAAGTAGAATGTGAGGGTCATAACATAGTTCAATATTGTGGTTGTTGTCACTTGTATGGCTTGAACTCAGGGCTTGGGCACTGTCCCTGTGCCTCTTTGTGCTCAAGGCTAATGTTCTACCACTTGAGCCACAGCACCATTTTTGTTTTTTGAGTGGTTCACTGGAGATAAGAGTCTCACAGGGACTCCTCTGCTGCGGCTGGCTTCAAACTGTGATTCTCAGATCTCAGCCTTCTAAGTATTTAGGATTACAAGCATGAGCCACTAGCACCTGGCTTTATTTGTAATTTTTTTAAGGAGCCTTCATACTAACTTCCCCACAGGTCTGCACTGGTTCACATTCCCAGCAGCAGTATATGAGGACTCTGCCCACCCTCAAGCCTTATCAGTATTTGTTTTGTTTTGTTATAATTACAAATCTGATTAAGATGAGATGGAATCTCATTTGTGGAGCCTAAAAGTTAAATAGATAGATAGATAGATGTTAGATAGATAGATAGATAGATAGATAGATAGATAGATAGATAGATAGATAGATAGATAGAGAGAGAGACAGAGACTGGCAGGAGCACAAGGAAGATGGGAGAAGGGGAAAGAGTGATGAAAGATAAGTGATCTTGAAATGCAATGGCTGTACATGTAGAAGGCATAAAGAAACTCAGTGAAAGCTGTAGAACAAGAGGGAGATGGAGGAACGGGAAGAGAGTATTAGAGGGCATGAATCTAATGGAATAATAATATATGCATGTGTGAAATAATCGAAACCTCTTGTACAATAAATACACACTAAAAACATTTTTAAATGAATGACAAGAAAGTAAAACAAAGTTTGTTGGAAGTTGGGTAACCAGAAGGACAAGCAAGGTCTAATGAAGAGATTAAATGAGAGACCATGAATATTGTTAAGGTACTTTATATAATGTATTAAAATAGAATAGTGAAACCTGTTGAAATTGTTTTAGAAAAGGAAAGCAAGGGAATGATGGAGGTAGATGGAGTGGGTGAGATGAATCCAAATACATCATATACTTGTATGACATTATCACAATGAATCCTTCATTTACAACTAATACTGTTAATAAAATGAATGGACTCCTTTGTATATTGTTGGTGGATTGCAAATTGATACAGCCTGATGAACCAATTTAAAGTAATTCCAGAGCTTCATCAGAATTTCTTGCTCTATATCCTCCCTAGCCCTTCATATTGTCAGACTGCAAATGATCCAGGATCATCCATCATCAATGTAGAAGGACATTTTCATAGTTTTAATTTTCATTTAAAAGTAGAAGGCTGGGAATGTGGTTTAGTGGTAGAGTGCTTGCCTACCATGCATGAAGGCCTGGGTTTGATTCCTCAGTACCACATAAACAGAAAAAGCCAAAAGTAGTGCTGTGGTTCAAGTGGTATAGAGTGATAGCCTTGAGCAAAAGAAGCTCAGAGAGAGTGTCTAGACCCTGAATTCAAGCCCCAGGACTGGCAAAAAAAAGTGGAAATTGTTTACATTAATACTTTAATGATATATAAAATTTGAAAACACTTTATTTTATTGATCATATCATTAAAATACTTTTTCTAGTATTTGAATTTGTTTATTGAGGTAATAGGAACAGTGATTTATTCCTAATAATTGCTAAAAACTATTACTTCAAGGTTGAAATATCATTTATTTTAATGTTGATTGTAACACTATATATGTATGTATGTATATATATATAAAACACTAGATGTGTATGTGTGTGTGTGTGTGTGTGTGTGTGTATACATATATGTTTGTCAATCGTGCAGCTTGAACTCTGTGCCTGGATGCTGTTCCTGAGCTCTTTCCTGAGCTCTTCAGCTCAAGTCTAGCGCTCTACCACTTGAGCCACAGCACCACTTCCAGTTTTCTGGGTTAATTGAAGATAAGTGTCTCATGGACTTTCCTGTCCCAGCTGGCTTTGAACTGTGATCCTCAGAACTCAGCCCCCTGAGTAGATAGAATAACAGATGTGAGACACCTGTGTCCAGCCACAATAATATTTATTATACAACTATTCTATGCTTTATTATTCTTGACAAAAACAGATCTCACAACTCTGATTTCCTCATATTTTGTCTAAATGAGATAATATGAAGATATATTTTAAAGACCATTCTGGTATTAGACTAACAGTTTCACAAGAAAAACTTTGAAATTTGAATGCAATGCAAAAAGCATCAGCAAAAACAAAGCAATAAAATACTCTTTTTGAAGGCACTGGAGACCAACTTTAACAACTAGAACATAAAAGATAAGATTCTAGACAGAAGAAACTATACAAAAAGAAGGTACAAGCCAGGTGCCAGTGGCTCACACCTGTAATAGTAGCTACTTAGGAGGCTGAGATCTTAGGATCATGGTTCGAAGCCAGCCAGGGCAGGAGAGTCCATGAGGCGCTTATAGCCAATTAAAAAAAAAAAAACAACTACTTGTGACACTTGGCTGGCTCAAGTGGTAGAGGGCTAGCCTTGAACATAAAGAGTCTCAGGGACAGTGCCAAGGCACTGAGTTCAAGCCCTAGGACTGGGAAAACAAAAACAAGGAAGAAGAAGGCACAATGCAATCCCTCACCATACCCTGCAAAGAATTTTGTGACTACAAATAATTAGTATTTGAACAAGATTACAAGAAAATAAAATTTAATCAACTACTAAGAAGTTAAACAGAGCTTATGGCAGCATTAGAAACTGCTAAACATTACAAAAGTGCTCTAGGGTTTTAGTGGAGAACCTGTAAGTCTAATTCCTGGGAGGAATTACAGACCAGAAACAGACTAAATTCTGTTGGACTACAAGACATACCTGTAATATGTTAATAAAAATACTCACAGATCATAGACATCTTGGAGATGACACAGATGATAGAAGATATAGAGACAAAGATGACCATGACAGAGATAGAGATGATAGAGGAGACAAAATCCTTCTGGAGAATATAACATTGCATTATTTTTAGCATCCATTCAAAATTTTCTAAGTATTCCAGGAAAAATAACCAAAATTTTAAAAATCTAGAGAAAATAGAGTGTAAGTATTGCAGCATTTGGTGCTGTCACATATTAAATGTAAATTCAAATGTATTGCAAGTGTAATAATAAAAGAGAGAAAGGCATATGATTTCACAAGTAGTTAAGCAACTGTAAAAACAATGAAATAGAAAACTATATAGCTAATGTATTTAACAGCAGATTTGATGACTGTAAATACTATTAATAAGTGAAAAGACAAACAATATCTAGAAGATAAGGGCAGAGCCTGTCCTTAAGAAGTGTAAGAAATATAAAGGACACAGTGAAAATATTGAACTAACATGTAATTGGCATCCAAAAAGAGACATGAAATAAAAAGAAAGATGATTCTTTAAAGACATCAGGACCTAAAATTATCCAAAATTGTTGAAAGACCCATTGATTCAAAATTATATTTGAATCAGAACCAGGAAAAAAAATCAAAGAACATTCTACCTAGACATATAACAGGGAGAATCAAAAATAAATAATTAATCCCCAAACTATACATAATTTAGAAAAGACACATTACCTTCATAGAAACAACATTAAAGTGATAATTGATCTTTCAATGGTATAAATTATTTCTTAAATATTTGTAATAATTTACCAAAAGATCTACACGTAGTAGACTTAAAACTAATTCAATCTACATATGAACATTTATCTTTTAAGTTTGATAATTATTTTTTAAAGAAATGTTCTTATTTATCTAAATTTTAAAATTACTGGCATAATATATAAAATCATGTATCATTTATTTTTAATGCATGCTTAGCAGAAATGATATCTTTTACTTGGTAAATTTTAAACTTCTATTTCTTGCTGTGTAGATTTCAAATTGCTGTCTATTTTACAGCATCTTCACATAGTGGCTTGCATTTTCAGGCTTAATCCTTTTATAATATGTGGATTTCATGATACAAATTCCCTCTAAGAACTTCAGTAGTTTATTTTGTAAGGCCAGAATGACCAGAAGCTGTTATAAGACTGTTTGCATTATAATGATTATTAAAATATATACCCCCTTTCTAAATAAAAATTTAGTAACTTTAGCCTACTAATACAAAAAAGGGAGTAATAAATTATGTCCAGGAGGCTTTTATTGCAGCAACAAAAATTTGTAACAACCTAAAAAGAAATGCTATTCAATAACAAAAATCCAATATGAAAGACTTTTAAGGACAACCCTTCAAAATAAAAACAGTACCTATCAACAAAACTACCATAGATAGATAAAATTTAATGACAAAGTAACTACACTTTCTGAGACTTGAAATGATAATAGTATGTCCTTCTCTAAGCTCTTCTATTCAATATAACACGGAAGCTTCTCTCAAATACAATAAGTAAATGAATGTAAGAAGCAGGAATGAAGGAGTAGAGATGTGGCTCAGTTCGTAGAGTACTAGCCAATGAGCAAAAGTGGTAGATTCCAAGTTTGTATCCTAGTCGGACCCTAAAAAGAAAAAGAAGAAGAAAAAGGATGATGATTATGAGGAGGAGGAGGTGAAAGAGGAGGAGAGGCATGTAGAACAATTTTGCTGTAATTTGTACATAAAATGTACCCAAAGAAAATTATCAAAAGAACCTACAGATAACACACTCAAATTAGTAAGTAATTTTAATAAAATAACAAGGTACAAGATAAATATCTACAAATTTATATCTCATACATTAATAACAAAAAAGTAATCTTAAAATAAAAAATAATTTAGTCATGTACCTTATTATTTTACAAAAATGTAAAGAAACTTAAAAAGAATAAAAACTGCTGGAAATGCTAAAATGTATGTCATGGAGAAATTTAAGAATAGGAAATAAATATTATGTATACCATGTTCATGGATTAGAAGACTCAAATGAAGAACATTAATTCTATAGATTTAATAACCATGGCTAGCATTTAAACAATAGCAGTGGAAGGGGTGTGGAAACTGACATACTCATTTTCAAACACTTTTTAAAAAATTATCTTCAAGTAGTTGTACAAAAGAGTTTCCATAAGGGGGTAAGCAGTTTACAAATACAATGTGTCTGGATGAATGTCAGCCCTTTCAATATTCTTACATACCAACTCCTTCCTTCACTCTTCTTAATTTTATAGAATATACATTGGATCCTTGGCTGATTTCTCCTCTTCATTTGTCCATCCTTTTCCTCTTGAGTGAAAACAAAATGTTAGTCCTTACATTACTAAATACGAAGGCATGCTATAAGTTTATAGTATTTAAAACATTGGTATTGGAACAGAAAAATTAACAAATGGACAAAACAAAGTAATCAGAGGAAAAATCATAAATGTATAGGCTCTCAACTCATCACTACAGTACAATGCATGCAAAAGACAGGAATTTTTGCCAATGGTGCAGGATCACTGATGATCCATAAAGATTTTTTTTTTAAGTATTTCATCTCATGCTTCATACTATACAAAGAACTTCCCCAGTGGATTAAAGCTTAAGTGCTAAGCATGAAATAATGAAGACTCAAAAGAAGCTGGGCATGGTATTATGTACCTGTAATCCCTGCACTCAGGAGGATAAGGCAGTGGGATTCAACATTCAAGCAAGTCCAAGGTCAACCTGGGATACAGAGGGAGTTCAAGGCCAGCCTAGGATACAGAGAGAGTTCAAGGCCAGCCTGGGATACACAGGGAGTTCAAAGCCAGCCTGAGCTGCATAGTGAGACACTGTCTCAGGACAACAAAAAAAAAGTTTTCACCATCTTGGGCTATGCAAGAATATTCTTTACAAAGGCACAGGAAACGCTATCATTAACAGGAATGATAAATTCCTCATCTGTGCAGAAATCTTTTACATTAGTAGATACCAGGAAAAGCAAAAATACAAGGTACAAAACTAAGAGTATCCTCCAAATTAGTAAGAAAACACTGGAAACCTGTTTTTAAAAGACAAGAGAAGGAAAGTCTGTGAGACGTATCTCCAACTAACCACGAGAAAACCAGAAGTAGTGCTGCTGCTCAAAGTGGCAGATTGCTAGCCTTGAGCAAAAGAGCTCAGGGATAGAGCCCAGGCACTGAGATCAAGCCCCACAACTGACAAAAAAAAAAAGTAAGTAAAGTGAAAGAAGTCCTAAGAGTAGATGATAAAGTATGATTAGGAGGGTTTAGGAGAAAGGCTACTGGATGTTGACAAACTTGATGTGGATAGAAATTAACACATTTTCATATTAGTAAACTTTATTGAGCTGTTGGTACAAGATTTGAGTATCTCATAATATGCATACTATACCTTGGCACTGAAATAAACAAAGGAATGAACAAACCTTTTTAGCCAATAACAAATGTCAAGATTTCTTATTATCTTTTTCCATCTCCTGCTTCATGGCAGTTGAGTATAGTGATATTAAAATTATGTATCTTATATTAAGAATTTCCATGATGTTTCTGTAAAAAAAAAAAAAAAGATAAGTAATGTAGATCAAAGAACACAGCGTGGCAAATGGAATGCACTTGATGCATTCCCCAAAGACCCATCAGTGGGAGTGGTGGTGTATCTTGGTGGCAGAGTACTTGTTTAGTTACAGGCCCTGGAATGGATTCCCAGCACCACCAACACAAAGTTGGGGAAGGGGTGGGAGACAATGGTATCTGATTCTCAGAGAAAAGGAACCTACAGAGTAGGATATCTCTCACATTCTGTTACAAACTCTCTAGGGCCAGTGATACTAAATTATTTACTTCTGCATACTTATGTTAGTGAAAGTTATAGTAATCCAACATAATGTACATTGAGGATTTAATCTGTGCATGTATGACCATAATTATGACTCTGTGAAGTTGCTACAGTTTTGTCCCATTTCTTTTTTTCTTTTTTCTTTTTTTGGCCAGTCCTGGGCCTTGAACTCAGGGCCTGAGCACTGTCTCTGGCTTCTTTTTGCTCAAGGCTAGCACTCTGCCACTTGAGCCACAGTGCCACTTCGTTTTCTGTATATGTGGTGCTGGGGAATCGAGCCCAGGGCCTCATGTATACAAGGCAAGCACTCTTGCCACTAGGCCATATCCCCAGCCAGTTTTGTCCCATTTCAAAGGAGGTAAAATTGAACTTCATAGAAGTGATCTCACATGACAAGTCATTTGGTTTACAAGTGGCGCTTAGAGGCAAACCCAAATCAAAGTGTCTGTTAAGACTTTTCATGATCATAATGTTAGACTTCCAGGAAAGCAATTGGAAACATGAGTTGGAGGCCTTCTGTGTATGTCTATTGAAAAAAATTCACTTATTAAGTTTAAACTCTGAAATTCCTCCTCACTAGACAATGAGATCCTTGAGGAATAGATCATATTTTATTCATCTACAGGTCTCCATTGTCTATTACAGTCCCTGGCTTGAAACAAATGTTGTTTTAGTAAGGATCTGTTTAATGAGATGACCTGCATTTCCATAATTGCAAGGTTACCATAGAATATATCCATTCCCTTACATTTGTTTACAGCTGGCAGAAATTTTCTCTCCCAGGAAAATCTTCACAAAGAAAAAACAGATACATCAAAGAATTCTGATTCCAATTGCGTACTAGTTGGTGCTCATTAGGTCATAAATGAACAACTACATCATGTAAACTACAAAGAGAGATCCCAGCGATTGCTTGAGAAGAATTCTTGCAACCTAAAATATTTTTTATAGTCTCTGGAGTAGGTGTTTGGTACAACATTCTCCCATCTTTTACATTTTCCACTGTCACAGTGGAGTAATCACTTTTTAATACATTGTTTTCCTTTTTGCTTATTTACTTATTTTTTGATGCATTGTATTTGTGTTTCCTGGACACTTTCTCTGTGCTGAAGATAAGCTGTCAACAAACATAGCCCCAAGATCCTTTGGAAGGGAAGAATTATCAAGGTTCCCCTCCTACCAAGAGTTCTGCCAATAGACACATACTCTAAATGGTTCATTTTTCCACCAACACTTAGTCCTTGGAGAGGCACCAGTTTTCCTCATTTTGGAGGTGAACAGAATCTACAGAGATTTCTAGATGAGGAATTCAACACAGCATCCCAGGAATACTTGACTCTTTGTTTTGGCAAACGATCATTACTCGAGGTAGTAACAGCTGCACAATTATTTATGGGAGTGGCATCGGGTCTGGTGACTGCTTTTATTTTTATTTTTTTTCTTTCTGGAAACTTGTTTCCTTGGAGTCACTTTGGATGATGATGGATTTATTTTCTTTTATATGTTTGTCTGAAAGACTTTTTTCCATTAAAATTATTTATTATTTATTTATTGTCAAAGTGATGTACAGAGGTGTTACAGTTTCATACATAAGGCAGTGGGTACATTTCTTGTATAACTTCAGCAATCCTTTCTCAGCATTTGTGCAAGGAAAGAGTCATGGTTCTGATGAAAAAGTTTCAACCTGTGTCAGATACTATCTTTCTGCAAATTTTTTGATGTCATATATTCTGGAAAATCATTATGTAATATCTAGGATGACACTTAGAAAACTTTCAGTTGTCAATGTTCCCTCCTAGTGTCTGGCATGTTCATAAGCAAAATTAAAATGCTCTGGAATATTTAGATTATTCTCTCCCTTGCTGGTGTTATATATATGTATGTATGTATGTACATATGCTAAGCTACACAGCATGATATCTAATCTCTTAAAATTTTAAATGCACAACCCTGTATAGAGGCTCTTTGACTAGTGTTTGGGTTACATCTTGACCAAATGTACTATAAGTTGAAAATTAATGTCCAACATTACAGCTTAGTAGCACAATGCCTTGAAGAGTATGTCAATCTCTGTTTCTGTCCCTTTCTTACTCTCTCTTTTTCTCTCTCATGATTAAACACAGGTTTCATGCGTACTAGGAACATGTAGGTAACATCTCACTCTGTGTTGTGAACTAGGTCAAGTTTGCTTTGTGCACACTTTTGTTTTTCCTTTGAGTCTCTCAGAAACAATTAAGTTTTTTTTTCTGGTTACAAACCATGAAAAAGGTTCTAATTTAATTTTTAAAAGAACTCATAGGGATATAAGCATAGAGGAAAACATAAAGGTGTGATAAGAAACTCCCATTGCAAGGTTACAAAAGACCAATAAAAGCCTGAGAAATGAGGAAAGTTTGGTGAACTAGCAAGGAAAAATAGGTGGCAGGCAGGCTCAAAGTGCTCTATGTATCAGGAACTCATCCAGGGAATGGCTGATAACTGGGCATGTGGAAATTCCAATTCTTCATCAGGATTTGATTTCTGGGAAAGAAATCTGATTGGCCCAGGTTGAATCACATACCTCTGTCTGGCTAGAGGAAGGCAGAAAGCGTTGACAGATATATTGAACCAATTATCTTCTGCAACATCATTTGCCATGCCAGAACTCAGTGCTTTAAAATTACACTCATGTGTTTCATGTCTGCAGATAGGTTAGGGATCCGCTGATGCAGCTTGGCCCAAAGCTATGTCTCTGCTTAAAGATGTGGGTCAGACGGCAAAGGTTCATTTTAGGGACCCAGATGAAATGATAAAAGAGGAAACTCTTTAACACATACAAGAATTGAAGTCTTGGCTTGCACCAAAGCAATTAATACCCCACTGACCAAAGCAAGTCACAAGACCAAGCCCAAAGTTCACTGATGAGAAGGGAAAGAGCATTTTGTGCTATTGACAGCAGAATCAATCAGCAAAGAGAATAGCCTCAGAGATGCATGAAGAAAGGGGATTAACAATAAAATCGGGGTAATTGCCCCAAACCCAAAATGGTTCCCCCAAATAAGCTAGAATGTTTACTTTAGTAACAGAAAGGTTAACAAAAAAAAATAAAGAAATGAGACTAACCAGTTCCCAGTTTCTGAAGGGTTTGTTCTCACCCAGATCTTACAAACTGCATCATTTAGAAGTTCATCTAAGTGTGCTTTTACACAGCAATTAGCTTCCAGGAGCCAATGATATCAACTCTCTGGCAGGGATGTGAGAAGTGCCTTAATGTATAAACAGAATTCATCAGTTATATAATGGGTCTGCTTTTAGAAGGTGCCCTGAAAAGTGATTGTAATTCCAGTACATTAAGACAGAAAATTCACATGGTGGAGGAGCTCTGTCACTTATTGAACTAAGACCCCTGAGCCTCTGATAAATTACTCCCAAGAAATATGTCCAGCTCTTCTGACTCTCACTGCTGCCCAATTCAGCACTAGCCACTTCTGAGGTATTCTTCTAACAGAGAGTGGTGGTTGTTCCTACAGAATAAGTTATTTTGCCCTGGAAAATATTCATAAAACATGAAGAATATAATACTTAAATAGGTCAAAGGGTCTTCTAATACTGGTACCCATAACTATGTGGTGGTGATAACATCAAATTATATACTCAGGATTCCATTCCTGAGGATTCTACTGGAGCATGTCTGTGTTGAAGCCCTAATTTTGATTTTTTTTAAATTTTGAAACTTTGAAATGCTCTAAGCAATTGCAAGGTTTATCTGGAATCTACCTACACTAGAACTTTAAGAATGTAAAATGATGACATCCCAAGTGAACAATAATATTGCTTTCTTTCCAACGTGACAAGTGATTTGTATAGTCAGAACTAGAATGGTCAGCTTTGTGCTTCTATGACAAGACCAAGGGGAATCGACTTAGAGGACTTTCAGAGTTTTACATGGCAAGCTGGATATTCTATTACCATGACATTTTGCTAAGAATATTCTGCTAAAACTATCATGGCACTGGAATGCAACTGTTCACCTCATGGTGGACACAAAGCAGAAAGAGAGAGTTCACTTTTATAACAAAGTCCATCCACCTATGCACACTAAACAGTGAATCCACAGATAGATTAATCCATTGTGTATATATTAAATCAGAGCCTTCGTGACCGAACACCTCCCAAAGCTTCTGAATATTGCTGTACTAAAGACTAAGCCTTCAATATAGGAGCATTTTGAAGACATTCTAGATCCAAGCCCTAGACAACTACTGAACAGTCTCCCGGCCCATGGATTGTTTATTGTTCCTCTCTCCTCTCCCTTTTTCCATGTGAATACTCAGACACTATTTTGTTGATCTATTTTACTACAGTGAATGGGTATAATTCACTGCCCTACTTCCAAACATCTTAATTCCCTTCATTTATGCTTCCCTGAAACATAAATGGATTCAGGTATGTTTGCATGTTCTTACAGACCTTAATTGCTCACATCATGACTTAAGTCTTTGTGTGCTGCGAGATGGAGCAAAGGCCACTGAAAATAAAGCCTCTTGCCTGGCACTGGTGGCTCAGGTGTATAATCCTAGCTGTTCAGGAGGCTAAAATCTGAAAATTGTGGTTTGGAGACAGCTCAAGGCATAAAAGTCTGTGAGTCTCTGATCTCCAATTAACCACCAAAAAGCCAGAAGTAGAGCTATGGCTCATGTGGTAGATTGCTAGCCTTGAGCAAACAAGCCAAGCAAGAGGCCCTGAGTTCAAGCCTTAATACCAACATATAAAAAGAATAAATAGAGATTTAAAAAAAGGCATTGACTCCTTTTGACCCACAGGCAGAATGTTGTAAGTCAAACTCACTGTGATAACAGAGACAGCAACAAGCAGGTCCATGGAAAAAAACCTCCAGAGCAAAATTATCAACCTTTAATGGAATGTGAAACAAAAGCCAAAAAAAGAAAGTTGAAAACTAGAGGAATAAAAAAATAGAGGGGAGTGAGGAGCACAAGCTGAGAATGCAGAGGGCTTGAACTGGCCGGTGCAGCCTGTCGCTCAGCAGCTCATCACACCCAATTGGACAGGAGACAGGGGAGAGGCAGCCACCCAAAAGGAAGAAAGATGGTCTCCAGGAAGGGAAGATACACTGAAAATTAAACCCAGGAGAGGAAAAGGGTGTTTATGGTTTTCTGAAATGAGATTCAAGGCTGAAGTCATAGTTTGGCAGCCAAACCAAAGAAATTTGGTTTCCCTCGGAAAGATTTATGTCTTCTAGGGTTGAGAAATATGTCTGGCTGCCAGTATTTCATAAAGCGACAGAGAAAGAAATACTACCTACTTTTAGTGTTTGGCTTGGGATTTTTCACATTTGTTTGGCAAGATATTTTTCATTTTGATAGAGGGAGTAAGGACCATTCGAGTCACTTCCTAGGAAGATCTCAAAGCCTCTACTTAAATTAGCAACTGGTTCAAAATATATAGACTCTCTAAATGAAAATAAATTAACACGACCTGTAAAATTCATAACCTTTCTGTTCCAAAACCCTTTGCGATAACATTACCATCAAAGAGAAGTGAAAGAAACATAATGAACCCCTTTGAGAATTCCACCCGGTAATTGAAATGTCTAACTCATGTCTAACCCAGCCATTTGCTATTTGCATGACCTTGAGAAAATATCAACCCTGCAGTGCCAAGATTTTCTTATCTTTAGAGTTAATACAATAATTTACTTCGTGGTGTGTAGAGGATTAAGTAACTTGAGTTCTTAAAACAATGCTTGGCACTCTGTAAGGAGCATATTACACATTTGAAGTATCTGGGTATTATTACACATTTGGAATTTCTGAGATATCCCAATTTCAAATATTCTTTAGGAGTAGAGTCATATTATCATGGAAATCCCCTAAAGATACCAATTAATTACTATGTTAGGTTGACTTTCCCGCTTTGGAGGGCAGAAAATTCCCTTATTGGGGTATATGTCTTCAATTATGGCTCAGGAAATGTGTTCATGTGAGACAATGGGAAGAAAAAATGCCCTCCACTCTTCTTTATCTCCAAACCATGTCAGCCCCACTTTTGTATCTGCTTGGCATGATCACCAACTCTTCTTATAAATGCCCCATTTCATACATCTGTTTTCCCATATACTGGGCCAAGTTTCTGTGCCACAGTCATCTGTAAACATTGGCTTGAATACCCCTGCCAGCCTAGAGGACAATTTCTTTGCCCTTCTCTACCCTTTATCTTCTTTCCTTTCCCATGTCATCTTCCCCTTTTCTTTTCTGGTTTATGTTCCACGCTTCCTCTCCCTTCCCCACCCCCCCCCCCCACTTTTTTTTTTTTTTTTACTAACTTTCAAAAGTCTTTGGCTGTCTACTATCCTCACAAGAATGTGTTATTCCTTTCCCAGTTCCAAAATGTTAAGGTGTAATCAGGTAGTATCCAGACAGATGCCTTCACTGTGAAATGTTCTCCTAATGGCTGGGTGGTCCAGCTCTGGCTCTGCTACCTCTGCTATGCTCTATCTCTCAACTGCCCTCACTATATCCTAGACTACATGAACAAGTAACATAGCCAATGGATAGAATTTGACTAAAATGAAGGAAACCTAGGTTGTCCTACTTTCCCTCATATTCGCCATCTGAGTGGTCACGCATTTTAAGCCAGGTAGGCTCCTGAATCCATGTATGTCCACTTTGTCACTGGTATTTATTAGGCTCACCTGAAGCAGTCTAAACCTAGCAGTGTGTTTAACTTCTCTGGCTTGATACTTAATTAATATCACCCTCCCTGGCCCTTTAGGGATTCTCCTCATACCCAGTCTGAAGAGGTGATAGTCTCCACTTTAGGACCTGCAATTACTTTAGGACCTACTGAGTATTGCAAACCAATCCTTTCCCCCAAGTCTTAAATCCTGTTTCTTCCTTCTCCCCAAGTCTTTATGAAGATACCTTCAAATCACTTTTAATTCATTTTATATGACAAGTTGCTTTTCATTGCTTTTCTTGCACTGTTTTATTTTCCTACTTTCAATCTGCTCAGTTATCTTCTCTTATATGAAACCCCTGTGCATGACACAAATCTATTTCTGCATATTTTTATCCATTACTGTTTAGGTTCAGAGCCATTATTCCTCTCAGAATTTGAGTTTTTTTAGAAGAGACTTGGATATTCCGAAGTCTTAGAACAATGCCTAGAACATTTATTATATCTCTAAAGCATTCATTAAATTGAACTGTAAGCTCATGTTGCTCTTTTATGATCACAAGTATGTGGATAAATCTACACTAGTTGTGGCATTCTACCACTAGGATTCAAGTTCTGGCCAGCTATGGATTTGGGTTGTCAAATCATGAGTGTGTCTTTTGACCTGTAACCGAGCCAATTTTCTTGCATGACAACTCCTATTTACTGAATGTTCGTGATTTGCAAAAAAAAACTCTGTATATTTGCTCACTAACCTTTTCTCATTTTAATTCTTAAGACTATCCTGTGATGTATCTATTATGACTCCCATTTTACAAATAAGGAAGCTGAGGAGAGAAGTTTAGTAACTTAGGCAACTAAACTAATCTCATGATAAGAACACTTGTTCTATTTACACTATACTTTAACCCATTAAGGGTAAACTTTTAAAATCACAAAGCAAATAACATCATGCTCTTTGACATAAAGCCCATAAAGTGGTTTAAATTTACTTAGGGAAAAAATGAAGTTTAAATGTCTTCTTGTGAGCTGCAGGCATAGCACAAACAGTAGAACAATTTCCTAGCAAGCGCAAAACTTGTAAAAACACCACTACAGCCAAACCCAAAATAAACGTTCTCTCAAACCATATAAACCTACCATGATCTAGCCCCTAGTCATGTCCTTGATTTCATCATTACACAATATCTCCCCCATTTTTCAGAGTAGAGACATTGACTGATTTTCTTCTTAAATCATGAAAATCTTTTCCTATTAAGTTTGCTGTTTCTACTGGAAAAAACAAAAATCCTATTCCACCAGATCTTCACAGGTACCACTGCTTCTCTTCTTCCAAGTCTTAACCTGATATTACTTGCTTAGACCTGTTTTCTGAAACCCAAACATGTTTTGCCAGGCTTCACTTCTTCCCCTTTTATGACTTTATCTCATTTGCTTAAAAGCAAGCACTTCTCACAACCTAAAATTATTTACTCCTTTGTGACCTGTTTCTTTCATATCCAGATTGTAGAATCTCAGTTTCAAATGTATTAGCTGAAGAATTGGTTTATCCAAATCAACTCAGCTAACTTAAGATTTGAACCCAGGACTGACTGACTGTAAAGTCAGCCTCAGCCATAAAATTATTGAGAAGGAAACAGTAGACTAATATGGAGACAGATTTTGTAAAGGCCAAGTTATGGTGATATGAAGTGGAAGAATTTGATTCTCTGCCCTATGTGTCTGCTGGATGCCACAGGCATCTGCAATGTCTGTTCTGAAGAGGTGCTTAATCCTCACCAATTTAAAACAAGGAAGGTCCTTGGCTGCCATAAGCCTGCCAATATTCCTTTGAGACTTGATGACATCTGTGAGAACTGCTTTTCTCTCTCACATCCAGTCTTAGCCACCACCTTGCCACTCCTGATGGTGTCCTTTCCATGGTATATCTGCCCTTGTTGCTGACATTATGAGAAATAAACACTAAAAATCTCTCATTAATTTTTCATTCACTGAGTTAACACTTTCTAGTGTATCCGAATCCAGGTTAAAACAGAAGGAACTAGAAGAAAATTAAAGCTAAGTAAACTAGTTAAAACTAGAAGACAGACTCATCTTAAAGCCTCTCTTTTATATAGGTGGGAAAGGAAAGTGAAACACATTGGCTAGTTCACCTGAAATCACCTGTTAATCATAAAATCTGAATAAAATCTCAGCTGCTTAGGTGCTTCTCTACTAAAATACATTGAATTTACTTTAAATTAAAACTTATGTACATTTCCACTGTGACTATGTTAATGGAGGAAAGTATTTATATATATATTATATATATATATCCAATCCAAGATAAATGTTTATCCTTCAGTGTGCAAAGAAAATTAACAACACACACGTATGCATATATACATATATGTATATGTACATATACATAAATGTATATGTGTGTATGTATAGATATGTGTATATAGATATGTACATGTATATATAATGTATATGTATATATACTTTGTGCCAATATAGGAGCTTGAACTCATAGCCTCATGTTCTCACTTGGCTTTTCCATTCAAGACTGATGCTCTACTGCCAGAGCCAGCCGGCAATGAAAGGGAATCCTGAATGAGGGGGGCGAGGATTAAAGAAAAAGAAAAATACAAGACAAGAGAAAAAAGACAAGAGACAAAGATGGGGTCCGGGAGGTCTGCAGCTCAAGACTGTAACTCAAGACTGCAGCCATGTTTATTCTTAACTTCCAGTTTATATGCAGTTTAGGAACCAGGGAATAGCATAGGGTCACTAAAGTTCAAGAACACAAAAGGCTTTGAAGTTCGCAACATCTGATGGCTGTAAAGACAGGATGAGGTTGATTAACATAGGAATGGACTCCAGTGGACATAGTAAAGCAACTCCAGGTAGGGGCAGACTTACTAGTAAGCAAATGTCCTGGCACTTAGCATATCCTTGTGATAACAACACAGCCAGAAGTCAGAATGAGATTAGCTGCTGGCTGGCCTCCCAACACTACCATTTGAGCTACACCTCCCACTTGAGCCACTTCCTGCTTTTTTGCTGGATAATTAAAGACAAGAGTCTCACAGACTTTTCTGCCTAGGATAGCTTTGAATTCAGAAACCAGTCTCATGAATAGTTAGGATCACAGGCATGAGCCACCATGCCCAACTTCACATGTATTATCTTATCATTTATAAAAGTCACAGTATTTCAAGGATACATCATTTGTTTCAATATAAGTATTATTTATTGGTCTTCACTATATGCTTCAACTTCTAAAGTTATAATATGCATTATTTTCCAATTTGCTAAAATGAAATCTCTAGAGCAATTGGGACATAATTTAGTCAGAGTTGTGCAGACATATTAAACCATCCTATGTTGTCAGTAAATGTATACAATTTTATTTGCCAACTGAAAACAAATAACAAATGAAAGTCTCTAAAATAGCTCAAAATTTAGATATTGGAATAATAGTATTGTGTTACAAGAAAAATACAGAGCATTTAAAAAATCTACTGGTTGCAAAAGTTAAAATTTTGTTTTCCTGTGGTATATTTGAAAGCTGTAACTTCATCAGCCTCTGAACTTCACCCTAATGGTGCCTTCCTGTTCAAGGATGAAAACCAAAATGACTATGACTATAGTCGAGGTAGATGTTCTTATTCTTCAAAGACGCTATTGTAGCACAATCATTTAAAACAAAATCTGTAAAACTTCATTGTCTGAGTACTTAGGTCATTTCCCTTTTTCTTTTTGAAAATCATTTTTATTGCTCAAAGAAAAAAAAGTTCTTTTTCATATAGGAAATAAACAAATGGCCCAAACTAAAAAAGTCAGATGACACAATGCTGTGGCTTTTAAAATTTCCT
Organism: Perognathus longimembris pacificus; assembly: GCF_023159225.1. NCBI lineage: Eukaryota > Metazoa > Chordata > Mammalia > Rodentia > Heteromyidae > Perognathus > Perognathus longimembris. The sequence goes on along the minus strand of NC_063161.1, from coordinate 86,908,250 downwards.
TCCAAGATACTGAATCTGTTACACGCATGCACATCAGCATACGTATCCACACCACACTTTCCACAAGTATTTAAACTTCTTCCAAACTTCAAACATTTGTCCCATTGTACTCAGTCAATGGAGCAACTTTCTCCTGCAATAGAAGTACATGGCTCGGTTTGCATCATAGATCATCGCTATTAGAAATCCACAATGCCATTTAGAACATATTCACATCCTAGGCAGTTTCCATGTTTACTGTGTCTACTTGAATTTTGCCAGAGAACATTTGTCATTTTACTCAAGAGCAGACCTACGGGTAATCATTTAATCAAAGCGACAGCAGTGATTGCTCCTTGTACAGAAAATTATAAAGCTACATCAAGAACAAAAGCTGGGTTGCCAAGTGAAAATCGGCACTGCTTTTGTAAAGTGCTGGGTAAGAATGAATTACTACAGCCTTAAATTTGGAGGAAATTGAAGAAGGAGACTCATTCTTTGGTCAGAATCACATTTCTTAATGTTCATTTCCTCTAGCTTATCTCCTCAAAGACGCATAATGAAAATTCATAGAGGACACATCAGAAAGCACCTCATTAGAATTCTCACATGAGAGAAAAAAAATGCCACTCCAGTGTTGGAGTCTCTGATAAACACTTTGTTTTAAAATTCAAGAGACAAAACAACATTGAAAAACTTTCAATGTGATTTTTATACCTCGCTATGATTTCACAGATACCGTTCAGCAAAAATATATGTTGGGTTGATAATTTCTAAATTATTCAACCCTAATAAATATGTGAAGAAGTTTCTATTGGTAAAAGCAAAAGTTACTCCTCTGTAAAGATGCCTGGAAAGTTTGGAAGTTAAACAAAATATGATTTTGTTAAGTGATTCTGTCTTCGTTTTGTTGTCGAGAGCACAGAAGGTTTTGTATATTTCTTCTTACAGAGAGAACACCTCAGAAATTAGTTGGATGTGTATACTAGAAAAAAGAAAACTCAATTCCTTAGAGGTAACACAGTGAGGACATCCTTTACAGAGATGATAACAAAGATAGTCTTAACTTACTGATTTATTATCTTTCCCACTAAGGTATTTTGGCAAAATCAGGCAACTTTTAAGTAAAAGGTTATCTTCTCAAATGTTGCTATAAAAATGTGCTCAATAGGTACTGGCAAAAGAGGAATTTAGGCTCACGTCATTTAAGATTCATTAAAGGGTGGGTGATACATGATGGAAACTGAAGCTTATCATAGAAAAATATATCTTCTGTTTGGAAATAAAGCAGAAAAGATTGTGCTACTACTTCACACTAGCAAAAGAGATAGGGAGTTTTAAGTCATAGCACCTCTTTATGAGTGCAGAGAAATAGTGGCATGGCTGACTTCACAGGCACTAACCCACTCTGAGATGATCTGAGTGTGTTGACAGAACATCACTTAACTCACTGCCCTGAGACCAGCAATAAACACGACTTCCTGTGCATCATGTTTAACAATCACAAGGGAGGATTTGTTTCTGGCATGAAATCACCCTGAAAATGTTCATGGCCAAGTTTATATATAGTTCTTCAAGGCTTAAGGCCATGTGGTAAAAATCTGGTCCCTGTGAATTTCTGTAAGGAAACTGTTTCTGTTATAAACTGAGGATGAGCATACTTTTATTTGATCTGTAAAGCAGAAGTTGGAAGAATAGATTCAAACTTATTCTGGATTTGGGAAGAAGAATTGGCTGGCTAGAAGGCAGCTAAGTTAAAATTCAAGATGTAATGGTCAGGGATGTTAACCTCTCAAATTATAAGTTAAGTCCAGGGCAATCCACTAAATCAGGGAGAAGACGCAAGGAATGCAGTGCTAGAAAAATTAGGGGTGAAATACTTGAAATCAGCACAGACAAGAAAGCAAAATGCAAGCATTGTTGCACACCCTTGGCCAGGCATGTTGCTTGGCCAGTAGAATATGAATAGAAGTGATAAAAATAATATCAAAAGAGGAAATTTTATAACTTCATGATTATTTTCTTTGTTTCCTTCTGTTGTAAGAAGGGCCTAAGGCTGATGAGGCCTAATCCTTTAGTCTAGATCCCAGAACAAAGATAACTCAGGAGACAAGCAACAGTCATTGGCTGATTTTTATCCTCTTGTGTTTGCTACTGAAATTGGGGGTTGTTTGTTACAGTGATCCAAATTGGATAAGACAGAACATGCTTTTGAGTCAGGATTGTGTTATTGTGAAGAAGAAATGGGATGATGTTTAATATTTAATGCTTTTGTAGCAGTATTCATCAGATACTGATTATTGTTATCATCCCAGTGGTGGTCCAGGCTGGAACAACAAGACAAAGGTTCAGGAATCCAGAGGAAGGATCACCAGGAGTTGATAACAACAAACAAACAAACAAAACCACAAGGACAATAGTCTACATAATTAGATGTTTGGATGTAGCTGAAGGCATGAGTAATAGACTCAGGAGAGTGGCCATTTTTCTGTCAATGATTGGCTAGATGCTTAAAGGCATCATTAGTAGGCTATAACACAATTACCAATACACAGAATTGGCCAAAGGAAGTCAGGAGAACCACACTAGAAGCATACATATCCCATGATGTACCAAATGGTTTCTTAGGAATTAAACAATCTGTAGGCTGGGAATTCTCCACCCTTGTCTTAGTGATTGGGAGATCAGGAGAGGAGAGCAGCATGATTCTTGGTGATTAGCCAGCTGTCTTGCCAGGCACTCATTTGTAAAGGCTTCCAATCAAGACCAAAGCATTAGAATACAGTCAGATCTAGGTTGTCTGGTGGGAACAAACATATAGATGGGATGTTAGAAATCACTGACACATGTTTACCTAAGGCAAATCTTTCCACATTACAACTCACAGTGGTAAAATTCTCTCCCTTTTGATGTAGTTTATAGTTTTTATGAATGCTATAATATTCATGTGCCCAAATTAGCTTTTAAAATAGGAAATGGGCAATCAGTTCTGAATCAGTTAACAGAGAAACTAACATAGTTACAGTGATATGGTTGATTTTGATGGTATGAAAAAACACCATGGCTGTGGATACTGAATTAATCACATGGCTTTTTTCCATAGGTTGTTTAGTGGGGGGGGGGAGAAACTGACCAATTACTTGAAATAGCCATCACCTGGGCCTAATGTGCTTCATTAGATAGGAGGCATGCTACCAATAGAACCAGAGAGCACATGGCAGTAGTCCAAACCAATAATCCATGAGAGTACTCCAGTGATTTCCATTTCTGGCTTCGGTGCTGAATCATGTAAGACAGTTAAATCTGACACTCAGGCATTTCTGACTAATAAAAAAAACAAAACCAGAAGCAAAACACCTCTGGGAACTTGGACCACCAATTACAATAAAAAGTAATAATAATTAGCCAAGTATGTGTATTATGCCTATAATCCCCACTGCAGAGAGACAGAGTTCAGGAGGCTGGTGATTCAAGGACAACTCAGAGAAAAGTTAGTGAGAGACCTCCAACACAATGAACAAGCCAGGCATAGTAGGATGCATCTCGAATCCCATATACACAGTAGGCTTAGGAAGAGTCTGAAACATGTTCAAGTTCAACTTATTCCAAGTTGAACACAGAAGACTCTATCTGACCAATAAGCAAAAAAAAAAAAAAAAAAAAAAAAAAAAAGCTGGCAGTATGGGCCAAATGTTAAGCAAGTACAAGGTCCTGAGTTCAAATGTCAGTACTACCAAAATGTAACTAATTAATTAACTAATTAAACAAAACTTACCAACACAGTCTAGTGGATAAACTATGTACTATGGAATAAGAGGTGATATGTGAATGGCAGTAGTTGGAGAATCAGTATTAATACAGGAATAGAGAGAATTCTGATTTTACTTCTCAAATTTCAACATGACCAAGAAAGCCATAATGGTCTTGTTTAAAGATATAGGTGGTGACTACAATTCTGCTACTCTTTTTTTTTTTTTGTCCTGTCCTTGAGTTTGAACTCAGGGGCCTTACATTTGCTCAGCTGGTACTCTACCACTTGAGCCATGCCCCTCCAGCTCTATATTCTTCTAGTTATTCTGAAGATAGATCTTTTCTTCCTATGAACCTTCAGTCCTTGAGACTCAGCCTCCTGAGTAGCTAGTGGTATAAGCCACCAGACCCCAGAGAAAAATCCTCATTACTAACATGGTGCCATGGATTCTGCCAGTCCCCGGGCCTCACCTAGAATAGCAAAGAACTAGAGTAAACAAGTAAAATTGGCTCCATTGAACCTCAGGCTGAGAGTTCATACTCCTCTATCAGAGATTGCACTCACAAGTTTGAGTGGAATCTTCTAGTTATATGAATGAGCCTGAGATTGATTTCGAAACACCAGAACAGAATCCCAATATAAACAATGACAGTGGTGAGAGTGACCTTTAGCTTTAGTTTACTTTTTGAGTCTGATAGAACAGGAAGAACTTGCACCAGTTGAGACACATGGAACCAGAAACTAAATGTTAAGATAGGAGCCTTCCAAAAGCAGTAGAAGTCAAGTGCTTGATAAAATGAAATAAAAGTCTGTGCAAGGTAGTTAGAGTATACTGTTAACATACATAACAATGGCAAAGATCAATTCACAGTGAAAATTTAAATGGCTTCTTGTGGTATTTCTAACATCCTTAGAGTATCTGAGATAATTTTATTCAACATGTAGTACATTAAGTGTACTTTATTAGTAGATGGTAGTGGTAAATAACATTATTTCCTTTTTAAAATTCAATTCTGCTTGGCTTTGGAGGAAAAATATTAGCCTAGGGTTTATATGTATTTAGCAATTCTCTAACACTAGCTAGTAATCCACTTTAATAGCAAGACAACACTAACCAAACTTGAAGAAACAAAAAAAGCTTTGATTTATTATAATTATTATAATGAGATTCCATCTTCAACGAACCAGCGAGCTGCTAGACCAGAAAAATGCACTGCTCAAGTGGTAGAGATCCAGTCCTGAGAAGAAAGTTTAAGGGTGAGAAACTTCCTGAAAATTATCTTTGCCATTACTATGATTCCAGAAAGTGGTAAATTTATTTCCATTTCTGCTAGTGATACATGGTTTTTCATACAGTTTAAGTAAATAAGCATAATTTCCTTAAATACAAATTGGTCGTACTACAATAGAATACAGATATGACAAAAAGCAGGAAAGTGGTATTTGAATAGCTTGAAGTTTAGAAAATCTTGCTTGGAAAAAGGAAGACATTATTAAATCTTGTGTTGTTTACAAACTCTGGTCCTAAAAATATTTTGAATTGATTTATTTAACAAAAACTGATCATAAAGTAAATGTAAAAGCAAATTAAATTTAATCACTAAATGTTTACTGAAATTAAAGAGTGATTTTTAAGATTCCAAATGTTTTACTGATTTTATCTATTTTTCTACATGTAAAGAATTTTGTAAGCTCAGTTGAATATTGCAGACAATTTACTAATGACTTGATTCAGCAAATACAAAAGCTGTTTTCCACATGCTTCTTGAAATTGAGGCCTAATTATTTTGTATGTTCAAGATAGTGGTTGCTTTCTGTTATTTGATGTTTATTCATCAGACATCTTTACAGACATTTTCTTTTCCTTTCTTTTGTTGTTTTTTTTTCCTCCTTTCTTTTTTTCCTTTTTTTTTCTGGTCCTGGGGTTGAACTCAGGGCCTCTCATCCTTGTGTCTTTCTTGATCATCTCTGGTATACTATCACTTGAACCGTATCTCCAGTCTTGTAGTTTGCTGGCTAATTGAAGATGGAGTCTCACAGACATTTCCCCCCTGGGCTGGCTTCAAACTATAATCCTCATTCTCTGTATCCTGAGTAGCTAGAATTATACATGAGTCACTTGTACCCAGCCACCATTTTTTTAAATAACATACACAAGAAATTTGCTTTCACCAGTCTCTTTGAAAGCTAACTACTATATTGAGTGTAGAGAATCTCTCAAGCCTTGACAGAATCATTGAGAATGTAATAGTCCATGAAAAATGAATTTCCGCTCATATATACATCCAATGGCTGTCACTGACCTTTATTTTTGTGCTTGTTCTGGGGCTTGAACCCAGGGCCTGGATGCTGTTTCCGAGCTTCTTTGTTTGAGGATAGTGTTCTACCACTTGAGCCCAGCTCCTCTTCTGGCTGCTTTTGGGGGTTAGTTAGATATAAGAATCTCACAGACATTCTTGCCTGGGCTGGCCTTAAATCATGATAATCAGAGCTCAGCCTCCTGAGTAGCTAGGATTATATGCACGAGCCACTGGCACCCATGAACTAGCGCTCTCTCTCTCTCTCTCTCTCTCTCCCTTCCTCCCTCCCTCCTTCCATTCGTTTCCCCTCCTTCAATTGCAGTCTTTGTGAAAAGCAAGGGACCTCATTATTTTGGGAAACCTCTGAGGTTCAATCCCAGCTTTCCAACAACCTTTGCCATTATTGATTCCTCTTTTTCTTTATGTAAGGTCCTCTCCCTGAGGGCTACATGCAGATGCCCCCACCTCATTAAGTCTCCACCCAGTCACCTGGGTAACCAGCAGACCTGGAGGCAGTTACCTCCCCTTTCCCTGAGGTCACCTCCTAATCCACCTGGCCACACCCCTTGCCCCTGTCCTAAATAAAGCAGGGCTGGGTGGGGGTCGCTCTCTCTCTCTCCCTTCTCTCCGGCCATGGATCATCTTGGCCACAGGCCAGCAGTTCGGTAATAAACGTTCTCTCCTGCCTGAATACCGCGTGGCGTTCTCCTTTACCAGCTACCTACTTTAAAAAAACCTAACATATATGGTGCCGTGACTCGGATGGGGCTTAAGAGTCAGGATAGGCGGAATTCCCATCTATTTTTCTTCTTTTTCTGGGAGTATCCCCAGTCCTGACGGCCCTTTTTCCGCGAACTGAACTTCTGCGAGTCGCCACGTGGCACTTTTACCTAATATCATTGCTGGCCTCCACATCCACCTCCACCTCCACACCACTTGTCTACCCTGGTGAGTGAAACTGCTGCTGCTCCGGTTCTCTGCCGCTCCGTCCGCCGCTTCTGCCGCTTCTGCCCGGTAAGCTCATCCACTCACCAGGTGCCTCTCTCCTGTGCTTTTTGGGTTTTGCATCACAGTCACACCCAAGCCGGGACACTGCTAGCACACCTCTTGACAGTGCAATGAGGCCTGCTCGAAATACTCGCTCAGATACAGTTTTTGCCACTGCAATGGTAAATGGTTAGAAGTCACTTATATTCAGGCTCTCTCTCTCTTTCTCTTTTCCTCTCTTTCTCTTCCTTTTTCTCCCTCTCTCTCTCATCTTCCTGCTTACTTGCTTACTTTATAAAATTCCCAAGTCGTACCATCATTGTGTGCCTTGCTCACAAAACTGCCTCTTTTCATAGACCTCTGAAACTGAGGCTTGACCATCAATGTGCTTTGTCAGCAAAGATATCTAAAAGTTCTTTTCTCTAGCATTGACCACGTGGTGAATGTTGGGTTTAACAGGCATCAGCTCAGGCACCATTATGCCATGCCACCTGTTCTCTGTTAGTGTGTTTGTCTCCTGCCACCCCCCTCAACATGGCATCCCACTGGAGTTTATCAAAATATGGTTTCTTGGGCTGGGGATATAGCCTAGTGGCAAGAGTGCCTGCCTCGGATACATGAGGCCCTAGGTTCGGTTCCCCAGCACCACATATACAGAAAACGGCCAGATGCGGCGCTGTGGCTCAAGTGGCAGAGTGCTAGCCTTGAGCGGGAAGAAGCCAGGGACAGTGCTCAGGCCCTGAGGCCAAGGCCCAGGACTGGCCAAAAAAAAAAAAAAAAAAATATGGTTTCTTCATTTGATAATCTGAAATTTGTTGTTTGCTAGCAAAATTGTTTTTCTAACCGACCACGTGGTTTTAAAATATTGGGCAAAAAAAACACCTGTCATTTACTATTGGAATTCCGAAAGAGTCTACTGCTGAAATTCATTTTTACATGCTGTAAAAACTATGTGCACAGTGTGTATGTGTGTTCCATGTGTGTATGTATGTGTAAATGTCATTTGTTAATATGTCCATTTAGCTATATATCTGTGCTAAAACTCATCACAGCTACTGAGTTTTGTCATTGCAGAATTCTGGCAAGTATTTGGTCAATTCTTGACAAGGTACAGGTAAGCTCTAGTCCCCTTGGTCTCCTTGTTGTTTTAATTGGAAATCAAAAAGGGCTTTTGTGGCAAAGACACCTTGGGTTGCAGTTTGAAGCCAGCCCGGGGAAGAAAATCTCTCTCAAACTCCATCTCCCAACTAACCAGCGAAGAGCCAGGCTGGAAGCATGGCTGAAGAGACTGATCTCTAACCAGCCAAATGCTGGAAGTGGAGCTCAAGTGGTAGAGTACTAGCCTCGAGCAGAAGTGCTCAGGGACAGTGCCCAGGCCCTGAGTTCAAATCCTGTGAATGCCAACGGGGGCAAGCCATCCCTGCAACGAACACCTAGACCACTGGGACTCAGCC